>NW_028145544.1:3330000-3430000 GCF_977016875.1 Pavona decussata
TTTAACACTAGGATTAACAAAAGCTAAGAGGCGAATATGTAAGGAGTAAAGATCTGTTTTTAGACGGGTAAAAATTCTTAGTTTATGCTTGCTAAGAAAATCAAGACAATATTGCAGTGACGTCGGCGCAGTTTTGACTAGAAAAAAAAGAGGATTTCTTAAATTAAAGTTCGATAAAAGAATTATCTTCCTTATAGGCCTCGAACTGGCCTATCTGGAGAAGTTTCAAAACATGCATGATACGAATCCACTTTGAAAATACGGCTTTAGCTGAAAGTCGCCAGTTTTAGCCAACAATCCCAGGAGGGTAACAAAAGTATCATTTCTCGTAGAGTGTGTAAAAGGCTTACTCTTCCTCCCAGAAATCCAGTTTTTAATAAACAAACGACAATTCTGAAAACAGAAGCAGGAAAAAAAAAAAAAGAAAGAAGGAGACAAAAGTAATAAAGGTAGCACTGGAGAATCTGGGTATCGATCCCGGTACCTCTCGCATGCTAAGCGAGGGCTGTACCTTTTGAGCTAATCCCCCGCACTCGTCGATACAAGAGCAAATATTGCGTGTGATTTCATCCCAAAGCAAAGCTTCCATGGTCAGCTTAGTTCTAATTCTGATATTTTAACTTGTTTTGCTCGGTTTCTAAGGCAGGTTTGGTCAAAGTGGTTGAACAAACGAGTAAAAAACAGTATTGGGTCACCAAAACCAAGCGGCTTTCTTTAGCTGTATTTGCCGATCGACCGCGTGCTTATGAGCGTGACATATACTATGTCACCATTGTGTGACTCGAAATCAACCTGAAATCTCTTATGGACCGGTTGCCTGTAAATTTTAGTGTCAGTGTAGACTTAAACGAGTTTTGCAATAAGATTACAGAATCAGCATAGCAAAATTAAGTTTCCTCGGTTCCATTAAATTGTTGGCTTGTTTCTTGGTGCTGACGGTTGATGTTTGTCTTCTAAATTTTCTTCTGCTTGAGTGATTTCGGGTGAATATATTACGTGCCAAGCCGGGTATGTGTAAATTCTATCTATTTCAGAGCCTTTAAGACCTTTAAAAATTGCCGCATGTTTCCAGACTTCACTGGCTTCAGTTCGAAGATATCGCGGGTCCGATCAAGGTAGTACATCATCGACCAGCTGTCGGTAAAATGTCGTCGGTCGATGTTTCCGGTAGAGCCTTCCGACAGTCCCGACAGAGAGTCAGCAACGCTTAAGGTGTTACATAATCTTTACTTCAGTCAAAGGAATACTTAACTCATCATTCCTCATGAGTTACCCACGCAAAGTCTCCCCGCTTTCCCCTAAAGAAATATCCGAAATCAATGTGACTAGTTCGGGTCAGTGTTTATGTGATTCGCTGTATAGTTTCCGGGTTTAATTCAAGTTATTTTTTCATGGATGTTACAGTAGTTAATTAATCGCGACACAAAGTGAATTCTCTTTAAATTTTCCACCTATGGAATAAGCCCCTTATTACTATTAAAGTGTCCTTACGAAATCTTCTTTAGATCTTCTACGTGTGAATTTCCACTTCAGTTCTTTGTCTGTTGTGCTATATGATTTAACATTCATAACATTTAGATGGTTTCCACTCATTCGTGCAATTAAAAATTATATCGAAAACGATCCAGTGGATAGAGTCAAGAAAATGTGATATTATAGGGGATAAATAAAGAGGACAGTTCTCCAAATTTTAGGACTGCGTGTTATCCCAAACTTCAGACATTCGTCGGTGAAATGTTCCGTCCAAATTTATTGAGCCCAGTATGGAGCCGCCATATTGGTGTACCTCCGTGGTCCTCCAATATGGCGGATGGGAAATTAGTGTTTATAATAACGTCTTGAATTTTCTTTGGTTATCTAGGCGACTGCTGATTGTCTGAACTGAAAAAACAAACACTTACATGAACACTTTTCTTAATACTTTAACTTCTCAACAGTGGCTAAAAATCACGAGGTTAATATATACATATATTTGATAATAGTATAAATAAGGCCCTTTATTGACTTATACAACTTGATTAGAAAGAATAGCAAAGAGGGTAATTGTTAATTGGAGCGTAGAGGCCAAAGAAACCGTAAAGTGTTCGAGTTAGCCCCTACTGTTTAGAGTTAATTATAATAAAAAAATAGATGCGTCATGCTTCATGATGTTGTAATTAAATGATAGCGTTTCTATCCAAAGTACTTAGAGTATTGTTCTGACGGTGAATAATGTTTTACTTTTTTTTTTTTTTTTTGTTATTTTTATTTTTTTTGTGCTTGCAGCTGTAAATAGTGTATTGTAAAAGATTATGTAATGTTGTACGGTTTGTTGATTTGTCAATAAAGTTTATTAAAAAAAAAATTATAGCGTTTCTATCCAAAGTACTTAGAGTATTGTTCTGACGGTAAATAATGTTTTACTTCTTGAGCAAACGTTAGTATGGGATTTTTCCAGGCTATAAGGCTGATTGACACGTTGATAAAGCTTCTATTCTATTCTATAAATGCACTGAGGTCTTTCAGGTAATGAGCAATATCATGCCAGAAATCCATTGCCTGATAGAAGGACCGATTTGTTTCCCAATGTTGGTTCGAGGCCGTGATTTGCAGAAATTTTGCCTTGATGCGTACCCTGCGTTGTGTTGACAAAAGTGATCGCAACTTTATGTCATGTACTGGCATAACTCTGCAATTCAAAATGCGCTGGTTTGAAACGAAGAATGCTATTGAGCTGAAAAGTTGTAAACAGATATTAATTTATCACCTCTTATGCACTAAGAGGACAAACACTTTGGTGGCTCCTTTGTTTTAGATGTTAAAATTTGAAGACGTCACGTGAAAATGACTGATCTTATCTTCAATTAAGTCTTTGATCAGTTTATAGCCGATTGATTAAGACAAAGATATCTAAAAATAAAAGTAGACTCTGGTTGTTTTGTCTCAGAATATTAGAACTCACCACACACTCTTCAAATCAAAACAGACGTTCAAATTTTTGAAATGTTTTTCCTTGATCTTTCCGTGAATACGCTGACCTAAAATGTCTATTACAATAAGATAAGAATTAATCATTGCGGTGTAAACAGACTCAGACTCTCTTTAGACACTTTAGGCTTTAGACTTTCCCATTCAATTCGGTGTTGTTTGTTGTAACAATATCTGTCAAATGACTAGTGATCTGCAAACAAATTCTCGGTAGTCAAAAGAGCGTAACTATATAATGAACCTGGAACAGGTCTCGACAAGAACTTTCTTTTGCTGGTCTAGTTAAGATAGCGTCCTAGGAAGCAACACTTCAGCAATGGCCGCCTCTCCAGGAAATGTTTATCAGAAGATGGCTGCCTTTAAAAAGAGGCATACCATGCCAAGCCTACTTCCCTCCTCTGGTACCGTGTCGGCTAAACTGGACAAATATCTCAAGAGAGGGAGAGACATCCCTTTAACTGCTAAACCTCCGCCAAGCCCATCGATAAACCGATCGGCAAGTATGAGAAGATTTAGTCAAATATCTATGAATTCTGACTCTTCAGATGATCTTGACGGGGACCCTACAAGCAATGGCGAACCCGCGCGCCTAAAACGTCAGGAGGTAAGATATGACTTTTTGTAGTCCGCGCTGAACGACTATCAAACGTTTTGAGTAAAGTTTATTGAAAACAGTGTCATGAAGTCTTTTGAAAGAGCGAGGTGATGTTAACATATGTACTTGCATGTGTAATCAATGGACTCTAGCTGAGCTTTTAAGAGAACTTGATATTTGTCATTTAAAGGGAATCATACCATAAGTGCAGTAGGCGTTATAGGCCATCCATCGCTAGTATATATTCAACTTTTAAGTCGAAAAGGCCAGGGCCCGGTTGTTCGAAAACCGATTAACGCTCATACACGATTAAAGGTCAATCGAGGTTTTCATCTCGCTCTTTTAAAATGGGTTTAAAGGCTAATGTCAACTGATCTAAAGGTAAAAAAAAAGTCTATGTTAATACTGAGAAGGACAAAAATGTTTTGGAAGAATCTTTATTGATTTGTAATTAGACTCTAATCAAAGTTCACGTTAATCCAGGACTAGCTTAGTCGGGCTTCGAACAACTGGGCCCTATGCGAAATGTTAAGGGACATTTCTCATATATTTCCCGGAGAATTCAGTTTTATTTTTAGGCTTAAATCGCACAAAGAGCTCAGCCGGATTTTCTGTAGTTATTTGGGCAGTAATTAACGAGAAGTTTAATTTATTATTAATCTCATACCTTTCACGCTTCACAGAAAAAGATAATTTGATCAGAATGACGTATACCGCTTCCAACCCTTTATCGGTAATTCTGTCAGTTTATCTGGCTAGGTTGGCTATCCAAAGCTATTGGGACTTGTCTTATTCTGAAAGAGCCTTGGAGTAGAGATTCTCATAGTCTTGACAAATTCGCGACACTCATGTCAAATTATTACTTTGGATCGTACAGAAGATCGGTGGCGGATATGAAAGTTTGCTAATTATTACAGATAGCGCGCAGTTCTTTATAACCTCAAATTTGGACCTGTACACTGATCATGATGAGCTAGATAACTGTATATCACATACGAGTGAATATTTTGACGGGAATTTCAGTTCAAATGGACGAGTTTAAACTGCTTCAGTTTCACCTGTCGAAAATGACTGATTTCACGCAATAGTTAATTTGGCGTGGAATCGCATCACCGATTGAAAGCTATTTAACAATTAGACGGCAAGCACAATCAGAGGCGATAGAAACCGAACCGTCTAATTGTTTTAGCATACCACACTGATCGATCCATAAAACAAAATAATATTTTTATTTCATAAAGTTTGATACATTTGTGAAATGATCGATGCACGCTAAATCGCGCGCGCTCAGACAAACTGGCGGCATTTGCAAATTTCATTCATCAAAGTTTGTAAGGACTACTTGAATAATAGAACTCAAGTAGTGGGGTATCAGTCTTCTCTATCTGATCCCTGTGCTCTGTCCTCGGGTTTTCCCGAGGGCTCAAGCTTGGGTCCACTTTGTTGTTTATTAACGATTTCCCTGTTGTAGCGTTTAGTCTCACAGTGCAGCATCCAAACTCGTTCCCAGGGTCTGACATCGTCTGATGACGCAGTCATTTTCTTCGCGCATAGAGATGCTGCCGTGTTCGAGAAGTTTTAATTACAAATGAGGAATATCACATTGTTAATGACTGGACACAAAAGAACTTTCTCCCGTAACAAATGCGATACAGATCGTCTTTCGATCGTCTTGGACGCCTACAACGTTGATCGGCCAGAGTCACAATGTTTGACTCAAGTGACAGTGCTACGCAAATTTTGAATTGGAATGCACTTGAAAGTCGTAGAAACGAGCATATTTTTAAGTTTGTCAAGAAATGCATTACTAATACAGTAAAAGCCCTCATATAAGAGCCTAGAATTTTTGAGGTCAGGCTGAACAGGTTCTTATATTTTAGGGTAGTTTTTCACAATTCAGGCTGATTAGGTTAAAAGAACCTAATCAAATAGGTTCTTATTTTTCAGAGGTTGTCGTAGTGTAACCATTGACAGAAATGTTGTACTACTAATACAAAATGGTTTAGCACTTGTATTTTCGACAACAAAAATGCTTGCCTTGTTTCCTAAACAATAACATACAGAACAAAAACATTTTGGGCTATGTAAGTTATGTACATAACAAATGTAAATCAAAGAAAACATATACACAATAACTTTTTGTCAGAAGTTTCTCACACAACTAAAATCCAAAATTTTGACCATCAAAATTGGTGGAGTGATTGTTTTCGTATAAGAACCTATTTTTCTTTGCCAGGCTGAACAGGTTCTTATATTTTTGGGTATTTAAATGCCAAATTTCAGCCTGTCGGTTTTTATATCACTAGGTTCTTATATGCGGGTTTTTACTGTACTGTTGCACATGCAGTTAGTATTACAAAATTACTTAACTTTTAACCGAAATGTGTTTCCAAGGATAAGTCGACAGAGTACTTGTCTTCGTATCTCACAAGTTAGGACCGAAGCGGCCAAGTGGGTTATTTTTTATAATGGTGCTTAAATTTATAGTAAATTTTAAATTATACCGAGTGTTGTGAAGCTAATGTAAAGGTGTGTTTTCGACTTTAATTTTAGAATACAGTTGTTATTTCCTTTCGATAGTTTTGATGGATATCTTCCAGATTATTTGACATTTTCTTGTTGTTCAAAGATTAGAGTTAACAGCTGTGCTGTGTACAGGTTTGCCTACTTCCTTTAACCTTGGCTTGGGTCTCCTCGAAGGTTGAAATCAAGGCAAAAAACTTAAGGATTTTATCAGCCTGATTGGTTTCCCTTTCAATCTATTTTCTTAGAAAAGTTGTGTTGTTCTTTCCTGTTAGTGTATTTGGGTTGAATTGCAGTCGTAAACATGTTTACAGCACACTATAAAGTAATTTGTGATTTGATTGATACTCGTAGAAAAGATGTAGAATTGAGTAGAATAGTCTTAGATTACTTGTAGAGTAGACGTAGAATGGAAATGAATAATCGTAGAATTGATGAAGTAAAGAGTCAGTTCCTTTAAGAATGAAGAAGAGCTATACCCCAAAGATTCCTGGTGTCTCTCTGCTGAGTCAAGCGAGTGTCTTACACTAGTTATTGTGCTACTTAGGCATTTACATTTTTTGTACTCTTAGAAGTGAAAGAAAAGGTAACTGAACCAATCTTATCGATCATACACAGCTAGCCATTTGTGAAAGTTGTAATACGTTTCCTGTTTCTTATGATTTTTTTTAGAAAGCGCCCAAAGCTAGCAAGTTGCAAAAGTTACACCACGCAGCGTTGTCTGGGCATGAACAGGAAGTTCAAAAATTGCTTGGAAAAGGTGTTGGTGAGTACGTGCTCTTTAACAAATCTGAGAGCAAGTTCTCTTACCAGGCTTTCAGATTTTTCTGGGCTTTGCTGCGTTTAATTCCCCTTACTTCGCGTTTGAATTGGTCCATTTCCTACTGACATCAACGGTGTTTGGTTTTCGCCATTTTGAAATGACATGCATGCATTAAACTTTCATTTCGGGTGCGGTCTGCACTTTAAAGAGCCCGTTCGTAGTTGCGGCCGTGTTATTCCTATGTGTTAAACATTCCCGGAATTTAAGGCACGTTTGTAATGAAAAGGTGTATAAGTAGTAAGGGGGGAGGGGGGGCGATATCGTTCCTAACCAATCGGATTGCAGTATTTCAGGGATTAACCAATCAGATTGGTTAGGGACTATATCGCACCCCCCCCCCCCCCCCCTCCCCGCATTACTACTGTTGCACCTGTTCTGACCAGACTATTCAAGCGGTCTCTTGATACGAGCGTCTTCTCACGATTTGGAAGCAGGATAAAGTAGCCGCTCTTTTCATAGCAGGTGAAAAAAGTTAAATGTATTAGCTGGAAAATTGAGTGACCTTTCTTTATTGATAGTCGTCTTTTGTTCCACAGATGTAAATACTCCAGATTCCTTTGGCAAGTCACCCCTTCACAATGCTATCCTTGGCAAAAATGTCGACATTGTGAAATTGCTGTTGAAGTCAGGAGCTGATGTGAAGCGTCGTGATGAGCGTGGAGATACCCCTTTGCACGCTGCAGTTAGGGTCGACAGCGAGACTATTGTGGTGGTAAGAATGAAGAACTAGTTGGGCTGTTTCCCAAGAATAATGTCAAGGAACCCAATGTTCCCTGATGTTCGTAAGTTAGGAACTCAGCCAACAAATGCGAGGATTTCCAGCCAATGCCTAACCATAATTGAGGAAATTGGGAGGAGGGGGTGGGGAGGGGGGGAGTTGGAGGCCGGGGCGGTATTAAAACAACAGAGGATCTTCCTATAGTTCTTACCTTTCAGGGTTATAATCGGAAGTTTATTATCGATTAGAGTGTTCAGACCTTAAAGGGACACTGCCATGGAATTTTGCTGCATGTTGGCCAAAACAGCTCAAACATTTGACAAAGAACCCCTTCTTTAACGTGAAATCGCTCTTAGAGCAGCGGGAGGAAATTATGAAATGATTTCTCCGGTTAAGAGTAAACTTTAATCAGTTTTTAGCAATTTCTCCGAAATTTACAGAAGGAAACTGAAAAAATTGGCCAATAATCCATTTCCATCCTAGCCATCTGCAGACAAAAATGACTGATGCCCTAGTAGGACACAAAATTGAACCATTATTTTAATGTTCCAATTAATACAAATATGTTTTTTCGCTATTCAAATTGACGCTAAAAATAGGTGACACTGCGAGTCTTTTTCCATGCAATTTTTAAAATTCCACTTTTCACGTAATAATGATGGCTAAAGTCATCTGAAACATAATCTATCATAAATGATATTTTTTCCCGATCATTAATCTTTTATTTTACCAAAATAAATAAAAAAAATGCATTGCTATTCATCTGTCAAACGGCCCATGCTTTTAGGAGTGAAATTGAATTTAAGGCCAAGTACCTTTTAGGGCATCTCCGTTAATTTTATATCTAGGTATAGATTTATGAAAATAACCTTAACTGAATTGTTATGCTTCCTTAAGCCTAAGACCACAGTTTATACATTTTCTGCACTATTTTCAGCTTCTGTTGCATGACAGTAAAACCAAAGTTAACGCCAGAGGCCTTGGTTCATACACGCCTCTTCACATTGCTGCTGAGATTGACAACGTCGACATTTGTAAGCGTCTGGTAAGGAAATAACATCATTCATCTATCTGTAACTGAACAGGGCCTGTATTCTGCCGGCGAAACTATCTGATGAGCCTATACGTCTAGCTGGGACATGGTGGTGGTGGGGCCGTTTGGCCATGGTTGCGTGGTGAAAGAGGGTCCTGGGGTCGTAGTTAGAGAAGGATGATTCACACGTGGACAAGAATTCATTCGTGCAGACATAGAGGCCACAAAGATTAGTAAATAGACGTACGCACAGACAAACAGATAGACCCATAGACAGTAAGACAACAGTCAGATGGAAAGACAGACAAACAACACAGGTCGACAGACCCATGAGACAGACAGAGAGAAAGACAGACAGAAAGAATACAGCCTGACAGACCCATGAGACAGACACATATGCGGACAGACAGACAGACAGACGGAAACCTCACAAGGCGTTTTCTTTTGCTTAGGTGGAGCATGATGGTGACATAACGCAAACAGCTGAAGATAATATGACGCCTTTTGGTATGGCGGTATCCAAAGGAGCACAGTCAGTAGCTGAGTACTTTGCTGGAATTGGTAGGTATCTGCCTAAGGTCATTTTATCGTGTAAACGACTAATCCGTGTACTTGAAAACAAAACTTTTGGTAGTGACAGTTAGGAACCCATTTCTGATCGGCTAAAGGAGTTATGCGCCTGTTCAGGTCTTAGCTCTAAATAAGGAATAAAACAGCATCAAACAACTTTTTTTATTATTATTATTATTATTATTTTTTTGGAACCACATAGGACATAAATAAATGTCGCTTTTCAGTTGCTAGAGCTACACGTGCCAGACGGTTTCAAGGCTAGAACTCTGGCAGAATATAAGCAAATTTATTGATATGGTCGATATTTCAGTAGCAGAAATAGTCTTGCGAATAGCCATGGCCTAGAGAACTGAATACCTATTTTGAATATAGCGGAAATATTCAAATCGGCACTCCAATCTATTAAACGGTGGCCAATTTATTGTTGATAAACAAAACATTCAATAAATATGCCCTTTGCCGCCCGTAGCACCAGCCCGTGGTATGACACTTCCCACCCCCTCCTCGTTTCTAGGAATTCAGCTGGATCTGCTAGTGATTAACACTTTGGTTTTTATCGCAGTCGAGGAAAAACAACTGGATGCAGAAAGCCTCATTTACGATGCTGATAATGAAGGAAGCACTTTACTTCATCTTGCAGTAGATAGTGGAATTCTGCCGGTAAGGCGCGAAACCAACATCATTTAAAAAACAGACAGATAAGAAAAAACTGAACAAGAAAACGTAAAAAGCAAGTAAGCATAGCCAAAAAACATACATTGATAAATTAACAATTGCAGAAACAACAACAAATACCAAAAACCAGGCCTAAAAAAAAAACAAAAAAAAAAACAACCAAATTTAAGTAATTAAACAAGGAGAAAGAAACAAACTCGTTAACAAAACAGAAAACGAACAGTAATTAGCCTTGACGGAGAGGTCATCTTTCCTCAGATTGTAGAGCTGTGTTTGAAGCTGGGATCAAATGTGCGTCGACAGAAGGTAACAATGCATGACTTTGATTAATTAATTGATCGATTGATTGATTGAAATCAAGTCAAACCATCACCTATTAAAATATACATTGAGTTGTCTGTCTATACGAATCCCTAATATTATACATATCTCGATCTTTCACGTTTCTGAGTACATTTTTCTGTGGAGGGACAAAAACTTCTGGATTACAAACGTCCACTATAGTAAGTTGACTTATAGAAAACTTGGCCTTCCGGATACTTCAAGGGGTTTGTTGTTTATCTTCAGTTCATGAAGGAGGTTTGAATTTACAAGGCCTTACATCATGCTGGAGATTCTTGCTCCCTCAAAACTTAAAATTGACAAGTGTATAATAGCTATTCACTGTTTTCTAGGAATCAGACAACAGTACAGCGCTCCACCTGGCCTGTTCACAAGGCTCACTTGAGATTGTTCAATTACTGACTGCTGAAGACAGTGAAATATGTAAAGCTGGGATCCTAGATGATCAGGGAATGGTCCCACTGCACCGAGCGGCACTTAACAATCACGTGACTATAGTCAACTTTTTGTTGGACCAGGTATATAACTTAGAAACTACATTCAAGACGTTTGAGTTAGGTACAGTTGTCAAGAGTTCCAATCTTCTATTTTATTCCAACTAAAGCAATGCGATTTTGTTATAAAACAACTTCCAATTTAGTAAGTTTTCTATCAAATCACAGCAGACTCAAGAAACACAATTAGAGCTCAAAGTAAATACAATTAAACGTGTTTATAAGATCCGGACTGAACGCGTATGAACAAGTCATATTGATTTTTAGCAAAGTGCCTCAATTGATGTCTAATATTCCTATCCACTAGCCCATCACTTCTCGCAATACGATCATACGTTCTGGAAGTATTTTTGACTTAACTATTTGTTTTTAGGGCGCCCCGGTGGATCCTCGTGACAATCAAGGCCGCACTCCACTGTTCTTAGCAGCCTCTGAGGGTGGTACAGCTACTGTTCAGCTTCTCATGGACCAAGGAGCCGATGTCACACTTAAGGATGTAGAACTGCGATCAGCTTTGCATGTGGCAATTGGCAATTCGTCCACAATGGAGGCTTTGATGAAGGTTGTAATCACTAAATGATTACACAGTTTATGCACGTAAAGTTTAGCTTCCTTAGCTTTAGGGTAAACTTTTTACGGAACTACAAAAATTCTTTGATCCCAAATTTCACCAAATTTTATGATAACTACTGATCACATTTCCAAACCTCTTTCACGGCAGTGATATCCTTTGTTTTCTCTTCATGAAATTAGTTTGAGAACGAAATATGAGGCATCGATCATGCGTAGTATCTGTTATAACTTGGCTCTTTCTTCTCACTTTCAGAGCCCTGCGTCGAAGGCCTTAGTCATCGACAAAGATATGACTGGGTACACACCTGTACATTATGCGGCTCGTGAAGGTTACTTGCAGGTAAACAACTCATTCAATTGAAGTCCAGCGCGATTTCTTAGCCAATGAGGCGTGCAGCGATTGCAGCGCCGAATGGGTTTTGAGATTACATATAACGAAGTTTTTGATTGGAAGAATTGATTGACAACTGATTCCTGATATCAAGCAATGGACTTTTACAATGGTGATTTATAATTTTGATGTAGGCCAGGGACCGGTTCCTGAAAGGTGTAATAACTCTATTCTAGGGATAAATGTGCCTTATTCCAGGAATAACTTTATCCCTGGAATAAATTCTGTAGGTAATTAACGAAAAACCATTGACACTTTTCGAAAGACAGAGTATTCACCTTAAAATTTAGTAAACACCCCGAGTTTGAGAGTATTGTCTTTAAAAATAGCGAAGATGTAGCTCCGTAAATTCAGAAATTTTTTGCAATATGCTCGTTTACAAGAAGACAGGAAAAACGTAAAGGTACGGGTGCATCTTCTCACAAACGCCTATAACCGTGATTCCCGACTTGACGAAACTACATCTTCGCTATTTTAAAAGACAAAGTGCTAGATAGATCAGGGTCCCAAAGGGGGGGTCCGCGGAGCCCTGGAGCCCTGAAATTTCTGCTGTGGAGCCCGGAGCCCTATCATTTTACTGACTGGAGCCCTGATCCTTTTTTGGCTGTGGAGCCCGGAGCCCAAAGACATTTTGCGCGGAGCCCGGAGCCCAGCGTTTTCAAGTTTGATCATTCAAGTTCCCAGATTGCATTGATTCTTGCTTACTGCCTTTTTGTGTTTGTTTGTGCGCCTTAACAAATACAGGACTCGTATCTTGAAGATACGACACATTTCATAAGGTTTATTGAAAGCACTAGGGTGCCTAGAAACGCTTTTCTAGTCTAAATGGATATCACTAGCCTTAACACGAATATCCCTCAGGAGGAATGAACAACTATAGTATGCAACGCATACGAGGACGTTCATGCTAATAACCCTCCTATAGCTACAAATTTCCTCAGAGAAATGCTCAGTCTTATACTGAAGGAGAACTCCTTCCAATTTAACGGGAAAGACTATCTCCAAACACACGGAACTGCCATGGGTACTTAAATGGCAGTAGCTTTTTTACCAACATCTTTTTGGCATCTATAGAAAAGTAGATCTTAAGGCTGAGCGTTAACAGACCACTAACGTGGAAAAGGTTCATTTCATGGCGATGTATTTTGCTTGTGGGATACAAACAAAGAATAAAACGTTTCATAGAGCAAGCAAATTCGTACCACCCTACCATAAAGTTTACCGCTGAAGTCTCACAATTAGAAACAACATTCTTGAATACAACAGTCTATAAGGGAGAAAGATTTGAGAAAGAATAGATTCTCGACGTGCGCACACATTACAAACCTACTGAAACATTTCAGTACACAAACTACAACAGTTGCCACCCAGCAGGTGTCAGAAAAGGCTTCATTAAAAGAGAAGCCCTTAGGCTTCTGAGGACAAAATCTTCTAAAATAGTGTTTGAGGAAAACATTAAAAACTTTAAAACACGTCTGGCATCGAGAGGTTATCCTAGTAACCTGGTGGACAAAACCCCCTTCCGAAGTTAACTTCGCAGAAGGAAAGAACGCTCTTACACAAAAACAGAAAGCGCACAAGAAAATCATTTACCCTTCGTGACACAATTTCAACCATCACTGCCATGTTTTAAAAATATTCTTACTGGGACAAATGGCATTTAATAAAAAACCAGCCGCTACTAAGAGAGATATACAAGGAACCTTCCTTGATCTCTTATAGAAGAGGGAAGTCGCTTAAAGACATGCTTGTTAAAGCACAACTATAAAGGCTTTTATCAACACAACGGGCACACAGCGGGAGTTATGCAGGTCTGTCAGCCCCATTTAAAAAAGTTTAATATTTAATCCACTCTTAATTAATAGGAGATAATATAACTGGCTGCTTGGGTTTAAAAAATTGATCGAAATCGCTGACTTTTTTATTTGCGTATTTGATTTAGCGTTAAAAATATAATTTTTACGTATCAAGATTGTAGACCAGAGTGGAGCCCGGAGCCCTAAAGCAGATGATGTGGAGCCCTAGAGCCCTGAAAATTTCGCCTTGGAGCCCTGGAGCCCTGCATTTTTAAGGCCGGAGCCCTGGAGCCATAAACCCCTTTGGGACCCTGATAGATTGCTTATATCCAGTGTTAGTAGTCCGTGAAACTCTTTACTGTTGCTCAACAACAACAACAACAACAACAATGTTCAACAACTTATCATTCGGAATATCGCAATAAATGAATGTAATAACGTCTTATTTTTCCACAGCACATCGCGCTGTTCATCAACAAGAACAAGGCAGCAGTTCAAGTCACATCAGACTCACTAGATACACCTCTTCATATCGCTGCAAGGTAAGACATGCGCACTAACAACTATACAGGTTAACACACAAAATACCAAAAGAACTAAGGTTGTTCAAGGAAAACAGAGTATCGATGGTTCACTTGAGGTCTCCTACTCTCCTCCCCAGTTATTTACCCTGCGAGCAGAGGGTTAGGGTTAGGGTTATGTGGGTGACTATATGGTACCTTAACAAGAATTACCTGGCCAAAAATAGTCCTTTATAGGGAAATATCAGGTCTTTCGTGGGGATGGGCTCTTTTCTTCACTGTTCTATATTGTACGTAATTGCTTTGCATTGAAAGCTTCACTTGTGAAATTTTCTTTTTTTTTTCTTTAGGTATGGCTGGCTAGAGATTGCACAAAGACTGCTCAAAAAACGGAATGTGCGAATCGTAAATTTGCAAAACCACAAAGGGAAGACACCTCTGCACTATGCTTGCCACGAGGGACATGCGGAGATTGTTCAACTGCTGCTGAGGAAAGGAGCTACTATTGAAAGGTTAGTCGAAGATAAACGGTTTTAAGTAAAAATTAGTAAGTTTAGCAAGTTTGGTTATCTTTCATTGCGAAGTAACCAGGCTGTGACCTGTCAAAAATCGACCAAAGTCTCTAATTTTCCGAGTTTTGAAAGCCTTCAATATGGTTGCATTCTAACGACATAACCTCAAACTTGGTAAACTGACTAATTTTAATGTGATCCTTCTTGTGATGGACTCCAATTTCTGATTAAATGAAAATATAAAAACTCGTCCCTAGTCTCCATTCGAACTGTAAAACGGCAAATGAGGGAAATATTTACTACTGCTTGTAATATTTATTATTTTCCAGGGATCATCATGACCGCACTCCACTCCACATGGCTGCTGTAAACGGCTCTGAACGCTGTGTGGAGTACATACTGGAGGCACACCCTGAATGTTTGAATGCGGTTGATAAACATCAGGTAACGGAACTTACTTATCTTTGTCAATTTGTCCTATGTAGTAATACTGGGCTAAGTGATTGTTTCGATTTAAAGCATTGTCTCTAAATTGTATCTTCATATTTTATTTCATCTTGTACCCAGAACACGGCTCTGAATCTGGCCTCCACCACTGGCCACGCGTCTCTCGTGTCCTATCTGCTTTCCGTGAAAGAACAAGAAATCTTGTTGAACAAGTATAACCAGAATGTTCTTGACCTCGCTATCGCCAATGAAAAACATGAGGTTGCCATGGCAATAATCGAACACAGCAGGTAGGCAAACTTGACGAATAGGTGATCACTATAGCCTTTATGTGCATTAACCGGCCTTTCTAGACTGGGCTTTTTATTTTTGTCTTCCGAGGCCGGCGGGAGGAAGGGGCTGATGCTATGACTTTGCAACTTTAAAAGCTATGACAGTGAGACTTGGAGGATAGATAGCACGTTTAAAGGTGTCTCCTTTGAGGTCCGCAATGTGAAGTGATGACATCATATCACGTGGTAATAAGTTCATAATCCCTCATCTTGGATTCCTGGATTTTCCCAATAACGTCAGGAAAGCGCCGAAATTGAACGTAAAGTAATCTGCAAAACCAATACAGGAAGACTATTATGAGCTAAAAACGTAACAATTACGGGAAAAAAAGTGATTTTTCCTCCATTTTAAAAGGGATTTTCTATTTTCTGAAAAAACTGCCTGTCAAAAATTGGTTGCCATGGCCGACCACATCAAATTTTTTTCCAGATCAATTTCTGAAAAATATTTGTTTTAGAACGTACATCAGATTTCCGGGAACGAACTACAAGCGTATAGTCCTACGACAGAAACACTCTGTTGCGTCAAATAGCTGATGAGGATTGTACGAGGTGGCCTCAACTATAAGCCTGGTGGTTTCTAGAGGTCACCTTGCCATACATTAAACTATGGATAAATTGTAAATATATTGGAAAAAAGGCAAATAAATGTCTATGTCAATATCAATGTGTCATTCAGAAGCGTGCATTCGTAATAAATAACGGTGATTAGGGAGCTTAAGCAACGACGACGGCAACGGCAACGACAACGCCGCAAAACAATAGGTTTAATAAGCAAAAACAATCACTCTGCACGTCCGTTTTACATTTTGGTACATTTCTTTGCCGTCCTCTGCAAAACAACAACGTGAAATGACCACATTTAAGGTTTTGTGGAGAACGTCAACGGACGACAGTGAATTTTTCATTTTCTTTCTTAACTTGTACGCCACTCCTACCAATTTGGTTCCTGGATAGTTCGCCATTTTTGTAAAAGTTGAGCGAGTTAAAATAATCGCGAAGTAGCACAAATGAAATAAAGTTATATTTTCAGGTGACGTTTTCGTTGCCGTTGCAGTCGTCGTTGCTTAAGCTCTTTATTGTCAACTGACAGGTGGAAGGAAGTGCTAGCTGCTGCAGTTGGCGGAGGATTCTCTCAGATACAGACACTGGTGGAAAAAATGCCGGACGTTGCACAGGTATTTAATAAAAACTGAAAGAAGACACAGCTACATCCCTCCAATTTTTGTTTTCTTAAAATCTTTTTCCTAGTGCCAAAAATTTCCAATTCATGAATTTTTCAGAAGCGATGTTTTATGAAAATTATTTGACATCGAATTTCCATAAAACCCTGTTATTTCAAGACTGTTTGCCTACTCGTCAAAATGGCGTCGAAAACCGTGTGATGTATCACTTACGATGTCGTCACGGTTGCATCAGTTCATGTGTTTCAGTTATTTTCGCACTAGACAAAATCAGTACTTTTCAAATCGCCAGAGGGTATAGAGTGGATCCACTTGGCTATTAGTGTTTTTTTTTTACGCTAAAGCCTTCAGTCCAGGAAAACAATTTCAGAGAAGAAAGTTTTGATTTTGAGCCAGTACTGAAGCAGGTTGAAATGAATGCTTTTGTTTTCCAGCGTTTTCTTGACCAGTGTGTTGAACAAGATGGCCATCCAAGCAGCAACGATTTCAAGGTAAGCTGATAAGTCATCTAAAAATATCAAGGTCCTCAATTAATTAATGAATCGAGTTTTACCTATTTCCCTTTAAATCAACATATCTCAAAAGGAAAGCTCTCTAGTAAACTTAGGAAGTAATTCGGTCCCAAGCAGAATGGCTTTCAGCCAATTTGGCCCAGAATGCGTATATATCTTTCCCTCTGGTATAAAATACGGTTTAGGTCTTTTCATTTCAATTCTAATTTAGAAAATTAAGGGAAACATCGTTTATACTGTCAGGTCTCAAATGGAGCATCAAGCGCTGATGAAAATAGTCTTATTGATATCGGCGCTATATAAGTTTTATTATTATTATTATTATTATTATTATTATTATTTAGTATATTTCGATCTCACAAAGCCTAAGGGTTTTGAGTAATTGGCACTATAATAACACTAAAATAGTCTTATTGATATCGGCGCTATATAAGTTTTATTATTATTATTATTATTATTATTATTATTATTTAGTATATTTCGATCTCACAAAGCCTAAGGGTTTTGAGTAATTGGCACTATAATCCTCGCCAAAATTTATATCGTTGTGATTTTGGTAAATTTTGACAGATAACGTACGATTTAAGTCTGATACAAGGAAAGCAGAGTTCATCAAGTCAGTTTGAGCACTCTCTTGATGCCCTGAAGGTGAGACACTTGTGACGTAACTTGTCAGGATGGCCGAGCGGTCTAAGGCGCTGCGTTCAGGTCGCAGTCTACTCTTGTAGGCGTGGGTTCGAATCCCACTCCTGACAGTTCTTTTATTTTCATATATTTTTCTCTGTATTCTGTATTTTTTGTATTTTGGGGATTATCAAAACATAAAAAGCAGTCATGTTATTTTTTTTTTGTTCAAAGGTGATGCCAGCTTTTTAACGTAAATCTTTGACTTTTCCACTGATGAACGGCTAAGCCCGAAACGTCTGGACTTATTTCTACATAATGGCACTGAACACTCGTATTCGAGAACTATATTTTATCTTTCCCTTTTTATAAGTACAAGTGCCACGCAGCTAACGGAAAATTATCCGTAAAACTTTTAAGAAAGATACAGTATGTAACATGCATGAACTGTCATGCATGACTCCATCTCAGCCATATTTCATACTTGGGCATAAAATGCATTATTTTGCTTTCTTTGTCATGATGACAGAAATGTTTGTTATTCCTGCATATACACTTTGACAAACCTGTGAATATTCGGGAAGATTACATTTCTTGTAAAGTTCTTATAAACACTGATAACGTTGCATTCTTTTTTCCTCTAAAGACCATGGCGGAACGACGCAGGGAAAATTGTTTGACGCATCCTGTTTGTAACGTTCTCATGGATATCAAGTGGTGAGCGTTTGGTTAAGTTTGGTTCGGATACGGTGGATTTCTCCATGAACACTCCATTGTTCGTTTTTTTTCAACAGGAAGAAGTTTGGTTGGATAACATTTATCTTTAATCTGTCACTGTATCTGGCATTTCTGCTGCCTTACACCGCTCTGGCAGTCTACCTCAAGATCAACATTTGTGAGCTGTGCAGCGACTATCACTTCTGCAACAGTACATTACAAATTCCTACTCTTGAATCAGTAAGTGGTAGGACAATGAGTGTTTGATTTAATAACCTACTGTCACTTGGCATAGTGATTCCATGTTTTCCCGCGCTGTCACTGCGTTGGTTGCATGTTTTCCTACACTTGGCACCGGATGTACGAGTTTCCCGCGCTTAGCAGCGATTGTACGAGTTTCCTGCACTTGGCACCGGTTGCACAAGTTTCCCGCGCTTGGCACCGATTGCACGAGTTTCCCGCACTTGGCACCGGTTGCACGAGTTTCCCGCGCTTTGCATCAATTACACGACTTTCTTGCGCATGGCTTGCAAGTTTATGCTGGTCATTTGTGTACTTTGGTTTTGGCCTAGAACATTCCTCTCTTTTTTTTCTTCTTTTTGACCTAGCACCTCTTCTGTAATTGTCATCTTTTTTCCCATCATGATTAAACTGACTTGTACAATTCATCTCTGTAGGAATGGCACGACGAAAACAAAACATGCAACACTGACGACAAGGTGACACAAAAATATTTTACTTAGACTCAAAGTATTGCTGTAGTGAGGGGGGGTAATGGCAGTGGCAGTAGTGGCGGTAGTAGTAGTAGTAGTAGTAGTAGTAGTAGTAGTAGAAGTGGTAGTAGTAGTAGTAGTAGTAGTAGTAGTAGTAGTAGTAGTAGTAGTAGTAGTAGTAGTAGTAGTAGTAGTAGTAGTAGTAGTAGTAGTAGTAGTAGTAGTAGTAGTACTAGTAGTAGTAGTAGTAGTAGTAGTAGTAGTAGTAGTAGTAGTAGTAGTAGTAGTAGTAGTAGTAGCAGTGGCAGTAGCAGTAGCAGTAGCAGGAGCAGGAGCAGTAGCAGTAGCAGTAGCAGTAGCAGTAGCAGGAGCAGTAGCAGTAGCAGTAGCCGTAGTAGCAGCAACAGTAGTAGTAGTAGTAGTAGTAGCAGCAGCAGCAGCAGCAGCAGCAGCAGTAGTAGTAGTAGTAGTAGTAGTAGTAGTAGTAGTAGTAGTAGTAGTAGTAGTAGTAGTAGTAGTAGTAGTAGTAGCGGTAGTAGTAGTAGCAGTAGTAGTGGTAGTAGTAGTAGTAGTAGTAGTAGTAGTAGTAGTAGTAGTAGCAGCAGCAGCAGCAGCAGCAGCAGCAGTAGTAGTAGTAGTAGTAGTAGTAGTAGTAGTAGTAGTAGTAGTAGTAGCAGTAGCAGTAGCAGTAGCAGTAGCAGTAGCAGTAGCAGTAGCAGTAGCAGTAGCAGTAGCAGTAGCAGTAGCAGTAGCAGTAGCAGGAGCAGTAGCAGTAGCAGTAGCAGTAGCAGGAGCAGGAGCAGGAGCAGTAGTAGCAGCAGTAGCAGTAGCAGTAGCAGTAGCAGTAGCAGGAGCAGGAGCAGTAGCAGTAGCAGTAGCAGTAGCAATAGCAGTAGCAGTAGCATTAGCAGTAGTAGCAGCAACAGTAGTAGTAGTAGTAGTAGTAGTAGTAGTAGTAGTAGTAGTAGTAGTAGTAGTAGTAGTTGTAGTAGTAGCAGTAGCAGTAGCAGTAGCAGCAGCAACAGTAGTAGTAGTAGTAGTAGTAGTAGTAGTAGTAGTAGTAGTAGTAGTAGTAGTAGTAGTTGTAGTAGTAGTAGTAGTAGTAGTAGTAGTAGTAGTAGTAGTAGTAGTAGTAGTAGCAGTAGCAGTAGCAGTAGCAGTAGCAGTAGAAGTAGCAGTAGCAGTAGCAGTAGCAGTAGCAGTAGCAGTAGCAGTAGCAGTAGCAGTAGCAGTAGCAGTAGCAGCAGCAACAGTAGTAGTAGTAGTAGTGGTAGTAATTGCTTTATTTGCATGACCACAAGATTTACAGTATTGCAAAAGCTTATATAATCTAATTACTAACAAAAACAGTGTAAAGTATCATAACAATATATAATTAATTCTAAGTTACATCATCAATATCCAATAATAGCCTGTCACGTATAATCATACATGAAGAAATAAACTTCATAACCAGTTTGTTTACATTATAGTCTTTAGAGTTCATCAGTAGTTTCACAATGTCTGATGTCGATTTCGTTTGAATATCAGGTATCATTTTACTTATGTCTTCATAGAATGTCTGCCTCTGTAAAGAGTAGCAACTACATTGAAACAAGAAATGAGTTTCATTTTCCACCTGATTTGATTGACACAACTGACATAATCTTAACTCTCTAGGAAGATGATCTTTCTGATATCTACCAGCTTCAATTCTGAGTTTGTGGTTACTTAATTTAAACTTAACTAGGTTTCGTCTATCAGGAAAATTTCTTAAATGAGTTAAATAATTAGACGAAGAGTATTCATTCTTGAAAATCTTATAGAACTCTAACTTTTTTGAGTGTTCAAGGTTGTGTTGCCAGAAACGTAGATACTTGTTTTTCATATTAGTTTCAATTTGCCTTATTGTCTCATTGCTAAAATTTTCAGGATTTAGATCAGATGAATAGTATTTTTCTAACATGCCCATAAAATTGGAGTAAAAACCGGAATTATTAATGGAGTGTAAATGTTTTGACATCAGAAAAGATTGCTTAACGATAGAGTCATTCTCCTTATTGTTTAGGTAAACAAAGTATTTCATAATTTTTTGGTTTATTGCAATAAGTAATGGATATCGCCCTAACTCAGCCCTACATGCTAGGTTAGAGGCTTTGTTGTTTACCTCCAAATAGCGTTTGCAAAACTTTAAATGTACTTTTTCTAATGGGGAATTATCCCATGTTTTGAACTCCTGCTTCGTGTACATACCCCAAACCTCACTGTTATAGCTTAAGATCGAGAATATCATCGTGTCGAAGATCTGAGATGCTGTGTTGGGATTTAGTTTACTGAGGAGTGTGTGTTTTTGGATGTTAGAGAAGGCGTGCATGGCCTTTTCTTTTAAGTGATCTAACGTAAGAGTGAAAATTCCTGTTGGGGTTAAACGAGTTCCTAAATAAGTGTATTCCTGAACAATTTCAACAGGTTCGGTGTCTATTTTAAAATTAATGTCAACGGATTTCTTTGAGCGTTTCTGAAAGATCATTACTTTCGTCTTCTTAGGATTGATTTTTAGCATCCATGATTTGCAGTAAGAAGATAGCGTATTTAAACAGTTTTGCAATCCTGTTTTGGATCTCGACAGAATGATTAAATCATCAGCATACAGAAGTGAGTTTATTTTCGTTCCATTTGGGAGGACAAATGGATCAGAAAGCGCGTTTTGAAATGAATATGGCAGATTGTTAATATAAAAGTTGAATAACAGAGGACTTAGAATACACCCTTGACGGACACCCCTGGAGTACGAGAAAGATCGTGTTTTGTTGTCTCCAATTCTTATAGAACAGGAAGAATTACAATAAAGAGTTTTAATTAGATTGTAAAATTGTCCTCCAATGCCAGCACCGAGTAGCTTATAAAATAAACCAACGTGCCAGACGGAGTCAAAAGCCTTGCGGAAATCTACGAAACAGGCATAGACCCTTTCTTTGTGATAGTGAACGTATTTATCTAGCAGGGCTCGAAGAGTAAAAACATGGTCTGCAGTGCGGTTTTCAGGCAGAAAGCCAATTTGTGAGTTATGTAATATTTTGTTTTCTTTTAAATAAGAGTGTAGACGTTGATTTA
Organism: Pavona decussata; assembly: GCF_977016875.1. Lineage (NCBI taxonomy): Eukaryota > Metazoa > Cnidaria > Anthozoa > Scleractinia > Agariciidae > Pavona > Pavona decussata. The sequence continues at coordinate 3,352,159 of NW_028145544.1, forward strand.
AGATTGAGCAGAACAGTTTTCCGAGGCAACTTGATACACAGATGCCCCTGTAGTTTGTCGGATCATTCTTGTCACCAGATTTGTAAATGGGGGTTATCAGGCCTTGGCACCATACATCTGGCATCTTTCCAGATTTTAGGATATGATTGAAAAGTTTGATGTAAAGAGGCATTAGTGTTTCAAGGCTCGCTTTGATCATTTCGTTCCTTATTCTGTCGGAAAAGGGCGATTTCTTATTCTTTAATTTTTTCACAGCTTGACGTATTTCCTGTTGAGTTATTACTTGGTCTAAGGAGTTAAGTTGGTCTTTTTCTTTTTCTAATTGTTGTAGCTCATTATAAAGTTTTTCTTGATGTGTAGATGGTTTTGGCTCGTCGGAGTGTAAATATTGAAAGTGTTCTAACCATTTGTCTTCTGGTATTGAAGGAGGATTTTTGTTGGGGATTGTATCATCTATCGATTTAAGACAACTCCAGAACAATGATTTGTCAGGATTTGATGATATTTCATCGAGTTCTTTTGTTTTTTCTTTCTGAAAATTTTTCTTTTTTAAATCGAGGAGATTTTTGTACTCGTTCAACGTTTAGTGAAATTTTTCGCGCATTTCGGAGTTGAGAGGATCGCGATGCTTTTGATTTGAGAGTTTTCGTACTTCATGTCTTTTTAATCGGCATTCGCTATCAAACCATTTCTTGTTTGAAGCTTTCTTTATGCGTTTACGAGGCTTTTTTATTCTAATCTTGAGGCAAAGTTTTGAAGTCGCAGTTAAAATGTTTACTGAATCAGTTAACGAGGTGTTAACATCACCATCGTCTCGTTCTAAGTAGTTTCTGATAAGAATTTGAATTGATTCCGTGCGCAACGTGTTTTTGAATTTTAAGAAAGAGTCGTTTTCCCAGTAAAACTGGCGCGGTAATCTCATCAACCGATTGCTAGAATTTGCTCTTTGAATTTCCCCTGCTGGTAGATTGGTGTTAAGATTTAACCACGCTAAGATAGCACTGTGGTCTGATATGGGGGATGGTTTTTCAACAACAAAGTTGGCAACGTCTAGAAATGTATGGTGATCGCAAATGAAATAGTCAATAACACTTGTCCCGTTTGTTCCATGAAAGGTAGGTCTACCTAAGGTATCTCCATTGACCCTTCCATTAACTATCCTTAAATCAAAAGTTTTCCATATCTCAAGCAGTTTTTTCCCGTGAGTATTTAGAACATTGTCGAAACTATTTCTTTCTGCTGGGTGGAAAGCTGATTCTGACTGATCATTGGTGATTATATTGTTTCCATCTTGGGAAACTGTATCGGAGTATTTTCCAGTTCTTGAGTTAAAGTCGCCTAGTAGAATCACTGATCCCGCTGAAGAAAAACACAGTATATCTTGCTCAAGTTGATCGAATATTTCGGAAGTTACATGAGTTAAATAATTAAACGAAGAGTATTCATTCTTGAAAACCTTATAGAACTCTAACTTTTTTGAGTGTTCAAGGTTGTGTTGCCAGAAACGTAGATACTTGTTTTTCATATTAGTTTCAATTTGCCTTATTGTCTCATTGCTAAAATTTTCAGGATTTAGATCAGATGAATAGTATTTTTCTAACATGCCCATAAAATTGGAGTAAAAACCGGAATTATTAATGGAGTGTAAATGTTTTGACATCAGAAAAGATTGCTTAACGATAGAGTCATTCTCCTTATTGTTTAGGTAAACAAAGTATTTCATAATTTTTTGGTTTATTGCAATAAGTAATGGATATCGACCTAACTCAGCCCTTTGGGCCTTTGAGGCTTTGTTGTTTACCTCCAAATAGCGTTTGCAAAACTTTAAATGTACTTTTTCTAATGGGGAATTATCCCATGTTTTGAACTCCTGCTTCGTGTACATACCCCAAACCTCACTGTTATAGCTTAAGATCGAGAATATCATCGTGTCGAAGATCTGAGATGCTGTGTTGGGATTTAGTTTACTGAGGAGTGTGTGTTTTTGGATGTTAGAGAAGGCGTGCATGGCCTTTTCTTTTAAGTGATCTAACGTAAGAGTGAAATTTCCTGTTGGGGTTAAACGAGTTCCTAAATAAGTGTATTCCTGAACAATTTCAACAGGTTCGGTGTCTATTTTAAAATTAATGTCAACGGATTTCTTTGAGCGTTTCTGAAAGATCATTACTTTCGTCTTCTTAGGATTGATTTTTAGCATCCATGATTTGCAGTAAGAAGATAGCGTATTTAAACAGTTTTGCAATCCTGTTTTGGATCTCGACAGAATGATTAAATCATCAGCATACAGAAGAAGTAGTAGTAGTAGTAGTAGTAGTAGTAGTAGTAGTAGTAGTAGTAGTAGTAGTAGTGGTGGTGGTGGTAGTAGTAGTAGTCGTAGTAGTAGTGGTGGTGGTGGTGGTGGTGGTGGTGGTAGTAGTAGTAGTAGTAGTAGTAGTAGTAGTAGTAGTAGTAGTAGTAGTAGTAGTAGTAGCAGCAGCAGTATATGTTCAAACGCAAAAAGGGCCTTGTCTAATACTTATATCTGAGCTGATTTTCCAGAAGGTGGCTACAGAAATTGACGTTTTTGCTACCTTTTCTTAAGATATTTATTTATTTATTTATTTTTTTTTTTTTAGCGTTTCTTATTGAATTTCACATCAGTAACTTAATAGATTACAATGGTCATTAGCAAATATTTATAAAACCAAAATATTTTTCTACTACCCCCCCCCCCCCCTTCTCCCTCCCTGATTTGCTAACCTAGCCCCACTCTCTCTCAAACGTCTTCTAACCGCGCAACGATTTGGCTTTGAATTCGGCGCGCGCTCTGAGATCAGAACTAAGTCATTAGACCTAGCGTTTCGTTTGGCTTCCTGAAGCAAAGTTTTCCTGAGGACATCATTAAGTCTAGTGAGGGGAGAAGTCTTACCAGTGCAGTTTCTGCCTCGTACTAATATGCTTGCTACCAATAGTCCTCTTTTAAGCAAAACGAGTAATTTTCAGTTACTCGGGCTTGGACTATTAAAGGCTTGTATATTGTGGGCTTTGCTTGAGGAGGTGACAGTCTTTGGCTTTAAAAAGTAGGTCTTAGGGATGAGTTCTTTTCGGGCAACGTGAAATTTTCGCGAATTGTTTACTCAGCCAAAGACTTAGTATATTTTTGTGGTGGAAAAGGGCGCTAACCCTTCCCTTTTCAAATGTTGATTTCTACATCCGGGACTTAAGCTGATATGGAAAACACTAGCAAGAATGGGCAAGGATTTTCTCTTCAAGAAGCGTGAGTTTGAAAAGCTATTCTATTATTTTTCGCCTTTATAACTGTAGCGTTGTTAGGCTAGTGATCGATTAGTCAAGAAGTGCGATTTTGGGTCGGATTTCCGGTCTCAATGTCATAAATAATTTCCAGATGTTTGCTTGGCGTGATTCGGATTGTGTCATGGATCTAGACTGAAGACGAAAAATCAATTTAAAACGCTGTCTTGCTCCGATTAAGCCGATTCTGTTGTAGAAAGCTAGACTTGAGCGCTAAAAGACCGGGTTTTGGGTGAGATTAACGATGCGTTGGCGCCGTTAATAATTGCCATGTCACACTTGTTTAGTCGGATCACAGGTCATGTTTCATTTCACTCGGATGTCAATGTCACGTATAATTCCAAAGAAAAGCCCCTCTTTTCTCTTGCATAGTATTTCCTGACCTTACTTTCTTGTGATGAACCGTAACTGGAGTATTGTTAATGACTAGCATATTCCTTCAGCTTAGAAAGTCTCAAAATGTGCTCAATTTCTGTAGCCACCTTTTTGAAAATCAGCTCAGATATATGCGTTGTGTTTTCCATCCTTGCCTCTAGACTGTTGTGATTCTCCATTACATTGTGTTCGTGTCTGTCTTGATTAACCTCGGAAAGGAACTACTGCAATTTATCAGAAAGGTAAGCGTATTCATTGTTTATCTTTTCATCTCTTTTCAGTTCCAAGTAATGCCAGACTTCAAAATTATAAAAAATAAACTCTGATTTGCGTGTCTAAAAAAAATCTTGACAAACAAATTTTTGAGATTTGTGATAATGTTTTCGTCTCTTAGGGAATCTTCAGAAGTCTTCCGGTGGAAACAATATAAAGTCTTTGAATGTTCAAAACACCATGGTGACTTTCGGGGAGCTAGTATGTGATTGAACTACGGTACTCTTTCAAAAACCTCGAGGACTTAATTACCGTGAAGACCTCGGGCGATTCCGTACTTAATTGAATTAAGCTGATGAATGCTCGGGAGACTTCGGTTGTCTTTGTAAGCCTTGTCTGAACTTCGTTCGCTAGTTTTAGGCTTCAAATCGTGATCAATTGGGAAACCTCTGGTCAAGTTAGGTCTTTTGGGGATACCCAGCTTTTAGAGTGGTTTTTAAACGAAAAGCAAAGTAATTACTGTAGCCAATCACAGCAGACGTAAACAGCGAAAATGAACCAATCAGAGCTAAAAGCACATATACGTAACCGTCGTAAAGCGCGGGAGAACGCGTTCGAGCAAGTCACGATTGATTTTTGCTTGGGTCTAGCTTCTCATTGGTTGAGAAAGGGGCACGGAATTTGTCAACCAATCACGGAGCACAGTAAAGAAAAACTAAAGCAAACGCGAACTTACTATTTACCACTCAACTAAAAACTGTGTAACCAATCAAGAAAACAAAACAACAACAACAATAAAACATTGCATCTTTATTTTTTACTTTTACGTACAGCGCCTGAAATACTTGGCCTCTGCAATGAACTACATCGAGCTGCTGATCTATGTGTCTGCTTTGGTGTTCGTGTTTCCTGTTTGTGCTTGCAAGTCACACCACATGTCTGAAGCAATCGCCTTCTCTCTGTTCTTTGCTTGGCTCAATCTTGTCCTGTACTTCAGAAGGTCTGTAAAATTACTTTTAGCGAACGTCCAGCCTTAGACAACGGAAGCTCAGTTTAATAGAACAGTTTTTGTTTTCTTTGTTAGTGCCTGTTAAATTTTAAAAGCACTCATCTTCAGTAAACCTGCACCTTTCAAAAGCTCTATTTTCACCGGACCCTTATAACCTTCAGCTGTAACACTGTGACACTCTAGCACTGTAGGAATATATGTACGATATAGTCGACCAAAACGAAAGCGTAGGTTAGATTAGCAGATTAGCAGAGGAATTTTGTTTTGTCTGACATTTTTAAACCTTGCGTTGAACATTTTGTTTTTCTTCAGGTTTTCGTATTATGGTAAATACGTGATCATGCTCCTGACAATGTTCCAAACGCTTTTCCAGGTAAGTAGAGCGGTTTCCAATCGAGTGTCGTAAAACCCAAACCAAAGTAATTACAATACAACGAGCCAGTTAGAAGTTGAAGCAAATACATGTAACTGGCCCCAAGCGGGGGAAAACTCGTTCGGCGAAAACACGATTGGTTCTGGTTTGGATTCCCATTGGTTGAGAAAGTAGTGCGAGTTTTGTTAACCAATCACAGAGCTTTGTAATGCAAAAACAGAGCAAACGCGAAATTATTTTCGACACTCAATTGAAAACCGCTCTATATGGTTAACATAATTACGTATGAGAGAAACTTACTAAAATTTTGTAGAAAAAATGTCAGGCTTGGACACACGGTGCACCTTTGTGCACAATGCTGCATATAATTTGCTAAATTTTATCCTGTGTACGTGCATTCTTGAAAACGCTGCTTGAAATTTTGCAAGAAATCGCTAAATTGCATCATGTGTCCACCCTGAAAACATTGTTCGTAATTATATTTGTAGGCTTTAAATTGCATCATTTCTCCGCTCCCTACGAAACTGCAAGTTGCAATATTGCCCGCTTTTGCAAACTTGCACCATGTCTCCACCTCTAAAACTGCGGAACAATTTCAGGTAAAACCAGCCACAGCAACTTCACTGCTTGTAATAAAGCATCGTATGCCCATCCTGGACTTTCGGTGGGATATTTTCAAGTTTGGGCAAAACGACATTCCAGATTTAACCAGAGATAACCTTTATCTTGTTATTTCTAGGTCCTGCTTCTCTTCGTCCTGTTCTTGATAGCTTTCGGGACAACGTTTTTCTTACTCATGTACAACAGGGTAGGTGATAAAATCATTTGTCTTGCGTAAAATCTATCGTACTAAAATAACAAATCAAGCGACGATTTCTTGTAAAATGTGAGGGTTGTGGGGCCTACTTTTGCCACTGCGCATACGGTCTGCGCATCTTGGGATGGTTCGGGAAACGAGGGTAGGAAAACACCGTTAGCGGCTCATGTTCATCCTTGGCGTAATTGAAAGTTATTTTAATTGGCCACAAATTTCATGAACCCGTATCGTGTGGCGTGGGTTTGGGGGGTGTGGGGGAGGCTTGAATTAAAGCACTCGTGTCGGGCTTTTCTTTCTCTATTTCCTTGTCCTCCCTCCTACCTCCCCGCTCCGAAAAGCCTGATACTCAGGATAAAGAAACGCGGACGGTGCCTTCAAATACAAACTAAGGTATTTTTGAGAATGATCAGTATTATTCAGTAATGACACAGGAAAACTCGGAAAAAGAAATTCCGAGTGCTCCTATCAGGAGTCAAACCTAAGACCTTCCGAGTACTAGTTTGAATGCTCTACCACTGAGCTACAGGAGACTCGTGGGAGCTAAGACCATTAAACTTAGTTCATGGGACAAACATCCTGTATACTGCTAGGATTGGAATGATTGGAATAAGGTATTTTTGCTACGAATTAGGAGGGACCTGCCTTAACCTAGTGTCCTACATAATACAATACCTTCATTTAATAAATCCTTCGGAATTGTCCGTGGAAGCGTGGTGGTGTAGTAGGTTGAGCGTCACTTTTTTAATAGATTGATAGGAGAGTCGGTAGTTTGAGGCTCTGTTCGTCTCTCAGCTGAATTGCCGTATTGTTTCCATAATAAAAAATAGGTACGCATTGCGTACATGTGGGTAGTGCTGTGCGCTACCGGTAGAAACCCGCAACTAAGAACCTACATTTTTAGGAAGTAGCCTAAACAGGTTCTTATATAAATGGTAGTTAACAAAATTTTAGGCTACTTAGGTTCTTAAAATAGGTTCTTAATTCTGGAGAAAGGCAAATAAAGCTCAGCTGTAAAACAAGATGGTTATTGGCCTATTTCCTATTTTCAGACTGCATTAGTGTGGTAATCCTCATATTGCTGTGTAAATTTACATAATGTCTTGCACTCTTTTTTATTAAAAAAAGCCCCTCATTTTTACAGTAATGAGAATCTGCTGTTTTCTTCAAATAGGATTCTTGCACTGCAACTGTAATGTACTAATATGATTTTAGAAAACTGATAAGAAGCTGTTTTCAATTTTTAGGCTAAGTAGGTTCTTGTTTATAGGGGGTATAAAGTCCAAATTTTAGGCAAACAGGTTCTTAATTTTCAAGTTCTTATTTGCGGGTTTTTACTGTATTCGGTGGGTACCGCGCGCGTTTTACGTGCAAATGTATTCTAATTCCGAGAATTCCGCAATGCTACACTCTTGAATAATCATCTTCTTTCCTCAGATTTAAGGACGGTGCCTACTATTGTTACTGCGCATACGTTCTGTGCATCGCGAGATACTCGGGTTTCCTATGGGTGGTGCTTACTAATACAGGAATATTTTTGCGCGGTTTAAAACTATACGGAGAAAGCAGAACTTACCAAATGCTTTTGGTATCTCAAAAAAAAAATATTGGGGGTAACCATGCATTTTTCAGAGATAATTAAGCTTCAATTTAGGAAAAAATCCCATACATTCCTTTATATTATGGCGTTTTTTAGAGATATTAATGTTTAATTATCTCTGAAAAATGCGTGGTTACCCCCAATTTTCTTTTTGGATTCCAATAGCCCTCGCTAAGATCTGCTTTTCCCGCAAAGTCATAAACCGCACAAAAATACTTTGGTATTTGTGGGCACCGTCCTTAACCTTGCTAACTTGTCCTCTTCTCTCTCAAAGCAATACCAAACCCTTCAATTTGCGTTACTGAAAACCTTCACCATGACTTTGGGTGAGTTCGAGTACGAGGAGATCTTCATGTTGCCGGACACGAAACTGCGCTTTCCAGTGGCTGCCAACATTGTGTTCGTGTTGTTTGCTCTGGCCATGCCAATCATCCTCATGAACATGCTGGTATGATATTGAGACAATAAACCCCTTTAGGCTGCTGATACATCGAATTTAACGCGCGCTGATTGGCTCGTAGCTATTGTCTATAAGAGTACAGACAATAAAAATGACGTCAGATGTAACGCGCGCGCTTTCTCAACAGAAAATAAAGCCAATTCCGTTCGTACTATTTCCATGCTATTGTAAAAAACAAATCGACGGCAGTTTTCTATGGTCTTTACTCTTGTAGATCATAAACCTTGTAATAATCAAAGATATTAGGGAGTGCGTTCAATGATCTCGATTCCCGGTTCTCTCTCCTTTGCCAAGTTGGTGATGATGTCATCCGCTCCTGCAAAATCTGCGGGGGGTGTCAAATACGCGTCCCAAGATTCATTCGGTCACGGCAATCAACGTTAGTTGTCCCATACAACCTCGACTCCAATCTATATAATTAGGAGTGCGTTATTTGTACGTCGAACGCAATAATACCTTAAAATGTTCAAAACTTGGCAGCGAAACCACACGCTTGCGGCTCGTGATTTGAGTTTGAGTTTTCAACATTTTATAACGTCATTTTGTGGTCCATAAGAGTATCCACCATAGAAAACTGACGTCGATTTGTTAATTGGGTGAAAGATAAACGGAGCTATCCTGGAAGGCAAAGCTCCGGGGACGAGCGAAAACGTTTGTGGACGGCAATTTTACAGTAAAGGGCATAGATATACCAGCAAAGCATAAAGGGGTTTATTTACTTATGCATTCATTTATTCATTTATTTAGTTTTGTCCCTCCGATTTATTTTTTACAACGCTTGTCCTTTCTCTTGGTAAAGAGAAAAAGCCTTTAAGTGCAGGTGAATGTAAGAAAATTTAAGACTACTAAGTTTTATTTGTTTTCATTTTTAAAAACAGATTGGTTTAGCTGTTGGCGACATCAACCAGATTCAAAAGAAATCCGTCATGGAACGTTACGTCATGCAGGTATACCGGAGCTACGACATGATACCATACGATGCGATACCATTACAATAGGATGCGATGCGATACGATACGATACGACACGATACGAGACAGTAGGATGCGATGCGATACGATGCGATACGTTGAACACAAGCAAGTTTTCCTTGATAGATATGCATTTGAGAAGTTTGATATTATCGTGCTTCCACGATACGATGCAATACACGTCATTACAGTGGAGTTGCCAAACCTCAATAAAACTACATCTACAACTGACGATACTTTAAGCTTTGGTTCATATCGACACTGTAATATGATTAAGTTTTTAATGGCCAGTTCTACAAACGAACAAGACAGAATTGACCCAGAACTTTTCAACATTCGCTGCGTAATAAATTCCTTGCTTTACTGTAAGACGAATGTCACAAGGAAAACTTGTTTATAAACAGGTTGTAATGTTGCAAGGCAAACAGAGTAGTGGCTGTGCCATGAGCATTAAAGACAGATGAGTTATTTCACAAAGCGTGACCTTTAAAACCGACCTTTTCTCGTCCAGCTTGTGGGAAATATTCCAATAATGAGCAACGTTGTCCTGCATGAATTAAGAATTCGATTTATCTGTTTTCTATCAAGGTTGAGCTGTTGCTTGAGATTGAAGAGTCTCTTCCTCGATGGATTTTGAGGCGAGTTCAGGTCGACAAACATGAAGAGTTTCCAAACAGGAGTTCCAAGCTGAAAACTAAGGTCAGCCTTATATAACAACTACCACACGAGAAAGTTAACAAATTCTTTTTTAATTTCTGCTTAGAAAAATGGACAGCAATATCCGAAGTACTGCATGATACTTGAAATAATCAAAAGTTTGTAAATTTGTAACAATCCTGTAATTTCTATCAATATAGCTTGCGAATCCTTTTTGGTTCTGTATGTTCACTTATTTGTTTACTACTTATTTAAGTTTTATTTTAGTTGCTGCTGTTGCTTTGTAAACTTTGTTAATAATGTCAATTTGTAAACACCAAAATTTTATTTGCATTTACTTTAATATAGTCATACCTACCCGCCTCAGCTAGCTTTAGCTATTTGCGGGTAGGTATATACCTCACTCGTAACTCTGTTTTTAATGAAGTGTCGTTGTTGATACTCTTATTTAAATTCGAATGGACGAACTTTGCTTGGTACTTCATTCACGGAGTCATAAAATGGAACTTACCTTGTTCAGCGCAATAAAATACAAAGTTCTATGTGCGGTTATCCAGAACAGTGTTAGGCAAATTTTCAGAACACCCTTACAACTTTTTTAAAGCTTATAAAAAAGTTAACTCTTTCGCTTCCTTTTCAGATATACGAGAAGATCTTTGGTTTTGGAAAAGCAGAAACCAAGGGAGACGACGATGGCCTGCCTCCAGCAATGGCACCGATTATTGAAAAGATCCTGGAACAGGATTCAAAGTACGTACAGTGTTAACGCTTTTAATTCGAAAAAGAGCACAGGGCGAGATTTGACAATTTCCCACTTGGAAATTATTGAAAATACGAGACGCGTCCTTCGACAGTACTGTTCTGGGTGTAAGGGACTCGCACCAGCGAGGGGTTGGTGTTGCCAATAACTTGTAATTTAATTTGAATGGCCATCCACAGTCTCGAAAGCTAGAGCTACATTAAAGTGCTACTATGACGAAATTCGTGTCTTTCTAATCTGAGCCATTTTAAAACATAAACAAGTAGTCTGTACGTCAAGAAGAATGCTGTTTACTATTTTCAAATATTTTTTTTTTGTTCCAGAGATATTCAAGTTTTTAAAATATGCAAATTAGCCAAGTGATGACGTCACAAACTCAACCGAATTTTGGTCAAATATTATGAAAAAAGATATCTCAGCCAATCTGTATCAGAAATGCTTGATTCTTTGCAGTGACATTATTCTAGGTGTGCTTCATAATATGAGCTTATCAATTTTGTTACCATGGCAACATACTGGGTTCCAGTCCTCCCTGATACTTAAGGCCTTGCTGGCCACCTTTGGCATTCTATTTTGATATTTGCCAATGGTGCCTCATCTGCATGATCCAGCAATCGTATGAATATGTTAGGTCGAGTTCGTGGCCTTGTTAAATGTTTTTCAAGCTGAAAATCACTAAAATTTTGAAATCAGGTTGGAGGGAACTGGAAAAGAGTGAGTTGCCACGGGAACCGAATTTTTATAGCAGTAGGTGTATTGCCTTTAGAACTATTAGCCTGCCAGGTTTCAATGGTCTCTGCTGTAAATTGACTGAGATAGCTCTATTTATAATATTTGACCAAACTTCGGTTGAGTTTGTGACGTCATCAGTCCTCTCATATACATATTTTACACATTTTTCAAACGTGAATATCTCCGGAACCAATGCGGATATTTAAAAACGGTAAACGGCGTTTTTAATCTTTCCTAGAATTCTATGTGATAAACCTTAAAATTCAAGAGGTAAAAATTTGATCATGGTAGCACTTAAATGCCTGACTGGCATATTACAGCGGTTTTCGTAAACCAAATCCACAGTAATTACTCTGGCCAATCACAACAGACGTAAACAACACAATGAACCAATCAGAATTCGAACAAAATACGTGTAACCGGCAAAAAGCGCGGGAAAACGTGTGCGTCCAAGTTGAGATTTGTTTTTGGCTTGACTTCCTATTGGTTGAGGAAATGGCGCGAATTTTGCCAACCAATCATAGAGCACCGTAAAGCAAAGCCAAAATAAACGCGTAATGATACTTTTCGACACTCGACTGAAAAAAGCTCTGTTCATTTCAATAAGATGTTATTTTTCATTTCAAAAACATATAGGATTGAGGATATACACCAGATGATGACAGAGCAATCCAAGCTTCTTAAAGCCATTGGCCGGCGTGAAGGTATTGAGGAAGCTGGGAATAGAAAGAGCATCCTTGGATGGTTCTCAAAGAAGCGCTAACCGTCCATGTGAACGTCTCACGGGAAGGTGTTCCGGGACGGGATTAGGGACAACAAACAAGAAGCTTAGAAAAATTCTGCTGATTATGTCAATCATTTACATTACTTGATTAGTTTTGCTGTGTCAGAGAAATGCGAATTTGACGCTTATAGCATACAGCTATTTCAATTAACGTTGTCGGGTCAAGGCTTAAAGCTTTTAAAAAGACATCTTCAAAGAGGTTGCAACCTCATCCATTTGATATCCTAACCTTTTTTTCATCCAAATGGCTCGCCATCGTATATCTTCACTGGACGGACGAGGCATAGCTGATTTTGATGAACTTATTCATAAAAAAAAATCCACAGAATCTTGAGGTCTTGTCTTATAGCTTTATACTTTGATCCGACGTTAATTGAAATAGCTGTATATAAGATAGCAAATAGCTGAATTGAAAGTATTGCTACGTAATATATTTCAATTGTGATAAAAAGGAACAAGATTGAAGTGTATCCAAATAGCTTCCGTTTTTACTGTTCAAACAAAAGGAAATTTAAGAACAACTTAAACCTTTCTGTTTTCCTCATGCATTTAAACAAATTTAGATGTAAAGGACAAAAAACTTGATCCATGGTAATACGGTAGGAAGAAACATCGATAGGGCTTGGCAACTGCATCACAAGACTAGTGACACTGCAAGCGCAAAATTAAAGACAATTAAAAATTGCTTTCATGACCAAAATTTTCAAAATATTAGAAAGATTTAGTTTTTCGTTTACGGCAAACGGCAGAAGTGAAAACGTGACCATGTTTACAGTACATTTGCCGCTCGCTGTTCTCAGTTTCTCAGTGAAATTGACTGAGGAAAGGTCATAATAGTATTCGGCTAACGCAATGTTGTACCCAACTCAAATCCTTTGGGCATAAAATGTTTGGTTTATCATTTAAATGTGAATGCTACATTATAATGCAAATGCAATAAACAAAGAATCTTAACCCCGGGGGATCTGAATTGGGTACAACACTATGCTCATCTACGTTCTCGTTTTTTCAAGAAACATACACGCGAATCGCACGTTTGCGGTTTAGCGTAAAAGCGACTCTAAATCTCTCTATTAAGTTACCTCTGCTATTTGTCACAATGCCGTAAATCTTTCTCTGAAGGCCATCGTCATCGTCCAAACACCCTGCCTTAAAATGCAACAAATATTCCCCGGAGCTGTCAAACACATAGATAACCCTCTTCTCACAATCGGCAACATAGACACGCCCTTCCTCGTCCACAGCCACGTGGCTGAGTTTGCCACGGGTTTCGGGATCTCCCTCGCGAGGCTTAAACTTCTTTAAGAACTCTCCTCTTGAGTCAAACACTTGAACTGAAGCTCCACTCCAATCGGAAACGAAGATCTTTCCATCTTCGTTGACAGCAACGCATAGAGGTCCACCTCGAAATTCGCCATCATTCGTTCCTTTCTTTCCAAAACTAAAAAGAAACTCGCCTGAAGAATCAAACACTTGAACGCGAAAATTGTTTCTGTCGCAAACAATGATTCTGTTGTCCTTATCAACTGCTATTCCTCTAGCTCCTTTCAACTGTCCCGGCTCATCCCCAGGACTTCCTATTACCAGCTGCGGTTCATTCATATCTTTGTACTTTCGTGTCTCATACGGGACATGCACCGCAAACGGGCTTTCATTCATAGGAAAACCCCGGATGGTAACTTGAATTAGATGGGAGCCTGGTACCGAAAGGGTGTAGCTAACGCTATGCTTCCCGGCATTCTGTGCAGTCACATCGGCAACGATTACAGTATCATCCGGGGCTTGAATCTGAACGTTGAGGTCCCCGCTTTCACAGGTGATAGGACGTCCTTTTCTGTCCCTAAAAAGAAACATTTGACATCAAGGTCAATTATCACGGAGATGAAAATGCTTGTGAGGGATATCAAAAATTAAAACTAACTCATCTCTTATAAGAGTAAAGGCGCTAAACACAATCATAATTAATGGCGGTGGGAACCTCTCTACTAACTATGACACAATGAACTAAGTATAACTCAAGTTAAATACAAAACAAGTGCCATGCGCAGAAATAAAAAAAAAAAATACGACAGGGGCTACCCGTATCAAGCTACCCTGTGATTACTGCTAAAAGGCCAACCTCGTTCCTAGGTCTCTTGGTGTTTATCGAAGTAACCGAGCTTGTCACATTTGACTGTGTGGCAAGGAAGACTGGGGAAGGAAGACTGCAAAAAGGCCTGTTTTATACGATTGTTCAGGAGCGAGGAGAGCATGGACTTCTGTTAGAGCACTTGACACGTGGTTTTTGAAAGGAGGGAAAAATTTGAGTACTTGGAGAAAAATTTTTAAGAAGAAGAATGAGCCGAACCAATAGCAAAATCAACTTAATCGGACACCGAGTCCGAGAATCGAACCCAGCCAGAATGGACGGGACGAGTGCTCTCACTGACGCGCCATCCCTAAGTGCCTAAACTTTCCTTCGTAATTAACTCAGTTCAGGATAAGCTTACCCGAAACTAGCTTTTTGAACTGGAGCCCCCAGTTTCATAACATTCTTTTATAATATTTTTACCTAATATTGTCTGCCTGTCACCTCAACTGTATACTAGCCTTCCACGCAGTCATTTTCAGGGGACTCGTATCACCTCCTCCCTAATACGAGTCCCCTAAAAACGACTGAGTGGGAGGCTAACTGTATACAGGTACAACTTAAAACATAAACTAGTTCTAGAACAGCACGTCCCTCCTACTTGACAGGGCGTGAGCACGATCGAAAACTGCAAACTGCATCTCGTACACACGCTTTCACAACTAAGAGGACCGCGCAGCTCTGGAAACTAGAATTGCACCGTTACAGACCTGGTTACCACTGTGAAATAAGCGGGTTGGTCGAGAGATGCCTCTTTAAGGCCACGCCCCTCAACTGTTGTCGTATAGTAGTGTGCGTATGAAGCGTCTATTGATCCAAACGACTCTATCAGTTGCTGTAGCGTCTCGTTCTCCGCACAGAACCTGATCGCGTGGTCTTCTCGCGCATGCAGCTCGTAATGTTGAGTGGCAAGGAACTCTAGTCTCTCCGACATAAGATCTTTGGGGGATAGCAGGTAAACTGAATCGCCTGCGGATCAGAAGGTGTTCACTGATAAGTATAGAATTAAAGCCGGCAATAGCAGCCGAGAATTCGTGAGTAGAATTTGGCTAATAACTTTTGCTTTCTAAGAAAGATTTCCAAGCTTAATTGTACCTCTCAATACAGTAGGCTGCGCGCAGCCTTCGTGTCTCTTTTCCCGCGATGCGCGAATAACTGTGGCAGACTACGACTAATGTACTTGTTCGCAGGAGTAGTAAAGCCAGCGAAACGTGTGCACGCGAGAGAAAAATCGCCTCACTCGCGTCGTCTCCTCTCGTAGGTGATGACTTTCGCGCGCTCGCGTTTCGCTGGCTTTTAATAAAACTACTCCTGACGAAAACAGTGAGACTACTTGTGGTCTAAACTAAGGCGCGTACAAGTGGAAAATGTCTTTACTTAGACACAAATTGGACATGATGTGTCTGGTGTTACAGAAGTTTGTCAATATTAGCATGTATTGATAAACCACGCTCAACTATCTGAAGACGTGAGTCCACCAGCGGAGAGGGGGGAGGGGGTTGCGTAATATATACTGGGGATCCTAGACTTGGCCAGGAAAAAATAATTGTTGAAAATTTTCTGTATTACCTTCTTCGAGAACTCTCTTGACAAAGTGACACGATACTCGCAGGGTATCTCTGGAGGCTTGCAGTCTTCGCCTTTGCATTTCCAAAGACGTCTTTCTGTTTATCCGGACCAATTCCACTGCAGATCGCAGCTCGCTTCGCCGCTGTTCCAAAGCCTTGATCTTAGCATTGATACTGTCTTCAATGTCCCTCAACACACCATCAGCTTTCAAATTTACCCGAGCTAACATCCAGTCCAGCATTGGTATGGCGTTTTCCAACTTGATGCACACGCTCTTTGTTTGGTCTAACAACTCTGAAAGTCTTGGTCGCAGCTTGGAGTAGGCGTCCTCAAGAAATTGTGTGTCGTGTCTCTTGTGGTCGATCAACGCGCAGTTGCGACAGATGCTCATATTACACGTGTCGCAGAATAGCGCCAGTTTTTCTTCTGGGTGACTTGTGCAGAAATTCGGACGGTTCAGTTCCTTAAGAGACATGGTTTTCAAGTGCTCTAAAAAACAGAAATTTATATGAAATAAGCTTTCTGAAGTCGTATTCTTTTAAGATTAATCTACTTATTTTTGTAATCTTTTTTCTGGTACATGAATAAGAAGTTACAAAACTAGATTCTGAGACTCTAGATTCCGAGTACTGACCACATTCCCAAATAACGAAATTGTGGGTATTCCATCAATTCATTCCATGAACGGTTAGACTACTTTCAAAAAGAACAAGAACAATTAAAGTCTGCTTCGAGTATTTTTTTTTTCTGGAATAGCTCTAGAAATCTCGTCTTTTTTGGTTTACAGACTCACTAACTGACTGTCCAACTGTCTGACTGAAAGACTGACTGACTGTCTGTCTGACCGGCTGACTGACTGCCTAACTGGCTGGCATGCTGGCTAGTTGTCTGACTAGCTGAGTGCTTGCTTGACTGACTGACTGACTGACCGACCGACCAAGTGAATGTCTGTTTTCCCGGACCGGCCAAAGGACCGGCCTAACTGTCTGACTTGCTAATGAATGAATGACTGACTGAATGTCTAACTAACAGGTTGACCGATTGTCTCAGTCAGAACTGGTCTGGCTGACTGACTGACTGACTTCCTGGTCGGCTGAATGACGTGATGAATTGCTGTTGGCTGACAGACAAGCTGAATGAATGGCTGACTGACTTTCAGACTTGCTTCATGTTTGGTCTACTGACTGACTCTCACTGGCTGACCTACTGACTGAATAAACTGCATACTCAGTGAATGGCTGGTTACCAGGATGGTGCGCGGAACTAAGTTTGGACGGAATAGGACGCAATTTGCTGTTTAGTGTGTTGCAATCAGGTGTGAAACAATAAAATTTCTCTTATATGGTAGAGCTAATAAATCAATCAATCAATCAATCAATCAATCAATGAATGAATGAATGAATGAATGAATGAATGAATGAATGAATGAATGAATGAATGAATGAATGAATGAATGAATGAATAAATAAATAAAATAAACAGAATCGTGAACCAGTGAGCGGTCCGTCGTGTGTGTGCATTTTCTCCGAGTAGTCGTATTTGAAAATTTTTCACATACAAAGGATAAAAAAACGCGGCTGAACTTACCTAAGGACAGAAGCATGTGTGGTTTTGTATCCCGCGCTCTCTTATGTGCCTCCTCGTGTAATTCACAAAGATATACCGAACATTCTCTACAACGAACATGGGCAGGGGACTCCTCACTGGCATCACAAATGTCGCACCCAACAGCTTCTCCTTCTTGAATAAGCAACAGATCGAGCAGCGACACGAGAAGAGAGTTTGCAGGAAGCTTTCTTACGGACGCACGGCTATCGAGCCCTGAGTCCAGTTGACAACTGGGGCACTTAAGCATTTTATCTTTCAAAGGTCGATTACGAACCAATGATTCGATGCACTGACAGCAGAATGTATGGAGACAAGGCAGTATCCGAGGATCTAGGAATAACTTGTCGCAGATTTGACAAGTCAAGTTCGTTTTGATGTTCGAAACGACATCGTCTTGTTCCATCGTATTGGTTTCTCCTTCTTCGAGGTTCATATTGATCCAGTAAATCTAGATTGGTGACCAATTCAAAAGAACGGTTAGATGTTAAATAAACAATTTCGTTTTTTTTATTTTTGAAGTGGACAAAAATTATGCTTACCAGTTGTCATAAAGAGTATCTTTCATCGAATTGTTCGATTCGTGAGGAGTGCACTCTTTATCGAATACTGTCAATTATATAAACACATGTTTATCTCTTTGAGCCACAAGCCAATAGAAGGTAATTAACCTTTTTACAAACAACATGACCTCTTTGGCTAGAAGATATTTACCGCAGGCAATTAGGTTTCGATCATACGACAAGTGAGTGCAAACGGAAATTCATTTGTTTGCTTCACAAGTAAATTATAATAATCCTTTTTCAAACGACCTTTATCTCGAGATGTTCTGAGTAGTGCGTTCCTTAAACATTAAAGTATCGGCAAACAACGCATATTGTAGATCTTATTCTACGCTTACCTTTCCAAGGCTCAGTTTTCAGTTGAAACTCCGAGTCAGTTCTTGGGTTCTCTCGTGTGTCAGTCTACTAAAGTCAAACAACACCAACAATAACCATAAACATTCAAATCAAGTAATTTAGTCACCAAACCGACAAAAAAACAATAGAGAGCGCTTTTGTCGTCATGATTATGTTGTCGCCCATGGGATTTCGGAGGCTTTCAGAAGGAATTAAAAAAGCCGACGCCTGACGCCGACCTTTGCGTTGGCTCAATGCCTAAATCCTGGTTTACACGTACCACGCAAACACAAGCATAAACAAAAGCATAAGCACAAGAAACCTACGTGTAAACCGGTAAGACGCAAGCAAAAGCGCCTTGTGCCTATGCTTGCGTCGTCCCGGTTTAAACGTACGACGCAACGACGCAAGTAAAAGCACAAGCACAAGGGAAGGACACTGAAAAACAGTGACAAGTTGTTAGTGACGTGTACATTCCAGTTACTCATGCTTTGACATTTGCAGAATGGCGGCAGCATATTTTTATGCTTCTGCGCTTGCGTAAGTAATCTTAAGCTAATGATTATCGCACGTGCAAGGAACCTTGTGCTGATCGTGCTTGCTTCGTACTTGTAAACCAGGTTTGACTACCATACTCCAAATACAACAATTTTCACACTTAAACCTTACTCCATGAACGCAACTATCAAAACAAGAGACACAAAGATTCTTTTAATCCGCCAGTGGGCGGCCAGAACACGGATGCTCGTCACATTGACAGCGAAGGTGAAAAGAAAGTACAGAGAAAACGAAATTAACTGGATAACGGACAAACTACCCGCGCGCGTATACAGAAATTTGAAACTCGCACTCGCAAAATCTAACGCATTACAAGGATAGCGACTTAATTAACTCTTTGGCGAACGAACTATTAATACATGCGTTCAACTTATGGATGTAAGAGAAAGTCTACTTGCTATTATCGGTTATCTGCTTACAACAGTCATTAATTGTCTCTAGTGCAGAGTGCATTGTGGGAAAGATAGTTTCCTACACGTGATGACCTTACACGTTTTACGTGACTATCACGTGCACAAAATCAGATTGCTATGAATTCTATATCTTCTAATTACTAACGGTAAAATCTCCCGCTCCTCTTGCTGTCACACGGGTGTCTACATTTACCCTAAAACGTCACTTTTCATAACAGAAAATAAATATCACGCATACGACTCTTTCATTTTCAAATAATTAAAATTATTACAGTTCGAATCGTTTTCTACTACTAATAGCGCGCGCAGTGCAAATTTAATAATTACGTTTGTCTATTATGACGTAAGAAATCATCACTATAACAACTGAAACTTTTCTCGTTTCGCGGGAAGTTTTATTACGCCGCAAAAGCTTGAAAAATTATTTCTCCTTCAGTGAAGATTTGATATTTTCGTTAAGAAAAGCTAGCTGCAATACAAGGTAAGATACGTATTGAACGTTTTCTAAAACAAAAAGTAGATTGCGAGGAATTGCACACTTTTTTCACCCTTCGTAAAGGCCTCGTCACAAAAATTATAAGTTAATCTTAGGGATCAAGCGGTTCATGCCAGAGAATATATGTTTTCTGTCTAGTCAAAAGGCCTAAATCACCTCAGAAACCGATTTGCACTCAAGGTATAAAAATGGCGTTTGCTTTGATACTTTGCTACTAATTATCGTGGGTGACAAAAAAAAAAAGGCGCGAAACTCACGATTGTGAACTTAATTTGCCCGTTACGATATTAAACAGTAACCAAACGGTATATTCATAAAATAAGGAAATAATTTCAGTTGCGTTATTTATTTATTAGATTACTTGACAAAACGCGCGTGAAATTGGTTACCCATAGTAACACATAAGTGACTTAGGAAATTTAATTCCTTTTGTTATAATTAACGAAAAGATGAAAAATTTCCAGAGAGGAAAGGAAAAACCTGCGTTACCGTCTAGATATATCCCTTTTAAAAACTCGGAAACGATGCATGCATCCAATAATATCTCCGCAAGTTGCACGGATTCATGTCACACATTACAAGACCATTCAATTTGTCTGACGAAAACATGACTGAAGTTGCGACACGACACGTATCAACGACTCTGTCCTTTAAACGTATTGTCAAACGTTTAATTAACAAATAAGAAAGGAAACTAAAAGTTTTCTCCTGAAACTTGAAAAATGTTGCAGAAAGGCAAATATGATTCAAATAAGAATTTATTCGCGGTGAATGGCAGCTAATGTTACACGTTATTTAACCGTCCGTGCAACTTTAAATGTCAACAAGTATCGTTACCAGCCTCTATCATAAAATTGCCTTAACGTCGTACTATTAAAAGAATAAGTTTCTTATGCCACAAGGGTGCAGTAGAGAAACGATTTTGTGAGTAATTATCCTTAATTTTTTGCAAGAGAGACATTACAAACCGGGATTTTCTCCTAGGATCATGGCTTCTAGCGAAATATTTTCATATACTCAAGAAGAGCTCATCAGAGTAATAGAGCATCAACATGGCGAAATTCAAAGCCTACTTAATGAAAGAGGCTGGCTGCATGAAGACAGCAACATGCAGAGGAGCCAAGCACAAGAATGTTATGACAAACTTCTGGAGTGGCAGGCGTATGGAAACGGCCTTAAAAAGGATCTTGAAAATTTGAAAAAACGAGACGAACAATGGAAGGAGGTACTGACAAAAGCCGTGGACAAACTAAACACGGAAAGAGAAAATTTTTATTCTTCTTTAAAAGAGAAAAACAAACAGCTAAAAGAAACTCTCGAGTCGGCATTCATCCTCGGGAGAGGCATGTATGAAGAATATTGTGCTTTGTACAATAACTACACGTTTCTTCTCAATTATGCGTACTGGATTCAGGGCGGTTGCAATGAAGCACTTGCAATTTGTCAAGGTCAAGAGGAGGGAAATACTACGCCAGCCACCCCTACCGAAAAAGAATTTCCTCTTTCCGCGACCCTTCCTCCCGAAGGCTGGTCAGCCATCTCCCCCAACATGCCAACCATCCAATCCCGTCAGAGCCCGCTTTTCATCCGGATCAATTGTCCTTGGGATGCGTTTGTTGGAGCTAACGCCAATCACAAGGTTCCATACATGTCAGCAATTCAAGTTGCACGTGTGTTAGCTATTAAAGCTCCATGCTCATTGGCGGATAACACTCCATGCGCATCTTATACTCAGACCCCATGCTTGCCAGAAATTAAAGCACTATGCCTGCCAGAGATTGAAGCTACATGCCTTTCAAAGGATAAAAGTCTCTGCTGGGCTGATGCTCAGCCAATCCCATGCTTGACAGAAGTTAAAGCACTTTGCCTTCCAGAGATTGAAGCTACATGCCTTTCAAAGGATAAACGTCTTTATATGGCTGATAATCAAATGCTTTGCGTTTCCGAGGTGAAAGCTCCTTGTGAATCAGGGAACCAAGCTTTACTCGTGCAAGATAATGAAGCTCTATGCGTGATTGCAAACATTGATACTGAGTCTGCAGGTAGTGCCCATCTGTCTATTAATGAATCGCTGACAGGAAAATCAACAAGCAAGGTAAGTTGAAGAAATGATACGAGTATAATAATATTTCTTTCCGACCATCGCCGTGCTTTTTTTATGTGTTAACATGTATAGTTGTCAAGTGGCACATATGGGGAACCCCGGTCCCCATCTTATTATCAAAGAAAATCACTCACAGATGGCTCGAAGCTCTTTTGGATCTCGTTAAAAAATTTTCCCTTTGTTCCCGGGGCCTCCACTTCACAAAAACCTTGGGTTACGCTACTCATCACATTTATGGCCATCAAATTAAATGTTAATTTTTTCCCAAAATAGTCTTTAGTAGCAATGGTACAATGTTTTGAAGATGAGCGACCTATTAACGACACAACTTCGACTTCGACGAACCACGGCCTCGTCGAAATTGTGCTCAAAGGCTCCTATCTGTTTCTCCCACGAGGATGGATTCGATACAATTTTCTGCTTCTGTAATATTATGATGCTCTCTCTGTTATTGTTGTATATTGTTAAGATCCTATGTCAGTTTGCTTTTTCTTTTATCTTTTTCAGCCAAGAAGTCGTTTTCAAAGATTTAAAAGATGGGTCAAGAAACATTTATTTTGTTGCTGCAGCAGCGCGGATAAAGACAACAGTTCCGCTGCTGTTCCCCCCTCCCCCCAACACTAAAAAAAAAAATAAATAAATAAAATAAATAAATAAAAAAAAAACATACCCTACATATACAGACAAACAGAATTCTTATTGCAACGGGTCTGACGATGAACCGAAGGAAGCCAAATTCAGAATGGTGACAAATTGCTGTCTTACAAGAGGGTAAAGTACAATTTTTTTTTATTTTCATTTCCAATGCCTGTCTTAGCAGGTTTTTCGTACAATTTTGGGAGATTCAACGATCTCATATATAATTAATATTCATAACGTGTTGAGTTGGCTACGGTCAACCTGTATCCAATAAGTGCAACTGTAATAATTGCTTTACTTAGTTTTGTCTCGTTTAGCATTTTTATCTATTAGTATTATGCGTGTTTGAACACTTTCATGAGATTTGCGTAATACAAATTGCATTATTATTATTTGTTATTATTGATATATCTTCCAAGATAAAAACTGATTTATGCTTGGAGGGGGTTGAGCGAGAGGGGTTCTGGCTTAATTGTCCTGGAGCCATGCCTCAGAAATGACGTACTCTCATCCCAGCTCAACGATTTTCTTATAAACAGTGCTCTACTGCTTAAGTTTCAAAAGGCCCCTTCACAAGTAAAGATGGAGACTGGGGGAACTCACAGAGTAGGTGCTGCCTGGGCTTGTGTGGGAGCTGGGAGAGCTACAAGCCACAAGTATCCTGAAAGGAGACTATGATATGAAGATAAAAGGACAGGATTACTTCACATCCAAAGAGAATCAGGTTAGTTTTACACACAATTTTAGAAGACTGTAGAGTGCATGTGGATTTGAAACAAGGGATTACCATGAAACAAATCGAGTTCATGGTCAGAAAGCTAGAGGGACCTTAAACTCGGGATTTCTCCATATTGTTTTTCTATTTTCTCTGTTGGTGACGTACTTAAAACAAATCTTTAGCTTTCGGACTGTCTCAAATGAGAGCTAACAGAAGTTGCACTTCCGTTGGTGCTATAAATGCATTGTTTTCTAAAATTGAAAAATTGACTAAATTGTCTTACAATTTTTTCACTCAGTCCACATTGGGACAACTTAACAAATATTATGCACGTGTAACTGTCTTCTTTGCTAGCACTCATGTTTTTAAATACCTAAAAGAATAAAAAATGCCGAGCTGTGAACAAATGTACCTCTTGTGTACCTATTTTTACCATTCATTCTATTCGTCCCCAGGTCCTTCTCCGAGATAAAATAATGATGGTGAACAGGGAACTGTTTACGTATTTCTTGAGGGGAAACCGATGCCTCTTGCTACCGCGTGCGGGGGAACCGACGCGTCACCTTCTATGGCAGTGACGACAAATTAGCGAAGTCCATAGCTCGCTACTGCGTGCGGGGGAACCGACGAAGTTTCACTTTCCATATCAAAAAACAATGGCGGCGAATTGATTAGAAATATGCATCTCAGCAACTAGCTGGACTATACTTCATAACGGCATGTTCGGCTCAGAGTCGGATGAATTAAAGCTTTAGAGCACGGTATTGGATAAATCAATTTTACGCCGGGCCGTTTCCAACTCCTTGGATTTTTAGTAAAGGAATGAAGAGTGCTCATATAGAACTATTCTTTTGAACGTTTTTCAGTCGCCACTTTAAGGAAACCTTAAAAAAGACGAGCACCTCTTTTCTTTTCTTGAAAATTGTTACAGAAAATATATTCCAATGTATTGTATAGGGTTTATTTCTTGGGTGCAACATTGCTAATAAATGCAAATTGACGCATTCGCACAAAATTTGTGCTCTTAGCACAGCAATCAGTTACCAAAGGAAGCCTATGTTCTTATTGAGAAAAGATTTTACAGTTGAATACCTTTACAAAGAAGAAGTTCTGCGACTACTCACATAATTTACAATAAACAGTTCTTTGACCTTAAATTGGGGTGTTGCTTACTCTCAATCATATACAAAGCTGATGGAAGTTATAACTTTTCCAGAGAACGTTCCCTCTTACAGCGTCTTAAAATCCACCATGACAATTAACTGTATAACTTAATTGCTGTGGCGGCAGCGCAGATGATGTCCCTGATAGAAGACACGGACGAATAATTAGTTAACAATCGTAGCATTTTAGCCGCGGGGAATGTAATTCAATTCGTACAAAACCGGAAATAATCAGTCCATGAACGCCATAATCAGCTTAGTTTCCAGGTGGTTCAGGTGAGTCTTTATATTAGCAAACAATAAGCAAGGAACCGCACAACGAAAATGCTGCAGGTATCCGCAGGATCTGTAAAAGATCTAATCAGCTAAAAATATAAATGACTCAAATTTCTGCAAGGCTGATCGGACTGCGTAGAAAACTTTACACGACAGCGACATGACTTATATTACATGATTTATATTAGGCCTGGGTTCTATATTCGCGCGCGGTGACGTTATTTAACCAACCGAGAGTCTGCTACTTGATACGAAACTCGACTGCGAACTTTGGTTCCTCGGGTATCTTCCGTAAGGGAAACAAATAGTGTGATTCATGATAAACCTTTCAAAAAGCTTTCAATTTTAAGCGTTGACATGTAGACGTGACGGACTTGAAAGCGCATTTTGTAGACGTGTTCCTAGTGACCTGGTCTTTGAGTGAAAGCAAGGCTAGAGTTGACTTTCTTTCAGACCTAAACTAGTAAGCTAACTAGCAGCAACGTCAAGGCTCATTCACTGGCGACATCTAATGACGTGGTTCTGACATAAACTATCTGTACTTATTCCTACACCACTGTAACTGAGAGGGTCTGGGTACAATTAACTACTTTAATCAAGTGTCCCGTATGTAACGTGTGTAACCGCTGTACACTAGATTGCTTTTTTAAAATCATTCACCGATAAATCATTGTTTTGCGTGACATTATTAAACTATAAAGTAACTAAAAGAGATGTTCACGTTCTCAGTGAATGCTATGCGTTCTTTGCATGACAGAAAATGAACATCACGCATGCAACTCTTTCTATTGCATTGCAAATAATTATTGTTGTAACACTGAGTCCCATCGCAGTAAAACGTTAAAACCTTTTTCTCTTTGCAGCCGGCATCTGTTGTGCTGAGAGCTTTCTTTCAAGTTCAGCAACCTTGCCCTTCAGTGTGGCAATTTCCTTTTGTGCCTCAGCTTTGGCAAATTGGAGTTTCTGAACATAAGACAAACCGAAAACATGTTTTAAAATATTGCTGCGGACCTAGACTGGAAGAACAAGTTGACAATAGAGTACGATGTTTTGTTATCATGATTCGGTTCGTTTTAGGAAAACCGACCCTTTAACATTTGTTATAGCTAAAAGCAACGTGTGATAAAGAAAGAAAGCAACAGCCTTAATACATATCTCCCGAATGTTCCTATGCCTCATAAATTTTGCAAAATCAGGGGCCAATTTAACAAATCGTTTACACTTGTAACCTGACCAACAATCTGGGCCATACACGCGCATGCATGCTCTCCCTTGAGGAACCAAAAGTAAATAAGCGTGCCTGGTGGTAAATCGAATTACGGTGTCGTGCATACGTGCGGTGCTATCACCAGTATACCCAGACTGGTGATTACATTTTATGCCCACTTCAAATGGTGGTGTTCTCTTCATTTTTTTCTCAAGGAAAAAGGAGACAAATCTTCTAACATTTCACAAACTGAGTGATTCTAACTTATTATTGCTTATTCATTAAAATTACATCAGCGATTTGTCGGTTTTTGGAACCAACTATTTTTAACGTCCATAACATGTCCTTCACCACTTTTTAGACCTAGTTCACCACTCTTTGCCTCTACAAAAATTCTAACCTATTCAGGCTAAACACAAAAACTAACACAGTACTTGGAACTTAGGAAAAAAGAAATAAGCCGGCCGTTTCGGGGACCATGCCATCGTTATATTGTAACCTGGTAATCAACAAGAGGCGGATCTGTATGTTTCACCATGACAAATTTTGGACCCCCGCTCCATTCCTGCGGTCAATTTATGCATCAGTCAATTCCAGCGGTGCCCATCCCCCCCCCCCCCCGGGCAACCCCGGGGCATTTGCTCACGTTGTCAGTCCCGGCGGTGGGGCATTCGTAATTTTATCGCGACCCGGGGGCTGGGCATTTGCCTACCCCGGGGCGACCCCCGGGCATTTGATACACGTGTTTTCGAAAGTGCTATGGAGGAATTCATCGGCAAAGACGAAGCGTTTGTTGAGGATTGGCTAGTAGTTCGTCAGGGACTACACAAACTTGTGGATGTTTTTTAAAAGGTATGTTTTCTCAATTTTAGATATTTCTTCATTAGTTGTAAGCATATAGATATAAAAAGCAACAACTTGAACTATACTTTGTTTATCACATATCGAGAAGTCGGAAACAATCAACGTGAACACGACTACAGCTGTATTTCGCATTTCGCATTCAAAACTAACCTAGCATTTTTAAATTCACGAAAGTCAACCTGGAGTGCACTTTAAAATACTTTAGGCTTGCGAATTCATATGATGCGATCTTCAAGACAGATCAATGCATCGTAAATAGAAAACGAAGCCTGCAAATACAGGCGCCTATCATCGCTCGCAGCAGGAGGGACGTCCGCCGCAATCCCAGCGCAGTTTGTTAAATAATAAGCTCCCTACCTTTTTAGCAAAATATAAAAAAATAAATATAATCATAATCAACTAACATGTCCTGTTGTCCTTGAAGTCCTACCGTTGCATTAAAATACTGAAAAGTGGAACATTTTATTCACTGATAATGATTAATATAAAAATTGAATTGGTGTTGGAAGGCGACGATCCCGGGGGCGGGGCATTTGCCCTCTTCCTTCATCCCCACCCCGGGGCATTTACACAGCTTATGTGTCCCCTTTGCCCATTTTTTAAAAAAAAAATGCTAATGCCCGGGGGTTAGCCCGGGGGGGGGGGGGTGGGCACTGCTGGAATTGACTGACGCATTAATACAACATTTTTACCTTTGTAGTTTGCAAATTGGAGCTTTGGTCTGACATGCGCACACAAAAAGGAACCTCAATGAAAACTGCGCAGATTTGTCACCTAGTAATTCCTCAGCCGAGATAGGGGCTAATATATCAAGATCAAGATAAAAGTTAAGAGCCTCATTCGTAAAATATTCTTTGGCAACACAAAATGCACATAACTATATTTTTCGGCCTAGTGTTACAAATATCCTAATTTAGCTTACCTTTCTAAATATGTCATTATTTGCATTAGACGTTTGACCGGCACACTGTGTCTTGGCGCAGTTTCTTTGAAGCTTTTAATTAGTAATTTTGCGTCGTACTGAAAATTGAACAAACGAAAGCCGAAGAGCTCCACAATTATTGCAATTACTTTACCAAGGAGCTTCAAGCTCACAGGGTATTGTTTTGATTGTCAAAAAGGGAACATGTTGAATTGAGAGTATTGCTCGTTCTCTAAAAAATAGGGATTTTAAGAAGCTACTACGGCGACGGCAACGAAATCGTCACAAAAAAATTGAATTTAATGAGAAAAAAACGGCTATGCACGTGCGTTATAAATTTTCATACTTTTCTTCGCCGTCCTCGGCCAAACAACAACGTGAAATAACCAAATTTAAGGTTTTGTGGAGAACGTGAGCACATAACGGTAACTTTTTTATTCTCTGTCTCAACTTGAACGCCATTCGCTCCTCTTATGTTACTGGATAGTTCGGCCACATTGTACAAGTGGAACGAATTGGAATAATCGCAAAGTAGTTAAAGTATAAACGCGAACTTACAGTTTCAAGCGATGTTTCGTTGCAGTTGCCGTCGTCTGTACCACTCTAAAAATTTCTGTGGACTGCGACCACAACAACAAACAACTGAACAATTAAGCAAGAAAATTAAAGCCTAATTCTTCAATCACTAAAACAACAACAACAACTGAACAATTAAGCAAGAAGATTAAACCCTAATTCTTCAATCACTAAAAAAACAACAACAACAACTGAACAATTAAGCAAGAAAATTAAAGCCTAATTCTTCAATCACTAAAAAAAAAACAACAACTGAACAATAAAGCAAGAAGATTAAAGCCTAATTCTTCAATCACTAAAAAAACAACAACAACAACAACTGAACAATTAAGCAAGAAGATTAAAGCCTAATTCTTCAATTATCACTAAAAAAACAACAACAACTGAAAAATTAAGCAAGAAAATATTAAAGCCTAACTCTTCAATCACTAAAAAAAACAACAACAGCAACTGAACAATTAAGCAACAAGATTAAAGCCTAATTCTTCAATCACTAAAAAAACAACAACAACAACTGAACAATTAAGCAAGAAGCTAAGATTAAAGCCTAATTCTTCAGTCACTAAAAAAACAACAAAAACAACAACTGAAAAATTAAGCAAGAAGATTAAACCCTAATTCTTCAATCACTAAAAAACAAACAACCACAACTGAACAATAAAGCAAGAAGATTAGAGCCTAATTCTTCAATCACTAAAAAAAACAACAACAACTGAACAATTAAGCAAGAACATTAAAGCCTAATTCTCCAATCACTAAAAAAAACAACAACAACAACTAAACAATTAAGCAACAAGATTAAAGCCTAATTCTTCAATCACTAAAAAAACAACAACAACAACTGAACAATTAAGCAACAAGATTAAAGCCTAATTCTTCAATCACTAAAAAAACAACAACAGCAACAACTGAACAATTGAGCAAGAAAATTAAAGCCTTATTCTTCAATCACTAAAAAAACAACAACAACAACTGAAAAATTAAGCAAGAAGATTAAAGCCTAACTCTTCCTTAATAAAAATGAGACAAATGAGACAACAATGTAAATATCTTAAGTTAGCTAACGGCGGAAGGCAGTGAATAATCAAGGATACAGAAAAGTCACATACTGACCAAGATAGAAGTAAAGTTATGTATTAATGTGATGAATGTTAGGTACCCGAAGGAGAAGTTCAGCTAAGATACATCCAACAACCCACATATCAACACCTGTACCATATATCCTTGCTCTAAATAACAGTTCTGGAGGCCAATACCACCTATACATTAACAAACAGAAAGTTTATAAGAATTAGTCCTAACATCTGGATTGCAAGCAAATGGACTAACTTTGCAGCATTAAAACGTCTTCACTAAAAATTAATTTGGGGTTAAACTCAGCAAAAAGGGCAATTGACCTGAACTTCAACATGAAGAATTCATACTATCCTAGTTGATAAAAGGCAATGACAAACCTCTTTGTTATACATTGTACATTTTTGTTAGCATTTTTGGCCTTGAGCCTGCACAAACCACAATAGACAATAGATTGTGTGTTGGAGCAACTGACCAATAGAGCCCTCTCTGTTAAGATATTCAAATGTGGTGTGAACGTTAAAATAAAGGAGTGTGTACAGTCACGGCCCTTCCAACATTTGTAGTACCATTGTTGTCATGGCAAGGTTTCATAAACAGTCCCTCAAAATAACTATGATGCTATCAACTCTTCACTAATTCAAGTTTTGAACAATCACGCCACAAATAGAACGTTGTTCCCACCTTGTCACCACTTGCTGGAATATAACCTTAGTTGGACTTCCAAAAGATCTGGCAAGTCCAAAATCTCCAATCTTCAGCACACCTTTATCATCAATCAGCAAGTTGTTTGGTTTTAAATCCTGGCAACATGAATAACAACTGAAATATTTATCAGAATTTAATTAACAGGCAATGACATATTAAACAAATTAAAACAAAAAAAGTAGCGCAGAAACAGATTGTCACCTGTTGTGTTCACAGTCCCGGGCTCCGCCCTGAGATTCAACTCCTTACCCTTAAACATTCCAACTTTTACTGACAGAAATGATATCTGTTTCATATTTATATACATAAAACAAAACTGAACCCCTTTCTTATACCTGAAAGATAAGCCAAGGTCTCTTATGGTTCCAGAAGTAAGCTGGCTAATCTTTGCATTACAATCCCTGCTCTTTCTAATTTACTTGATTTAATTGCCGCTAGCCTTCAAATTCCAGTTGACATTCTATTTTTGGCACCCTTAAATAATAAAAAATTTAAATTTCAGTGGTATGCCAATAGGCTCCCTTTTCGGGCAGAGCCTTTCCATATACCCAACTATATGGAGTACTGCTCTTCCGTCCTCGGCATTGCAAGAATATTATTGATGTGCACGCACATGCAGTTATGGCTTTACTAGAAGTTTGGAACAAGGTAATTACTTACCCTGTGAAGAACCCAGTTCATATGTAGATATTCCAGACCTTGTAATGTCATGATGACATAGCTTTTTATGTTTGCAGGACTTAATACAAGACTTGTATCTTTAATCACAACCTCAGACAGAAACGCTCAGCATTCATCAATTGGACATCACACCAAATGAAATGTACATGTACCATGTATTAAAATACACTGCAAATTCAAGTCACTTAAATTAAATTTACCTCAAGATCTGTCAAACACAAGACTAATGTTGGATTTGTGACCAAACACATCAAGAAGCTAAGAAGAAAAGTAAAGAAACAGTACTACTTAAAATTGCTTCATTATTTTAGTACCCACAGGATTGTTAGTAACAGTTAATGCACAAACTATCACTGATAGTAGTTATGTACTTTCACCTATCTTGTGAAAATACATGTATTAACTTGTTTAGTTTTTTTTTCTGTCTCAGAATCATTACCGTAACCTGGACACACAGCAATTAAAATCAATAGTTCTGGTTTTAAACTTTCAAACCAAAACAGATTTAGACCATAAATATTATAAATATATGCAAGTTGCGGACACCTAAAAGGGAAGAGGATGAATTCATGAGCGCAGAGTGTAAGACGCAAGCAAAAAGTGCAAGGGAAGGAAAACAGGGGAGGGGTGGGTAGGACGCCCCTCCACCACTTTTGACACCTACTACGAACGCTACTACCAGTATTTAGTTACTGTTTCTTTAATTCACACAATAAAAACAAAGATATTTAATCACGACACTATGCCTACCTTTTAAAGACTCAGCTAAAATGGTTATGCAACCATCAATGTAAATTGTTTTCCATCATTTTTGTTTTGTTTATAGAATGTATTTTACACTTCTGACAATGTCCATGGTGGGTCCCACCTCTCAATAACCTTTCTATTACATGTGATGTACCTACCCCAATTATATTAGGATGTCTGAGTTCCTGTAGAAGCTTCATTTCACACAACACAGTTCTGTTAATTCCTACAAATAAGACCACCATATAAGCCTGGTTAACTGCATAAAAGTAACAGTGGGTTGAAACACAATATATGTCCTTTGAATATCAAATAGTCATTTCTGTCATGTCTCACAAAGGATCATTGATGACCGCAACAAAACCCCATCGTATTCTCTATAACAGATAATTTACAAATTTGTGTTCACAGACCAATGAACACCAGACAAACAGCAATCATGAAAAAAGTTTCAGTTCAAAAATACATAAGTGATTAATGTAGATGCCTTACAATCTAACATATGTTATAGTGATGACTGGTTTAAATACAGTCGACCCTCCCTTTGCAACCACCTCTCGTAAGCGGCCAACTCTCATTAGCGACCACTTTTCCAAAATACCAAAAGTTTTCAAGTCAAATCACTATAGATGGAACCTCTCGAAGGCAACCACCTCTCATAAGCGACCACTTTTAGAGATGATTGTTTCAAATTTTCAATTGTTTTTAACCTCTCGTAGGCGACCACTTGACACACAATCTGCTGTTTCTCTCACGGGTGTAAATTATAAAATGTGTCGCTGTAACATATTGGCCCACACAATTACAGCAGACGCTGTATTTAAATCTCACAGCCAGAGCTACCGGAAGTGTCTCCTGAAATAGCTCAGCATTGAAACAATTGATAACATACACATGTACTATAGTGTACACTGAAATAAACTTTAATTGGGTTGAATCCCTTGTAGGACTAAAACTCTCTTATCTTGTTAATACATGTAGCATGCATGTCCCGAAATAGCTCAGCATTGAAACAATTGATAACATACACATGTACTATAGTGTACACTGAAATAAACTGTAATCGGGTTGAATCCCTTGTATGACTGCAACTCTCTTATCTTGTAAATAGCATGCATGTAAATGCATGACCGGTGATGACTCTCAACCTTGTATTACTCAACAGAAAAATTGTGGAAATAAAGAATGTCAACTGGATTATGTAACAAACAAACAAAAGCGCAAGTTGTAAATCTTTTAAGCTTGAATTTTAACATTGCAAAAATGCTGTTAACTGTTAGCTCGTAAATCAGGCAGTCTAAAGAAAAGTTATTACTTTGGGTTTCGATAAGCACTGGCAAAAGGGTTAGGTCTCCGCAATTACCATATGTAAATTACGCGAGATTTAGACCCCCTGTGGTCTGACCTCTGGTAAGTGACCACCTCCCCTAAGCGACCACATATCCTTGACATTATGGGTGGTCGCTTACGGCAGGTTCAACTGTAATAATAAACTAACTGTTAACCAATAAGCACAATCCAGAGAAACATCTATTTATCTTGTTTTTGTTTTATTATTATTATCATCATCATCATCATCATCATCATCATCATCATCATCATCATCATTATTATTACTGACCATCTTTCGCTTCACTGCTTTGCCCAAGTTTGATCTGTAAAAGAAACATTACCATAAAATTTACATAAAGCAAATTTGTTTTATAGATAATCAAACTCATTGAAATTCTGCAGCTGATCAGCAAGATGAGATATCACATGACTAAACAAAAGCCCTTTCATCTAATTTAAACAACAAAAAAAACATGCCAGCTATAGATGGAAGTACTTCAATGTTGTATAAATACCTTCTTCACTGCTACAATCGAATGAGTTTCCTGATCTTAGCTTCGGCTTTATACATCGTCGCAAACTGCCCAAAAATTATCTATTTTAGAATATACAACTATTGTTTCGATCAATGAGCCTCACATATTATTGCATTTACCTGTCCTTCGCCCAAGAAGTCAATCTCCTTGCAACGTTTCGAACTTCCCTCCATTTTGTTTTCATGATATGGGCTGTGGTGGGCCTGAGTACTAGCAGATCACTTTAGAGCCCAGTGCCCAGAACGAGCCAAACTGAGCCCGCGCGTAACTGTTAGGTTGGTTATGTATCTGTCATTTTCAGGTCGCTTTGTTCCTAACTATTTACCTCATCCTTATCTTTCCATAGGAATTTGAACTTTAACTGATTTACTTATTTTATGATATTCTCAGGAATGGGCAACAAAGGACGTATGAACAAATTTTGGTAGAAGCAGGAGCCAGTACGCACAAGTAGAGAGAAGAAGTGGCAAATCACTCAGGGCTTTTCGTCGTGGAGAAACTCCCTGCTAATCCACCCTTCGTTTATTATTCTTTATGCGAATACCTTTCTTCATTTAGCAGATTTTGGTCAAGTCTCCCACACAGTCTTTAAAGAGAGTTGTCTGTGTGAAAATTTAACGACACCTCCAACTAACGACTAAGTTTGAGCAATGTGAGGAAGATCCGTAAGGCTTGTATTGGCTCTGAGCCTCCAGCATCAGGCCATTTCATACCAAAATGTTAGATGAGAGGATCTTTCTTGATGGCAACTCCCCTTTCGAGAAAAATAGTCTGCAAAGTCCAAAAGTGTGTATTACGACTGTCTGTGTACCGTATTTTGCTATAGACTGTTACAGCTGGTGTCGAGTTTTGAACTAAAATGTACCCATCCTCGAAGATGTGGGCATAATAAACGAGGACATATACAGAAGTTTATAATTAACTATAATGTATAATTCTGATCAAGTGTATTATCAATAGCAAGGATTCCGAAGGCTTCCGCTCATCACAGGTTTCATTGTAGTCTAAATTCACTAAAATTGTGTCCCGCAATCTACCAATCATCACCCGAATTCACAAATTGACTCTTGCAAAATTTCGTGCTACTGGCCGGTTATTGTACTGTAAGGTTTGTCTTTAACTTACTCATCTTTTTCTTCTTCACTGAGGAATATATAACCACTGACAAACGCGTTTGTTAACTGAACTTGTTTATTTTGAATATTTCATGGTGTTACAATACTTTACATTTTTCAGCGTAATATGTAAAAAGCAAAGGCTGGCGAACGGTCTTTTTTCAAACTGGAAACTGACGAGCGGCGTCTTTTGCAAGGCTAAGAAAGTCTCGAGCTAGCATGAAATTATGAATTTTTTCCTCCACCACCCTTTGCATTGGTCTATGGTTTCCACAGCATAAGAGGCCTTAAGTCAAGTTACTAAAGCCAGATAAAGGAAGAATCAAAACTGCTCTATAGCACCAACATGATTTTCAGCTCAGGCCTCGATTAATGCAAGTATTAAACAACAGTACAAAAGCAACCATACCTTTGAAAAAAAGACAATACAAGTACACTTACATAACTTTCACCGATCGAGTTAAACTTACAATTATTGCTCAACTACTACGTATGTTCATTAACTGTTGGAGCAGCAGGATTTTGCCGATTTGGGGCGCAATTTGATTGCTTTATATTACGGTAACGTTATTTCCTATTTGGATTGCCCGAATGTTTTCTTTGGATAATCGGTATTTTATCCTGTGTTCGACTATATTATAAACTTATTAAATAGAAGAAAGGCCCTTGAAGTTATTTACGCAACTTAGAAAGTTGCGAAAGCAGGTCTTAAAATAATTTAGACTTGAAAGGGATTCGAACCCATGAACTCTGCGATACCGGTGTAGTGAACTACCAACTGAGCTATCAAGCCAACTGGAAGCTGATCACATATTGTGAGTTTGTAATATACCCGTGGAAGATGAATAAATGAATATGAAGACCCTCACAAAAAGCCGCTAAGTTGTGTAAGTAACTACGAGGGTGTTGCTTCTATTCCATCTTTCACCCGCAGTTGAAATATATGTTTCAGATATTCATATTTATGTATACCTGGATTTATGAAAACATAGCTCCAGAAATATTGCCTTATGTTAGTTTTACTTATGAGATTTTAATCTTTTTTTTGCATTTTTCTTTTGGTTTATAGTCATTAAGTAGAAAGCATACAAGGGTCATTAGCAGACATTTACATGGTTTGTTTTTCAAACCGAAATTTCGGACAATTTTTGTACAAATATTTTGCTGTTTATACATCCAAATTCTTTGTTTTCGTCCTTTTTTTCTACTGTAAGGAACAGCCTTGCCGTCTGTAATTTATTATCCCTGAAAATATTGAACATTTTCTAAAATGTATTACACAACAACTCTATAACTAGGCTTGTTCGCCGGGTAACAAAATATTACGTTTTGCAACGCAATCATTGAGGATCTTTGTTATCTTTCATCAACATTATCATCCAACGCTAGGAATATTTCCTGCAGCATCCTTTGGATTATCAGAGTGTTTTGCCTGGGTGTTCTGGAACTTAACAGACATCGTATGATTAAATGTTGACATGTGTAATCACAGTATTCAACAAACCCAAATTACCAAGTACCACTGCAACTTGTGGTATAGCCCCCGGGGGAGGGAGCTACTCCCATAACTTTTATGCTATATAGGTATATGCTGCTGCCAAGGGTATATTGTTGAAGCAGTTAGGTCTGGGAAAGGGTATAGAAGTCGGAAAGTTTTGTTCTAGAATAGGATGTCAATGAGAAAAAAATGGTTTGAAAAAAGGTTGCGTGAATAAAAATTAAGACTCAATTCTAGGATGAGGGGGATTTTTTGTGTCTGATCTAGAACATGGTTTGGTATAGGATAAAGGTTTCAAAGTCTCAGTGGCACATCTCCATCTAAAGCTATTCAAAACTCCACTCAGTACCCCTCCTCCCCCTACCCCCGGGGGATACAACCTAAGTGGAAATCTAAATTCAGTTTTGTTGTGGGGGATGTGATTTTTCAATTGTTGAAAAGTGGCCGTTTATAAGGGTTGGTCATACAGGTTTGACTGAATCCTTTTATGATGGTGACTCGGACTGCAGTAATTAACACTGTTTTATTCCCTTGTATGACAGATAACGGAAGTAGAGTTCACATTACTGCAACTTACCATCGTCGAAAGTTCTTCCTCCGTGATCTGAAACATTACTAAAACAAGAAAGAAAATAACACATGTATGAACATCCGTTCACAACAACTACAACAACAAAAAACACCTTTTAATGAAGGCAACCTTTAGACAGCAACAAGGACACCACACCGGCTTCGAATTCGATTTCGGGGTATTGTCAGAATCTTACGAATGCTCACAGCACTGAATAATACCAAGGTGGCAGCCACGGTGAACTGCTTTTCCCTTCTCACGACACACACACGTGCCACAAGTGGCCCTGTTATACGGATCTACTTCTCCATACGCATTGGCGAAGATGATTTTGCAATCCTCAGCCAACAGCTCCCACAACGAGTTTATGGAGATGTAATTAAAAACGTCACATGTGGCCACCACTTGCAAGGACAATGTAACGCAGTGGCTTTCGTGTTCCGCTCATGGCCTGGGCCTACCACTGCCCTGGTAAAGGGATCGTCACTCGGGAGTGGGGACAAATATTTGGTTTTATTAACAGAGCTAAAGACGTAATTTGGCCACCATAAAGTGAGATATGAGTGCTGACGTTTCGAGTGTTAGCCCTTCGCTCGAAATATCAGCACTCGAATCTTTTTACCGTAACAAAATTACCTTATTTACTTGGTTGATAAAAGCAAATATTCTTAAATGATATAAGGCCACTCACCAGGCTATCAAACTTTAGAATTCGCAGACGAAACTTAAAGTTGTACCCATTACGCGAATGAAAGCCGCTCAGCTTTACGTTTCGAGTTTGGGGACCTAAACTGATAGAGGTGAGAGGTTTTCAAATCCTTTAAATTAATAAATATCAAACGGTGACTTACCTCAAGTGACCAAAACTCAATGTTACGTCATCACCGATCAGCACAAACGGAGCCCAGTATTTAATGTCACTGAAGTTGCCAGATTCCCGCATTTGTTTCATGGTCTGGTGGAGAGCCTTACTGGCACGTTGTCCTTCCGCCAAATGCTCGTAGAAGTATCTCATAAATTGCAGAGTAGCTTCGTCATCAATGGCCCACAGTGATGCAAGGACAGAACGAGCACCAGCACCCAAAAAAGCACGTGCAAGACCCACCACACCCTCGGCCTTAATCTTCCCTCGGCCGCTATGGCAGCAGCTTAGGACAACCAATCTTGCTCGCAGTTTGGTATTTAACACATCAGCCATAGTCAAAAGAAAGTCTTCCTGTTTGAGTTTTTTCTTGGCCACCGTTGGATTAGGAGACAAGAAAATTTCACCAGTTTCCGCACGGCCATGGGCTGCAATGTGTACCAAGGCCACTGAGTTTAGCCTGCTCAACACTTCAGCTTTTGTTGCCTCTTTTCCAGTCAGAGGTTTGATATTCAGAATAGCACCGATCATTTCCACCTCCTCTTTGGCAGCCGGAATTTGCAGGATTCTACTTCCTCTGTAACGGATACCTTCCACCCATGGATCACCAACAAGCAGTGCACCAGACGTACTGTGGTACCCCTCTTGGCACTCTGTCATTAGCTTCAAACTTGTCAGTGTAGGAACCAGTCGAATTGTGATTGTTTCAGACAAGTACCTAGAATTTTGGTCCAGAAGTGCAGCATAGGGAACCAAAAATAGTGGACCATCAGGAACAATGATAACTTCATCGCTTTGTAGCAGATGTGAAATCGGTCCCAGGACCACATCGGACAACGCCTTTAAAGCATCGCCTTTGCCTTCTGCAGATGCCTGAGATTTTTCATCACGATTTTGATTAGCAACCTCTGCACATTCTTCATCTGCTGGCCCATCTAAGGAGCGATTCTCACACATGACTTTGTTAAAGACTCCAATCTGTTTGTATGTTTCGTGAGTAAGAGACTCCAAACTATCACTGATTTTCTTTCGCTCGAACTGGCAAAGACTTCCTTTTTGCAGCACCCAGAAGAGGAGTGAACTGGGGACTTCAGCAAAAAATATCGTTTGCGATGGAAGGTGGCTTGGAATGGAGGCCATTATACTCGCCTTCTCAGCAGACACTGGATAAACTGATTTTACGCCGTACTGTGATTCCATAAGATCCATCAGAGCCTGTGCACGTCCACGCTCAGCTGTAAAAAGCGCCTCCATTGTCTTGTTCTGTTGTAACTGAACAAGCCACAAGTTGATGTAGCAAGTCTTATATCGGTTCCGGAAGTCGATTTTCCATCTGTCATTCGATTGAAGAAGACCCCTAAGTTCATCAAATAATCGTACACTACATTTATAAAAATCCTCAGCTGTACAAACATCGTCGTGCAAGTGATCATTACCAAGACACTCATATGCCGTTGCTTCGGCCATTTTGTCTCCAGTTTCTTTAGCGATACTTAGAGCTTTTCGATGGTACTCGATAGCTGTCTTGAAATCTCTACGCCGGAAATAAACAAATCCAATGCTCGTATAAGCGATTCCTTCTGTATGTTTGCTACCAATTTCTTTAACGATCCTGAGACCTTGCTGATACATGTCCAAACTTGCCTTAAAGTTACCAAGAGAGTTATAGACAGAACCAAGCTTCATATGTAGACTTCCTTCTGAGAGCTTGTTCCCAACTTCTTTGGCAATATTAAGAGCTCGCTGATAACACTTGTCAGCTTTCTCATAATCCCCTTCAGAGATGTAATCACTACCAAGCGCACTGTATGCAGTTCCTTCTAAATCTTGGTTCCCAATCTCTTTCATGATACTAAGAGCTTGCTGATGGAACTTGATAGCTGTCTTGAAATCACCAAGAGAGAGGTAAGCATTACCGAGGTTCGCATATGCCCTTCCTTCTGAATCTTTGTTCCCAACTTCTTTCTTGATACCAAGAGCTTGGTGATGGAACTTGATAGCTGTCTTGAAATCACCAAGAGAGTGGTAAGTACTACCGAGGTTCGTATATACGGTTCCTTCTGAATCTTTGTTCCCAACTTCTTTCTTGATACCAAGAGCTTGCTGATGGAACTTGATAGCTGTCTTGAAATCACCAAGAGAGTGGTAATCACTACCGAGGTTCGTATATACGCTTCCTTCTGAATCTTTGTTCCCAACTTCTTTCATGATACCGAGAGCTTGCTGATGGAACTTGATAGCTGTCTTGAAATCACCAAGAGAGCCGTAAGCACTACCGAGGTTCATATATACGCTTCCTTCTGAATCTTTGTTCCCAACTTCTTTCATGATACCGAGAGCTTGCTGATGGAACTTGATAGCTGTCTTGAAATCACCAAGAGAGTGGTAATCACTACCGAGGTTTATATATACGCGTCCTTCTGAATCTTTGTTCCCAACTTCTTTCATGATACCGAGAGCTTGCTGATGGAACTTGATAGCTGTCTTGAAATCACCAAGAGAGCGGTAAGCACTACCGAGGTTCATATATACGCGTCCTTCTGAATCTTTGTTCCCAACTTCTTTCTTGATACCAAGAGCTTGCTGATGGAACTTGATAGCTGTCTTGAAATCACCAAGAGAGCGGTAAGCACTACCGAGGTTTGTATATACGGTTCCTTCTGAATCTTTGTTCCCAACTTCTTTCATGATACCGAGAGCTTGCTGATGGAACTTGATAGCTGTCTTGAAATCACCAAGAGAGTGGTAAGCACTACCGAGGTTCATATATACGCCTCCTTCTGAATCTTTGTTCCCAACTTCTTTCTTGATACCAAGAGCTTGCTGATGGAACTTGATAGCTGTCTTGAAATCACCAAGAGAGTGGTAAGCACTACCGAGGTTTGTATATACGGTTCCTTCTGAATCTTTGTTCCCAACTTCTTTCATGATACCGAGAGCTTGCTGATGGAACTTGATAGCTGTCTTGAAATCACCAAGAGAGTGGTAAGCACTACCGAGGTTCGTATATACGGTTCCTTCTGAATCTTTGTTCCCAACTTCTTTCTTGATACCAAGAGCTTGCTGATGGAACTTGATAGCTGTCTTGAAATCACCAAGAGAGTGGTAAGCACTACCGAGGTTCGTATATACGCTTCCTTCTGAATCTTTGTTCCCAACTTCTTTCTTGATACCAAGAGCTTGCTGATGGAACTTGATAGCTGTCTTGAAATCACCAAGAGAGTGGTAAGCACTACCGAGGTTCGTATATACGGTTCCTTCTGAATCTTTGTTCCCAACTTCTTTCTTGATACCAAGAGCTTGCTGATGGAACTTGATAGCTGTCTTGAAATCACCAAGAGAGTGGTAAGCACTACCGAGGTTCGTATATACGGTTCCTTCTGAATCTTTGTTCCCAACTTCTTTCTTGATACCAAGAGCTTGCTGATGGAACTTGATAGCTGTCTTGAAATCACCAAGAGAGTGGTAAGCATTACCGAGGTTTATATATACGCTTCCTTCTGAATCTTTGTTCCCAACTTCTTTCATGATACCAAGAGCTTGCTGATGGAACTTGATAGCTGTCTTGAAATCACCAAGAGAGTGGTAAGTACTACCGAGGTTCGTATATACGGTTCCTTCTGAATCTTTGTTCCCAACTTCTTTCTTGATACCAAGAGCTTGCTGATGGAACTTGATAGCTGTCTTGAAATCACCAAGAGAGTGGTAAGTACTACCGAGGTTTATATATACGCTTCCTTCTGAATCTTTGTTCCCAACTTCTTTCATGATACCGAGAGCTTGCTGATGGAACTTGATAGCTGTCTTGAAATCACCAAGAGAGCCGTAAGCACTACCGAGGTTTATATATACGCCTCCTTCTGAATCTTTGTTCCCAACTTCTTTCTTGATACCAAGAGCTTGCTGATGGAACTTGATAGCTGTCTTGAAATCACCAAGAGAGTGGTAAGCACTACCGAGGTTTGTATATACGCTTCCTTCTGAATCTTTGTTCCCAAATTCTTTCATGATACCGAGAGCTTGCTGATGGAACTTGATAGCTGTCTTGAAATCACCAAGAGAGTGGTAAGCACTACCGAGGTTCATATAAACGCTTCCTTCTGAATCTTTGTTCCCAACTTCTTTCATGATACTTAGAGCTTGCTGATGGAACTCAATAGCTTTCTTGAAGTCACCAAGAGAGTAGTAGGCAACACCGAGGTTTGTATATACGCTTCCTTCTGAAGTTTTGTACCTCAATTCTTTACTGATACTAAGAGCTTGCTGATAAAACTGGATAGCCTTCTTGAATTCACCGAGGCGATAGTAAGCAATACCACGGTTCATGTATGACGTTCCTTCCGAAGCTTTGCTTTCAAATTCTTTGGTGATACTACGAGCTTGCTGATGGTACTTGAAAGCGGTCTGGAAATCACCAAGAGAGTGGTAATAATTATTAAGGTTCACATACGGCTTTTCTACTAACTATTTGTTTCCAACAGATTGATTCTTTGTCGCACGTTCTTGACGTGATGTGTAACGTATTTTTCGTAATTTTCAATGTAAGACGTCATGTAACGTTTCTAATTTTGGTTGTAAAATGCATATGGGAATGGTT
This sequence comes from Pavona decussata, assembly GCF_977016875.1. NCBI lineage: Eukaryota > Metazoa > Cnidaria > Anthozoa > Scleractinia > Agariciidae > Pavona > Pavona decussata. The sequence goes on from NW_028145544.1 coordinate 3,394,056, forward strand.
CATCGATGTCATGAAAGGAAATAACAATGGAATTTAGTGAGGTTGAATACTTTGGCACTGAGCAGTACGAGATATATTGCAGCTAGTTGAAGACACAAACTCTATCGGCTGGATGAAAAACCCGGCTAAATAAATCACAATCAAAGTTCTCTATTAAACGAGAACAGCAACGGGATTTCATGTAGATGTTTAATAATTTGGCACCCGGTAGATTGCAGCCAGAACCCGCCGTGCGCACAGTCTCAGTGTCGGTGGAACCATTAGAGGGTTTTACGACTTGTTTGACACTTAAATTCTTGCATCGACAGCAGAGCATATCACAATTCAATTGCTTGATTTTTTAAAATCATTTTGCCATTAAACTAAATTCCAAGAACATTCAAAAATGGATTTGTTTTTTTCTTTCTTTTCTTTTTTTTTTTTGGGGGGGGGGGGGGAGGGTGTACCCTCTGGTGGTCTGCTCGCGTCTTGCTCGGAAAGCACTGTATTCCTCAATATTGTTCAAATGGGAGAGGGAGACTAAAATCAAGGCACAAGGCCTTTTGGCAAATCTGAAGACCTTCGGATTCATTTTCACCTTTTTAATTATAAAGAATAGCCTAGAAACAATCAAACCCATTGCAGCCAAGCTTCAACAGAAAGACCAGGATGTCTTCCATGCTTATTCTATGATTGAAGACACTATTAAAGCATTTCACAGGGTGAGGTCAAACAGAAGAGGAATGCCATGAATGGTTTGAAGACTCCTCTAGACTGGCTGACAAGATTGGTGCTAGAGTCTCAGCGCCAAGAATCACTGACTTGGAGGGATGCACTTTAAAACAATACAAACCCGGAATCGCATTATCGTGTTAATGTTGCCATACCGTGATAGTTCATTTGTTGGAAGAAATGAATTCAAGATTTTGTGAACAAAGCAAGGCTGGAGCCGAAATCTTTGCCTTGCATTGGTTCGTCTGCCTTGGTGAAGCATGACAGCCTTCGTAATTTAGCAGAAAAGCTACAGGTTTGGCAACAGGACTTACCAACACCGTCCGCACTTCTTTTTGAGTTAAAGGAATGGCAAAACTTTTGAAAATAGTGCACACCAAATTTACCACTACCGGGAAATCTTATCAAGTGTGTAAAACATGCTGACAAGGACAAATATCCGAACATACGAGTTTTGCTTATAATTGGATGTACACTCCATGTTAGTCTGCCAAAACTGAGCGTTCATTCTCCGGCTTGCGAAGAATCAAGTCACATCTCAAAAACAGGATGTCTGAGGAGCGGTTGACGGGACTTGCACTCATGCACTTGCATCATGACCTTAACGTTGATATTGACGACATCTGTACAACCTTTATTACCAAGCACAAGAAGAGGATGTGCCAAGGGTGCATCCTTTACTAGAATAATTCATGTACACGGCAAGGGGTTATGAAACTGGTGTTAAATTGATTATAACGTGTAACCGCGAGCGGGGGAAGGGGGGGGGGGGGGGGAATTGGAGGTCTGGGGGATAAGTAATTTGCCGACCGCTTCATGAAAAATTCCTGGATCCCCCAGTGAATCCACGGTCTAGATGACATTGAATCGAGGGGTCCAAATATTTTTCGTAACGCAACGCTGCTCTGGTTCACTGTACGAAGGCAAACCGGTTCTCGAACTGAACCTGAGGGGTCACTTTGTGTTCCCTCCCCCTCTCAAAGCCATTGCGGCTTCAGTAGTGAAACTCGGATGGTATATAGCATGTCCAAAACGGTTTCCTTTGAGCTCCACAAAGTGGACTGGTGACGTTATATTACGTGATAATTGAATCATTTGTTCTTTACAGACTCCATCTTAGATCTGCCACCTGCATTTCCCGATATCTCCGAAACAGCAGAAAATCCTCCAAATTGGTTGAAAACTTATCAAAAACAATAAATAAGAATCAAATGATGTAAAATTGTAAAAGTTATGAGATGAGAAAAATTGGGCAGACAAGATCTTGCTTCTATGACAACAGCAAGCCTCGTGAACAAACAGTTATTGTATAAAGTTGTTACCAAATAAATTTTAGGAAAATTCACCAAGTTTGATGGTTTTTGCTGTTTTTATTTGGGAAGTTATAAGTATTCAACGCCAGCTTGACGCTGCAGCACTCAGCCTGAATAGGGTTAAGAGTATAAGGTCTAGTCGGGATCGCTCGTGCGCTTAACCTTATTAAATGACATTTATTCTTTTGGAAATTATAAATAATGAAACTGTTTTCTATCCTAACAAACAGGGCCGGCTACCAAGAGTAATATACTGCTTACACTTATTTGCTTTAAAACAGAGAACCTCTATGCTTTAAAATAAAATAAATAACAATACCTTTTAAACACTTTTTTTAAAAACGCTTAAAACCTGAGAAGAGCTGCTTAGAATTGCGACCAAAAAATCAGTTTTTTCAATTTGAAGGAAACCTATACGAACAGGTGGATGGTGTTGCTATGGGTTCGCCAATGGGACCTCTCATAGCTAACGCATTCATGTGTAACATCGAAAAAACAGCTAGAAACCGAAAACAAGACGCCTGCCTTTTACAAACGCTATGTAGATGATGCACTTAGCGCAATGCCTGATTTTGAAACAGCCTCTGAGTTCCTAACGACATTGAACAACAGTCATCTTTCTATCCATTTTACAATGGAGCTTGAAGAAAACGGCAGACTCCCCTTTCTGGGAATGGATATAATTACGAATGGATGCCGGTTAGACACGAAGGTACATAGGAAACCAACGCACACTGGGCTAATGTTACATTACCACAGCCAAGTGAACAGTAGATATAAACGGTCATTGCTGAATACCATGCTAAACCGTGCATTTAAGCTCTCAACTACATGGAAGCTTTTACATCAGGAATGTGAACGCCTCAAAGAGATCTTTTCCCGACTGCACTACCCAGACAAACTTGTGATCTCTACCATCCGCCTATTCATTGATTCAAAGGTATCTGAGTATTCACGTACCCAACAGCAAGTACCAGAGAAACAAGAAGCCTCAATCAGAATAGTGCTGCCTTTCAAAAATCAGAAATCTGCAAACGCAGTACGCAGACAACTTGGAGACCTCAGTCGGAAGGTCAATGTGGATATCAACCCGGTGTGCACAAGTCGGAAGATCAAGGATAAAATAAAAGTGAGGGAAGACTCCTTGTAAATCAACAATGCGCTGTGTATCATTTTCAGTGTGGCCTCTGCGATGCAGGCTATGTCGGCTACACGTGCCGACACCTTCACCAGCGAATTGAGGAGCATAAGTGATCGGCATTCGGAAACCACCTGAAGGAGCAGCACAACATGGCCCCAAATGACATTGCACAAAGTTTTAAAATTTTAAGAAACTGTCAAAGCAAACTCGATTGTCTTATTTTTGAAATTATTATTTTAAACTTTATAAATACTTATCATTCACATGTTTTATCACATTTTAGCGTTCATGACATTCTTACCGATTTTTAACTGTTTGTAATATATTTATGCTAAGGTTTTTATTTTTTACTCGCACTTGAAAATGGCCTCGGAGAGGTCGAGATATCATGACCTTTTAGCGTATATTTTTACCACAAAATCTCTTTCTAAGAAACTACTCATTAAATTAAAGTAAATAACAATACCTTTTGAGACCTGCTTCTGAGTTCCAACAGCGTCGCATTTTCTTTGTCAATCTTTTCAAAGTTAAGGTTGTTACGTTGTAAAGGAAGCAGGTAAATTCGATGAGATTTTATAATCACAATTTTTAGTTGTACCTGATCGGCTGCTTTTGCCATAATTCATCGGGGTTACTTGAACGTTTGAGGGTCTCCCAGATGTCCAGTGCGAATCGGCCCTCAGCGCCAGGACGGGATGAAAGGCACCTACGTTTGTAGCAATACAACGAAGCTGGCGGTGAATTTCTTTGGACCTCAGGGTTCTCGAGTACAACGATACTTGATTGTTACCTGACATGGTCTTTGAAACGGTTTTTTGCGGTAAAAGTAGGGGTAAAATGGCGTACATTAAAGTGGTTCTCTTGTGTTCTCTTTCAACTACTGCAATCAGATAAAAATAATAAGGCATATACATATATACTAAAACTTTCTTTCACTTATCAAATTGTGTTAATCAGTCACTGCTTGGTGAGGAAGTGAGCTGCAGAGCATCCTATGTTTTATACTGTGGCAGTATAAAAACGTAGAAATGCTAATCATGTCATTATTTATTTATTTATTTATTTATTTTTATTTTTTATTTTTTTTTTTGCAGAGGGGAGGGGGCAAGGCAAGTTTTGTGTGGGGACATACAAGTAATTCAGTACTGTCTTTCATTATCAAAACAACATTATTACATCCGGGAATGTTCATGCTGCACTCAAAAACTCAGTTGGTAGAGCATCGCACCGGTAACGTGGAGGTCACGGGTTCGAATCCTGTTGAAGCCTGAATTTTTTCAGGCTTCCAATTTTCAATTGCATTAATTGGAAAATTCTCTGCGATGATCACTTCTCACTTTCATCTACATCCGCAGTTCATATATGAATCATTTCATATACTTTACATCACTCAAAAACTCAGTAACAATTCATAAGCCCATTGACCAATCAAACTCATCGACAAAACATCACGTGCAGTGGTTTTAAAACCCAATAAAACCACCTCCTTATTAGTATGTAGTGTTTAATATTTTTCTGGTATGCTACTCTCCAACGTTCACAAAAGCATAATTGTTAATTATGAACTCTCCTGACATACGCTTTTCCAGGAATGTTTTTGAAGCCGTTCAAAAACCTGCAGCACGTATTTTATAGGGTCTAAAACCCGATAAAACACTGCTGCTTGTGTTTTAAACATTACATAAAAGAACCAAAGGATACTGCTAATCCTTGATCACACCACTTGATCGCTTCTTCAAACAGATTCAGCTCCAGATAAGCACTTGCTCCTAAAAAACATATATGATAACTTGATTTATTTTTAAGTCAAGTTAGTTTACTTCAAAATTTAGTTTCTATGTTTGCGTACATGTATCATGATCATGACAGAAGAGGATGATGAAAAAGGATCCCCATTTTGCAATACAGCTAGGGTGCGTTCGATTGACCCTATTCCGGAAAAAAAATACATGTACATACAATAATTTCAATCAATTCCTCAAGAGGTTTCTGGAGTTACTAAAATACAAAATGGCTCTTAAATTATCATGTGTCAGCGAAAGTTTGCAGAAATATCTTCCCAAATTTACTTAAAAGAGAATTCTAACAGCTATTTCGCTTATTCTTATTCTGGAATACGGTCAATCGAACGCAACTTTAAACACCACTTTATGAACAGCCGCTTAGTCTTTGCAATAAGAGGATAAGTTTTTAAATCATGAAACCCGCTTAATAAGGACACAGAGGCAACGTGAACACTTCATACAATAAATAAGTTAATTGTAGTCATGGGGTTTATGCCATGCACAATGTCAGACATCTGCACGACGTGTGATAAAAGTAGGGAGGTTCAAAGAAAATAACATGTTTCTGTTCAATCATTGACTGGCGATGTGCAGCAATACACTGTTCTTTCAGTTGAAACATATAAAATCGCATATATACAAGGTAGCATCTTTCACAATAATACATCGTGTAATACACACTGATACAGAAAACCAGTTCTAAAAAACGGATGGATATTGTGTAAATTCGCGGCTCGCTAGCCTACCTGGTGTAAAAGAGTCACGATCTATATATTAAGTTATATTTTGCAAAACATTGTTAATGGCCGTTACTTTAAAGATTGTATGGTAGATATCGTGGCGGTACATTTTTGCAGTTAACTCGTTACTTTCTTTTTCTTTTGTCTAGAATTTTAAGACATCTTACCTCTAATGATTGCTTTGACATAGGATGGTTGTAATTCAGTGGCAACTTTCGCATCACTTAGTGAATCCCGATAATTCCCTAAAAATTATAAATAGACAAATAAATTTATTTACCCTCAGGCTGAAGCAGCTGGCCAGACCTCTGCGTTCTCTGCGACGCGAGGCGCAGAATGGTGCAGAATGTAGTAAAAACCGGCTAAAATCGGCGCGAAAAATGTTTTCGAGAACGAGCGAAAGAGCGTCCCGAAACGAATTCAGGTACGGTCCAATTCATTTTCACAACTCAGTTGTGCTAATACAGTAACTAAATAAATGCTGAATAAATAAATAAATTAAAATAAAACATCTCACCTAAACGAAAGTGCGCTGCCGCCCTGTTGCAATACAGTTTGGCTTTCAGTTCTTCATCCTTGAAGTTCACTTTAATTCCTTCCGTATAAAAGTTGACAGCGTTACGGAAATTCCTCTTCCCGTATTCATCATTACCTTCATTCTTATAAACCTCTGCTATTGCTAAAATGAAGAAAATTAAAAACCATAGTTAATAAAAGGCAATGGTTAAGCCCGTATGTAGCCCGTCAAACTACTTCATTTTAGTGTTGTATATTTTGTAAGCATTTTTGGCGTTGACCGTGTACAAATCACAATAGATTTTGAAATGTGTTGGAGCAAATTACCAATAGTACGATATTCAACTGTAGTATGAAAGTTAAAAGAAGGGATTGTGCACGGTCGCGGTCCTTCCATCATAAATTGCAACACCATTGTTAATTTGGCAAGGTTTCATAACCAGTCCCTCATATATCATATCGAAATTGGGCTATTAACTATGATGAAAAGATCTTTGACACCGGCTTGGGAGTACTGTGTTTGTCGCGCTGAGTGTGGTTTTGTCATGTTTTTTTTAAGCCGTTGTGTTTTGTTGTCGCTTGCTCGTTGATACATTTTGTTCAGTACTTTTTTGTTCGTTATTAAGTTGAGTGATTTGTCTGTAGGGTCATGGCCAATTGTGTGTATACATTCCCTATACTATTTTTCAGCATACATATTTTAAAGGGGCAGTGTCACCTATTTGTGATGTTACTTTGAATGGCCAAAAAACACATTTGCATCGACAGAATCGTTAAAATAACGGTTCAGTTTTGTTTACTGTAACCACACTACTACACAGAAACTAGTGTTAGTTATCATTGGCCGCCGAATGGCCAAGATTGAAATAGATTGAAACTTGAAAAAATTGGCCGATTTTTTCAAGTTCTTCCAGCGTATTTGTAGAAAAAAAACTGATTCTAGTTTGTTCTTCTCAGGAGAAATCAGTTCATATTTTATTCTCGGTGCTCTAAGAGAAATTTGATGTCAGAGAAAATGTACCTTGTCAAATATTTGAGCAGTTTCGACTAAAACAAGAGAAATTTCCGTGACAGTGACCCTGCAGTAACCTGAACAACAGTCAACTTTTATTTGAGCCCCAAATTGTATAACCTAATGTCAAGAGACGATACTAATAATGGGGAGGTGAAGGGGCCTATATTGGGGGAAGAGTGGTGTTGAAAATAACCACACTATAGGATTAAAGAGGACAGGGAGGGAGTTAATAAGTAAGAAAAAAGAGGCCTTTACTACACCATTTTACATTAGCTATCATCAGTGGACTCAACGTTACTTAATCAATACTCTAAGATTAAAACCCAGTTTTCTTTCAACTGTAAAAATTAACATAGAACAATTTTTAAGGCTAAAAACAACTTCTGGTAAGAGGAAAACATGAATCCTAACATTCCAAAGTGTCATCATCACTTTTCCAAGTCTCCTCACCAGCTGGTTTGACAACGTTTTCAGTTTTGGCTTTGTTTTCAGTGCTTGTCATGGATGCTGGAAGATCAAAGATTTCAATTTAATAAGTATACTTAGCTTATAAATGTAACTGTAAAATTTATATAGCGAACCTTTCCATAGAAGATGATCAAGTGCGCTTTTTATATGCAGAGGGAAATAGAAAATATATATAGAATCGGAGACAACAATAATTACAAAAACTTAAGAAAACTGAAATATTGAAAAACTGTACTCCATTAAATATATGCTACGTTAAAGTCGTGTGTCCATAAAAGCTTCTTTACGTAAAGCAGAACGGTTTTCCAGTCTTAAAACGACTTCTGCTACGATAATAGCATGAATCCTCACCTTTCGAAGTGTTATAATCAAAATCCAAAGTCTCATCACCAGCTGGTGTGACGTCACTTTCAGGTATGGGTTCGCTTTCACTGCTTGCTTGAGATGCTGCGATATGCAATGCGTGGACGTTAACTGAACAAGTGTTAGAAATAAATAAAAGGAACTCAGAAAATGATAAGACATTACCAGAATAATCAAATAAACAAACAAGCAAATAAAAACAGCAACAAACAAACAACACTGAAAACGAGAAAGAGTTTGTAACTAGTTCTGGCGGATCTACGCCATGTATCCATGGATTGAACTCACTTCTCTTTCAACTGTGAAGATTAATATTGAACAGTTTCCCAGTCTAAAGACTTCTGCTAAGATAATAGCATGAATCCTTACCTTTGGAAGTGTCATCATCAAAATCCAAAGTCTCCTCACCAGCTGGTGTGACTTCACTTTTAGGTATGGTTTCGCTTTCGCTGCCTGCCATGGATGCTGGGAAATCAAATGTTTAATCAGCATACTAAGTTTATAAAATGTAACAGTATAACTAAAGATGCTGAACTATGACTGAACACACACTGTAACAGTAAAGTCAACTTTTTTAAACCGAAAATTAAAATTTTCAGTTTGTATACAGCCAATCCTTTCTGCCAGCAGTTATGAATTTGCTTTAACGGGCAACAGTTTCGAACTATAATGAAAATTTATTTCTTGGCAGGATATAAACAGGCTACGAGGTTTTTTCAGCTTATCACGCTGCACGACGCGTGAAGAAAGGGGTTAAGGGTCATGCCTCGGACCACTTCTGTTCTCTGCTTATGCGAGCAAGCTGTTCCAGGTTATCAAGAAGCATTTGCCTAATGCGCATGCGTACGCTGACGACACTGAATTTTATTTGTCGCTCAAGCCAGACAGTTCAATGGGTGAGACAGAATTAAGAGGTGCTATGGAAAGATGTATCAGGACCGAAAGGGCTCGGCTGATTGTTGATAAATTAAAGCTGAATAAAGATAAGTCTGAATTCATGCTCATTGGAACTCGCCAGCAACTTAGCAAAGTTTGAACTGACAACCTTATGGTTGGTGACACGCAAGTAAAATCAGTCAGTGAAGCTAGGAAATTGGGTGTCTGGTTCGATTCTAATCTCCAGTTTCGCAGCCTTATAAACAAAAGATGTCAATCAGCTTTCTTTTCGCTATATAACATTAGGCGCATAAGAAAATATCTGCTTTTTGAAGCTGCAAAGTCATTAGTGCAAGCTTTTGTTATAAGCAAAATTGACTACTGTAATGCAATATTATATGGTTTGCCTGCTGTACATGTTAATAGGTTACAACGCGTTCAAAACGCTGTTGCCAGGTTGCTGACGAATATACCGCGTTATGCCCACATTACACCTATGATGATTAATCTCCACTGGTTGGCAGTAAAATTTAGGATCATTTTTAAGGTAAATTTGATGACTTTTAAAGCTCTTCATGGCCTAGCACCAGCATACCTTCGTGATATTATGTCATCCAACACTAATTCAAAGGCAATTCTAATTCTAATTTCAGATCAAATGTTATTAATTTATCCACGAAAATAAAAAGTCCAAATATTTTGCTTTCGCCAGTTTTTTTATTATTATTTTTGGTCATATGATGCGCCAGTTAGAACTAATGTTAGTACTTCAGCTATACATGGAAAACGAAATTTTAATGTATACATAGTTTATGAATCAATACATGTTGTTTGCTGTGCTTATATCCGGTGAAAATGTTTTCCATGAAATTTTGATGTCTATTTACCCTTCACTTGTACAGTAGAACGTAAAGCGAAGTATCTAGAGTGAATTCGACAATTACATTAGGTTCCACATTTTCTTAAATTATCACACGGAAATTAACTCCAGTTTTACTCAATGTATTAATAATAGTATAGCACATTAATATCTGCACGAGTTTGGCCATTTAAATAAAGATTGCCTTTTGTCATCGGCTAATTCACTTTTTTTCTTGGTTGGGGGGGGGGGGGGGGGGGAATGTCAAAAAAAGGTTTGGAATTCATTTCCTGCCTCCTTTTCGCGAGTATTCACTCTATTTTTTTGGGGTTGTTCTTTGTTGTTGTTTTGTTTCCGCTTAATTGCTAATATGGTCTTGAAATCTAAATCCGCCTTCGCCACGACGGAGTGATGGGCGCTTGTAGCAAAATAGCGGCGGCTGATCGAAACCGGAATCGGATTTCTCATTCATTGAATGAGAGCCCGAAGCCTTATAGCCTGGGAAGCGACAGCCGGAAATTCGTCTGCGTTCACAGCCTAGAAGCCTTAAATGTTCGCGTGAACGTTAAATGAATATAAGCTTCAAATAAAAGCAACAGAAACAAGTGATTAAACATTATAAAAACAATCAAACAAACAAACATGCCAATAAAAACAACAACAAACAAACGACACCGAAAACCGGAAAGACTTCATAACCAGCCTGGCGGATTTACAGGAGGAGTTTGCTGTATCTTCGCCCATGCGCTTGACTCAGTTCTTTTTCGACTGCGAAGATTATATCGAACAGTTTAACAACGACTTCTATTAAGAGAATAACATGACGCCTCACCTTTCAAAGTGTCATCATCAAAATCCAATTCTTCTCACTAGCTGGTGTGACGTCACTTTCTGGTATGGCTTTGCTTTCACTGCTTGCCATAGATGCTGCGAGATCAAATAGTTAATCAGCATACTCAGTTTATGAAGTGTAACTGTAACTTAGATGCTGAACTATGACTGGACACACACTGTGACAATGAAGTCAACTTTTTAATTTTCAGTGTGTATGCACCCAAACCTTTCTGCTTGCAATATTACATTAACGTACAACAGTTTCAAAGTATAATGACAATTATGTCATCATAGCGGACTAAAAACAGGATGCAACGCTGTTTTAGCTTATCATGTTGCACAGTGTGTCAGTCGTCTTTATTGTTTATCAGGGTGCGTGAATAATTTTCATCCACTTCCGTTTAGCGCGAAAAGTAAGGCCACGTCGTCGTCTTTTGTATCATACAGATATTTGATAGTTAACAGCGGTTTCAAGCGCAAACCTGAATGGCAGTAAAACTATCTTTCATCAAGCTTTTTCCTGTTTTTATTGTTATTTATACTGTTATATGTTTTCTGGAACATACAACAGGGAAATTGAGCTTTCAAATTAAGATTTCATGAGGACACTGTTTCTGTCTTTAAGGCCTGGTTTGCGACCTATACACTAGCCTGCAGAACAAGCTTATTTTATGCGCTTACTTATAAAAAAGATTGACAACAGATGCCTGTCTTACTGTCTACGCAGGCACAAGAGATTTTTTGCCATATTTCACAAAGGTTTCGTTTTCTATCGGCCAACCGACTAAATATTTCAGAAAACAAAAAAAAAAAAAGTTTTAAATTCATTGTCTGCTTCCATTTTAGCGAGTGTTCCCGTGTTTTTGTTCTTTGAACACATCATAATATGACGCTAATTTCCGCCATCGTAACGAAGTTTTCCAATACCTTTTGGAATGATGATGGCTTGAAGCCATAAATAAAAAGGCGGAGTGACGGTCATGTTCAAGATGAAGAATAAGTAATAGTTGATAAATAAAGCGTTCAGGGACGGGACAAAAGCCAACGTTTCGACAGTTTTTTGTCTTCTTCAAGGTACGAAAATACTAGCTTGAAACGTCGGGGCTTCTTTTAACGTTTCAGGGCCTATTTTTCAATTCCTACTTGCCCAGTTGAGGGCGCTTTACAATTTACACATTTTGTCAACTTACCCGTGAAGAATAACTCGCTTGGAATTTTCTACTTCTTTGCTTTTTTAACTGGGCGGTAGTTAATTAGATTGTCTGTGAGGCTTTCTTCAAACCAGTAAAATGATATAGGAGACAAAAATTTGGAATCACGACGGCAAAAGTATATATCACCCACTTCGCTTGCCGAGATTTTTCTTACTATTTTCCCCCCACCCCCCTTATGCATAAAACAGTTAAAATACGACAGTCAGTCAAAATCTATGTTACCAAAACTAACTTAGTAACGTCAAATTCGCTAGCGTTGTCCAGCCATTGTCGAATACGCGCGCACATTTCCTGATTTGGTCCGTTAATGTTGTGTTATTATGAATATAATCCATAATTAAATGCTTTTATGTTTAACGTTTTTGTCAGAGGAAAACATTTTGCATACCTTGATTGCTGCTGAAATGGTCACATGGTTTAGTGTAGGACGGGGTTTGATGATCAATATTTTAAAAGAAGCACTTGTTCAATGAGTCACAAGTTATAAAATGAATGATCATTAAACTGACGAGTGTTAGTCCACAGTTCTGAGCACCAACTTGACGAACCCCAACACACGGTGCTCGGAATAAACTAATTGACCAAATAAACCGCAGTAGAACATCAAAGGAAGCCCTACAATTTGCACACATGACGTAACCATTCCATAGTATTTAAAACATATTATTCAGTTGAAATCCTTAAAATATCCCATTCTTAATTCCTATTTTCGTAATCTTTACGTATTCAGGGTTGGTGTTTCGTTTGCCGAGTTTCGATTTCCGGTTGCTTCGGTTTTGAGTTCAGGGCGACTCATTTTCAAGTTCAGGGTGCTTCAGTTTCAAACGCACAAAATAAGTCGTCCTATTGTCTCTATTCCTCTTTACCCTATCAACCATCCTATTACAGGAGCCAAATTTGCCACTGAATTTTCGCAGTATCTTGACGTTGAGTTTGTTTACTCAGACAAACCTCGACGCAGTTTTATATTCACTCAGCCTTCTAACCAAAAGCTGCAACAAATCCCAAAGGTTTTGGTAGCAATGAAAAGTTTCAGTGTATAACGGGCGCAAGTGCCAGGATCCTCGATACCGTAAAGTTCCGATAGTAACGACCCTCCGAAAGTAACGATCCCCCCCCCCCCCCCAAAGTAACGTCACAACTTTGTGGCTTCTAATGAATCCCGAAAATAGCGAGCCCCCGAAAGTAGAGAACTCCCCGAAAGTAGCGAGTCCCCCAAAAAGTAGCGAGACTAAGGTTGTTTTAAATTACGTTACACACATACCGAACACCTTTATTGTTTTCCAATCCATAGTCCTGAAATTTTTAATGTACAATACTAAGATCTTTTTCGTGCATTGACACTGATTAATTACGATAAAGGACTTCAAAACAAGGGAAAGCTTTAAGCCATCATTCGTCCTTGACATCAGTTCACAGCTGATGGCGTAATGTGAAAACTAAACTGTTTTAATTTCGTATTAACAACATCCGGAACTTTTCTTAAAATTAAAATTAAAAAACTCTTTATACTGCAGTATAAAACGCATTGATGTGTCATGGACTAAAAGCACTGAGTCTGAGTCAGAGAAGAAGTAATTCGATTTCCTCTTCATCGGCTGATTCATTCATGCGGTAGTCCGGTAGACCATCGATGTTTATTTCACTGTCCCTGCTACCAGAAATGGGCAGTGCAATACCACATTTCACAAATGAACGGATAACTGTCTTTCAGCCGACGCGAGATCTCTTGCCATGCCGTGCCCACTCATTTCGTGAAAAGCACACGCCGATCACCAGCGCGTACTCTTTCACTCATAAATAGCTCTGGATTTGCGAACAAGTGTTCCGTAGTGAGTCTGTCAACACTCTTCTTAAATTCCGCATTGAATGCAACATCAAGTGGTTGAATCTTGCTCGTTGCGCCTGGAGGTGCAAGCCCCAATATCGTCTGGCACTCTTGCGTCAGAATGGTCTTTATTCTGTCTGTTTTTTGAGCTCTGTGCGAATCATATTATTTTTCATTTCGGAAAAAAAGAGCTAGCGCTAGCTTTGTTTCATGGTTCTTGCTCCCCGAAAATAACGACCTCCCGAAAGTAACGAGCCCCAAAGGCTGCTAATTCCGAAAGTAACGAGGGTCGCTACTATCGGAAATTTACGGTAAAATCTTTAATTGAAAATATAGCTACATAACTGCTACATTATTCATCCAAGAAAGAGAAAAACATTGTTAATGGCTGTTACTTTAAAGATTGTATCCGGATTGTAACTATGGTGGATATCGCGGCGGTAAATTGTTGCAGTTAACTCGTTACTTTCTTTTTATTTTGTCTAGAATTTTAAGACATCTTACCTCTAATGAGTTGCTTTGACATAAGATGGTTGTAATTCAGTGGCAACTTTCGCATCACTTAGTGAATCCCGATAATTCCCTAAAAATTATAAATAATTTTATTTAACCTCAGGCTGACGCACCTGGCCAGACCTCTAGCATTGTCGGAAAAGCGACGAAAGATAGTTGGAGCGGGACATAGTAAAAATCCGGTTAAAATCGGCGCGAAAAAAGTTTTCAAGAACAAGCGAAAGAGCGCTTCTTGGAACTACTTTGTTCCAGGGCCTTTCCAAATGGCTCCCTGATTTAGCGAAAATTTGTCCCCTGTATTATTTTTCTCAATCGGTAGGCAGCAAGGCTGGAGATGAGCTTGAAATTAATTTAGTTTAGGAAGTACATCGAGCTGTTTTCCGACTTACTTGCTGTGATGTATTTTCAAAAGTTCAGAGAGACATCAACAATTACTGCAACAAGTAGGACAGCTTCGTGTTGTGGTTATTCAACAATGCCGGAACGTTGCATTTATCAGATTTAAGGACCGAATTTTATAATTTCGACATCACTCCGTCGTGCTTCTGTTCGTTTCTTTTTACTTAACCAAAAACGATCAGCAAAGCTGACTATCATCAGTAAGAATTAATGATGAAATATTGCATAACAAGGGCCGTAACAAGTAGCCTCGTTTTCTACAAGGAGAAATACGCAAATTGAGAGACATGGTTAGAGGAAAGAGAATAGATCCAGATTCATTTTGACAGCTTAATGCGTAATACCTAAATTACCGTAACTAAATAAATGCTGAATAAATAAATAAATTAAAATAAAACACCTCACCTAAACGAAAGTGCGCTGCCGCCCTGTTGCAATACAGTTTGGCCTTCAGTTCTTCATCCTTGCAGTTCACTTTAATTCCTTCCGTGTAAAAGTTGACGGCGTTTCGGAAATTCCTTTTCCCGTATTCACCAATACCGTCATTCTTATAAACCTCTGTTGTTACTGCAATGAAACAAATTAAAAAAAAACTTAAATACCGGCTTTGGAGTACTGTAAGATACTGCGCAAACTCCAAGGTTGCGTTGCGGTAATGTGAAGCGCTTTACTAGTCAGGTTGTGTTGTGCTGTGTTTTGCGTAAGGTGTTGCATGACCGTTACATTTTGTTTTGTTGTGTTGTTCCAAGTATTTCGTTGTTCTTTTTGTCTCTTTGTGCTGGGTTTTGTCGTGTTCATTTAAGCCGCTGTGTTTTGTTGTGGCGTGCTCGTTTTGTTGTGCTTTTCTGCTCGTTGTTGAGTAGAGTGAAGCGTTTGTTAGAATATGGCGAGTTGTGTGTCATTCTCTTAAGTAAACATTCCCTATACTACTTTTCAGCAAGCAAATTTTAACCTTAATAACGGCCACCTTTCATTTGAGCTCCATACTGTATAGCCTAACGTAAAGGGACGATACCAATAAGAGGAGTAGCCTGCGAGCAAGCTCTCTATTATAGGTCAGTCGCGAGAGGATATAGCGCGAGCCGGGGCGGAGGCTCGCCGCTCGTGCTAGATCGTCTCGCGGCTGACCTATAATGGAGAGTTTGCTCATAAGGGAAGGTAAAGGGGACTATATATTAAATTATAACTACACTGGAGGATTAGAGAGGCCAGGGAGGTGTTTTAATATAAGAAAGAAAAAGTGGCTTCTACTACACCATTATCACTCGTGGACTAAACTCAGCGTTTTTGCAACATTTAGGGTCAATTATACAAACGACGTTTAGACAGCGTTTATGAAAGTCGTCGTCTAACCATGTTTAAACCTTGAATACCGATTATTTAAATCACAGGGAGTCCACAAAAGTTGTGAAACTCCGAAATAAATTAATAAATTATCGACTTACGTTGTTCGAAGGGTCGTTCGTTTCTTGTGGTTTTCTATAGCCCGTTCATTTGCATACAATTTACGCGACAGCACTAATGTCGTGTATTGAGTTGTGCACAAGCGGATCTGAGCTCTGCTCACCATACTTAATATACAGCTGTTTCGACAAAGGTTGTCCAAAAAGAGCGTAAAAGCGTATGCGACATTGCCGAACGGTAGTCTGGGAAATACCCAACAAATTTCAATATGAAAGCTCAGAATCCATATTGCCCGCCATCTCAAGTCTTCGCTGTACGGTCGAGGCAATATGGATTCTGAGCTTTCATTGAAATTTATTGGGTATTTCCCAGACTACGTTTTGGTTTTGTAGCGTACGCTTTTACACTTTTTTTTGGACAGCCTTTGTCGAAACAGCTGTATATAGTGAGCTGTATAAAGCTCAGATTCGCTCGCGCACAACTCGGCCAGTACACGACATTAGTGCTGTCGCGTAAATTGTATGCTAATGAACCGGCTATAGAAAGCCACAAGAAACGAACAACCCTTCGAACAACGTAAGTCGATAATTTATTAAAGTGGAAATAATGAAGAAGCCTTCTCAAGTCGAATAACTCGGAAAAAGAATTTTCCTAGGCCCCCAACGGGAATCGAACCCATGACCTTCCTGATACCGGTTGGACGCTCTAACCACTGAGCTATGGGAGACTCATGGTGAGCGAGGCCATATACTAGGTTCTTATGGGTGACACATGTCCTGCTATACTGCAAGGCTCAAATATGTCCAAATGATAAATGTGGTTAAATGATAAATGGAAATGGCTGGTCATGAAAAAAATCGCAAAGCAATTTTTTGGTCATGACTTTATCCAAGTCGCCATTTCATTTATCATTTAACGATAATTTATTAATTTGTTTCTTTTTGACAACTTTTGTGGACTCCCTGTGCACCGTCTAGCGGACAATAAGAACCTGCTCACGGGTAGATTAAAACGCTGTTTAACAGCAATTTCACGACCAGCCATTTTGAAATGGACGGACTACTGCGCTACAGGCAGTTGAGAGAGTACGCCAATCGACTTAATATGCGACAAATTCGACGCCTTAGGGACAGGTTTAACCCTTCAGAGGAATACGATGACGAACAGTTTCGTTTGCGTTTTCGTTTCCGAAAGGACTCGGTGGTTGACCTGGTCAAAATTTAGGATAAAGATCTTCAACATCAGTCAAGAAGAGGTCTGCCACTGACACCGCCGACAGCACGTTCTCATTGCGTTGCGATTTTTTGCGACTGGAACTTTTGAGCGGGTTAATGGCGATTTATTTGGTGTTTCTGTATTTGCTGCATGCACAGTCATTCATAAGGTTTCAAGGGCAATCGCCAAACGAAAACGACAATTCTTGTCATTCCCTGATGATTTGACTGATACCAAGAGAAAGTTCTACGATGTTGCACGCTTTCCAGCTGTGATCGGCACCATAGATTGTACCCACGTTAGGATCATATGTCCAAACAATGAAAATGCTATGGCATTTATTAACAGAAAGTAGTTTTATTCCATCAACGTCCAAGCAGTTTGTAATAGTGACGCCTTTGTTACTGACATTGAGGCACGTTGGCCTGGATCGACTCATGACTCACGCATTTTTGAGAACAGTATGATCGCAGACAAATTAAGGGAAGATACAATTGATGGCATTCTTGTGGATGACAGTGGATACGCTTGCAGATCATATTTAATGACACCAATCCTCAAGCCAAATAATTCAGGAGAAGTGCGCTACAATATTGCACACAGGCGTAGTAGATGTGTTATTGAAAGATGCTTTGGCTTACTTAAGCGACGATTTCCACGTCTGAACTTAGGAATGCGCACCGCCCGGAAAATACTCTCGTCATCATTGTGACCACGGAAATATTGCACAATTTCGCCCTTATGCGTCGCGAACAAGACTTCGATAAAGAAATCGAAGATAAAGGTGTTCCATTTGACATTGCTGCTGCTGCAGACGCAGGTGGAAATGCCAAACGTCAGCTAACTATTTCAGAATACTTTGCTTAATATTATTAATCAATTATATAATTAAATTGCATTTAGGGTTTCTTATCAACAGAATAGGAAATAAACGACAACAATCACTACAATTAATCAATCTTCATGTTGTTTTGTAATTTATCAGTGTTACATAACATGACAAATAAATAAGTTCAAACCACAAGATGGTGGAAGATTTTTCTTCGTCCATGTCGTATGTATGTGACAAACCAATACCCATATTAGTGAATTGGTGCATCAGCTTCCATTCCTTAGCTTTATGACCTTCATTTTTCAGTTTGTGCTCTTTCCTCGCCATGGGCAAGAATGGGTCCTCCTCGTGAGCTTCTGATCTTTTGCGTTTGCACCTGCAAGAGTAATTTTAATTGACGATCAATAACGGTAAATAATATAATGTATTATGCAATAAACAAATCATAATTGTTCATAACTTTACTTTTGAATATCCTTCTTTTTCGGGTGACTTTAACTCCTTTTGTGTTCATGGTAATGACTTCATCAGCAAGTCCACTTGGTCCCGCTTCGCTAGTGATTGGGTCCTACTCGTGTTCGCCTCGTCTTAATTATTAGGTTCCACTTCTGCGTCATCATCAAACTCCTGATCTAGCGGATTAACTGAAGATGGTATGACGTCAGCAACTATTTTACACAATTGACTTGGGGATCCAGGAGTTTTTCCTCCACCAGTTTTTCTTGATTCACGACGTTGCAAATTGTGTTCTTTCTTGTTCTGTAGTTTCAGCCGCCTCCAGCATCCTTGGACCTGATTCAGGTACCTCTTGATACCGTTTCGGATTTTGGGAGTTGAATTTCTCAAGAATTTCTTCCCAGACCTTTGCCTTCTTCGTCAAAGTTTTGCTGTGGTATCCTTTATTTCCACATCTGAAAAATCTCTTCTCAATTCCGCCAACAAAAGCTTTTCTTCTTCGCTAAAATTCACCACGTTGAGTCGAAACCTCTAGTATCAAAATGTGCATACAAATTAACAACAAGCAGACGATGCATTCTATCGTGAGGCATTGTTTAGCCATTGACTGGAAAAATCACGGTTTAGTCGCGTTTCAACAATGTATTTTGAACATGGGTTAACCGTTGTCTAGCAAGACAACGTCTAAACCGCGAATTAGACTTAAACAAGGGCTAACTTAGACGCCGTTTAAATAGCCGGCCCATAGTCTCGAACACTCAACAACATTATTGTTAATCAACGTCTAGCTTGGAAAAAACGAAATTAACTTGATACTGACAAAGAAACGACTCACGTGCGCATACAAAAATTTAAAATTCACACTCTAACGCATTACAAGGATAGCGATTAGCGAGTTAATTAACTTGTTAGCGAACGAAAATGCCACTACATGCGTTCAACTCATGAATGTAATTACTAAGAGAAAGCCTACTTGCTATTATCGACTGTCTGCTTACAACAGTCATAAATTGTCTCTAGTGCAGAGTGCATTGTGGGACAGGTTTCTACACGTGATGACGTACGTTACACGGTTTGCGCGCCTTACACGTGCACAAAATCAGATTGCTATGAATTATATGCCTTCTAAGTACTTCCGGTAAAATCTTCCCTCCTCTTCCCGTTATACGGGTGTCTACTTTTATCCTAAAACGTCACTTTTCATGACAGAAAATAAATATCACGCTTTCTTTAAATTGCAAATAGATAAAAATTGTTACAGTTCGAATCGTTTTTTTCTACTAATAGCGCGCGCAGTGCAAATTGAATAATTACGTTTGTCTATTATGACGTAAGAAATCATCACTATAACAACTGAAACTTTTCTCGTTTCGCGGGAAGTTTTATTACGCCGTGAAGCCTGAAGAATTCTGTTAAACAAGTGAAGATTTGACATTTTCGTTAAGAAAAGCTAGCAGCCAATACAAGGTAAGTTACGTATTGATTTTTTTCTAAAACGAAAAGTAGCTTTCGAGGAATTGCAAACTTTTTCTCACCCTCCGTAAAGGCCCCGTCACAAAAATTATAAGTTAGTCCTAGGGATCAAGCGGTTCGTTGGGAGAATATATATTTTCGGTCTATTTAGGAGGCCTAAATCACCTCAGAAACTGATTTGCACTCAAGGGATAAAGATGGCGTTTGCTTTGATACTTTGCCACTTAATATCGTGGGTGACAAAAAAATTTGGCGCAAAATTTCAGCGTTAGTTTATAATTTCGCATGTGAAATTACACGGTTGCCATGGAAACGTTTTAAAAACTCACGATTGAAAACATAATTTGTTCGCCATGATATTTAACGCTCACCAAATAGTATACTCGTGAAAAAAGGATACAATTTCATTTGCGTTTTGTTAAAAATATGCTCGGGAAATTATTAGATTACTTCACAAAGCGCGCGTGAAATTGATTACCCCACAGTAACACGTAAGTGACAAAGGAAATTTAATTCCTTTTGTTATAATTAACGAAAAGACGAGAAGTTTCATCAAGAGAGGAAAGGAAAAAACTGCGATACCGTCCAGATATCTCTCTTTTAAAAACTTTGAAACGATCCTGAAGAAAATACATGCCTCCGATAAAATCTCTGCAAGTTGCACGGATTCATGTCACACATTACAAGGCCATTCAATTTGTCTTACGAAAACATGGCTGAAGTTGCGACGCGAAATCACGACTCTGCCCTTTAAACGTATTGTCAAACGTTTAATTAACAAATTAGAAAGGAAAATAGTTTTCTCGTCAAACTTGAAAAATGTCGCAGAAAGGCAAAAATGATTCAAATAAGAATTTATTGGCGGTGAATGGTAGCTAATGGTACACGTTATTTAACCGTCCGTGCAACTTGAAATGTCAACAAGTATCGTTACCAACCTCTATCATAAAATTGCCTTACCGTCGTACTATTATAAGTTTAAGTTTCTTATGCCACAAGGGTGCAGTAGAGAAATGATTTTGCAAATAATTATCCTTAATTTTTTACAAGAGAGACATTACAAACCGGGATTTTCTCCTAGGATCATGGCTTCTAGCGAATTATTTTCATATACCCAAGAAGAGCTCATCAGAGTAATAGAGCATCAACATGGCGAAATTCAAAGCCTACTTAATGAAAGAGGCTGGCTGCATGAAGACAGCAACATGCAGAGGAGCCAAGCACAAGAATGTTATGACAAAGTTCTGGAGTGGCAGGCGTATGGAAATGGCCTTAAAAAGGATCTTGAAAATTTGAAAAAACGAGACGAACAATGGAAGGAGGCACTGACAAAAGCCGTGGACAAACTAAACACGGAAAGAGAAAACTTCACCAATCTTGAAAATTTATATTCTTCTTTAAAAGAGAAAAACAAACAGCTAAAAGAAACTCTCGAGTCGGCATTCATCCTCGGGAGAGGCATGTATGAAGAATATTGTGCTTTGTACAATAACTACACGTTTCTTCTCAATTATGCGTACTGGATTCAGGGCGGTTGCAATGAACAACTTGCAATTCGTCAAGGTCAAGAGGAGGGAAATCCTACGCCAGCCACCCCTACCGAAAAAGAATTTCTTCTTACCACGACCCTTCCTCCCGAAGGCTGGTCAGCCATCTCCCCCAACATGCCAACCATCCAATCCCGTCAGAGCCCGCTTTTCATCCGGATCAATTGCCCTTGGAATGTTGGAGCTAACGCCAATGACAAGGTTCCATACATGTCAGCCATTCAAGTTCCACGTGTGCTAGCTATTGAAGCTCCATGCTCATCAGCGAATAACACTCCATGCGCATCTGATACTCAGACCCCATGCTTGACAGAAATTAAAGCACTATGCCTGCCAGAGATTGAAGCTACATGCCTTTTAAATGATAAAAGTCTCTGCGTGGCTGATGCTCAGCCAACCCCATGCTTGACAGAAATTAAAGCTCTTTGCCTGCAAGAGATTGAAGCGAGATGCCTTTCAAAGGATAAAAGTCTATGCGTGGCTGATAATCAAATGCTTTGCTTTTCCGAGGTGAAAGCTCCTTGTGAATCAGAGAGCCAGGCTTTACTCGTGCAAGATAATGAAGCTCTATGCGTGATTGCAAACATTGATACTGAGTCTGCAGGAAGTGCCCATCTGTCTATTAATGAATCGCTGACAGGAAAATCAACAAGCAAGGTAAGTTGAAGAAATGATACGAGTATAATGATATTTCTGTCCGACCAACGCCGTGCTTTTTTATGTGTTAACATGTATAGTTGTCAAGTGGCACATATGGGGGACCCCGGTCCCCATCTTATTATCAAAGAAAATCACTCACAGATGGCTCGAAGCTCTTTTCGATCTCGTTAAAAGTTTTTCCCTCCGTTCCCGGGGCCTCCACTTCACAAAAACCTTGGGTCACGCTACTCATCACATTTATGGCCATCAAATTAAATGTTAATTTTTCCCAAAATAGTCTTTAGTAGCAATGGTACAATGTTTTGAAGATGAGCGACCGATTAACGACACAACTTCGACTTAAATATTAATAATTTTGAGTAAAAAGTCGCTGTGCCCTATGTGGTGGGGTGAATTCCAGTTAGAATACTTTGTTCATGGATTTGAGGACAAACCACAGCCTCGTCGAAATTGTGCTCAAAGGCTCCTATCTGTTTCTCCCACGAGGATGGATTCGATTCAATTTTCTGCTTCTCTAATATTATGATGTTCATTCTGTTATTGTTGTATATTGTTAGGATCCTATGTCAGTTAGCTTTTTCATTTTTTTTTCAGCCAAGAAGTCGTTTCCAAAGATTGAAAAGATGGGTGAAGAAACATTTCTTGTGTTGCTGCAGCAGCGCAGATAAAGAAAACAGATCTGATGCTGTTCCCCCCTCCCCGCAAGAGTAAAAAAAAATTTTAAAAAAATTAAAAAAAAAAACATAAAAAGACAAAAATATTAAAAAAAGAAAAAAAAGAAAAAGAAAAAGAAAAACAGAATTCTTATCGCAACGGGTCTGACGATAAACCGAAACAAGCCAATTTCAGAATGGTGCGCAGATTGCTGTCGTATAAAAAGGTAAAAGTACTATTCTTTTATTTTCAGTTTCAACGCCTGTCTTAGCAGGTCTTTCGGACAATTTTGGGAGATTCAACGATCTCAAAATCATTATTCAAAACGTGTTTAGTTGGCTACGGTCATCCTGTATCCAATAAGTGAATTGTAATAATTGCTTTACTTAGTTTTGTTTCGTGTTTGAACACTTTCATGAGATTTGCGCAATACAAATTGCATTATTGTTATTTGTTATTATTGATATATCTTCCAAGATAATAACTTATTTATGCTTGGAGGAGGGGGGAGTGGGGTTCTGTCTTAATTCTTTTATTGTCCTGAATCCATGCTCCAGAAATGACGTACTCCCATTCCAACTCAACGATTTTATTATGAACAGAGCGCTACTGCTTGAGGTTCAAAACACAAGTAAAGACGGAGACTGAGGGAACTCAATTCAATTCAATTCAATTTATTTGCCATTAACAAAAAAATACAACATAAATACATTATAGACGACACACAATGTTCTTACTATTACAATATTCATACTTGACTATTTACAATATTAAATGTGTTAAAGGCTAGGAAGCCTATATAGAAGCCGGGGGCTTATTAACTATAGGCTTCCTAGAACTATTGGATAAACCATAGAAGTTAAGGGTACTGATTGAAATTTCCAATTAAATTTTTTTTTTTTAAAAGAAGAAAAAAAAAAAAAAGGAAAGGAAGAAAAGAAAGAAAAGGTAAAGAAAAGGTGTGTAGCTCAACAAAGAGTCAATTTAACTTAGATAGAAGGAATTTTTTAAGTCTTTTGCCAAACAAACTGATAGTTTCACTGTTTTGAATTTCACGACTTAGCGAGTTGAAAAACGAAGGACCTTGAAACCGAATTGAGAATTTTCGAAGATTAGTTCGACAATAAGGTATATAGAAAAGGTTGGAATTTCTTGTTTTATAAGAATGTATTTGACTTGCAAGAGTAAACATATCACGAAAATAATTTGGAAGTAAGCTTCTTTTAAAAAGATACATCACAGAGCAGGTGCTGCCTGGGCTTGTGTGGGAGCTGACAGAGCTACAAGCCACAAGTATCCTGAAAGGAGACTATGATATGAGGATAAAAGGACAGGATTACTGCAAATCCAAAGAGAATCAGGTTAGTTTCACACACAATTTTAGAAGACTGTAGAGTGCCTGAGGATTTGAAACAAGGGACTACGATGAAACAGAAAGCTAGAGGGACCTCAAAGTCGGGATTTCCCCATATTGTTTTTCTATTTTCTCTGTTGGTGACGTACTTAAAACAAACCTTTAGCTTTCGAACTGTCTCAAATGACAGCTAACAGAAGCTGCTCTTCCGTTGGTGCTATAAATGCATTGTTTTCTATAATTGAAAAATTGACTGAGTTATCTTACAGTTTTCCGTTCAGTCCAATTTGGAAACAACTTAACAAATATTATGCACGTGTAACTGACTTCTTTGCCAGCACTCATGTTTTTAAATACGTGAAAGAATAAAAAATGTCGAGCTGTGAACACATGTACCTCTTGTGTACCTATTTTTACCCTTCATTCTATTCGTCCCCAGGTCCTTTTCTTAGATAACTTAAAGATGATGGACAGGGAACTGTTTACGTATTCCTCCAGGGATCCTTCTCGTCTAAAGAGAGCTATCATTGAATAGATTGTCTGTGCAAGTTGACGCACAGAAAATTTCGTTGAAATGAAGAACGCATGTGCAATGCAGGTGAACTTCTCAACCGAGACACTGGTCGAGGGACGGCATCCTCTACTGCTCCCGTTAGGAATACATTGCGGGTAACGATTTAAGGAAAATTCTACCGCGTGCGGGGAAACCGACGCGTCACCTTCTATGGCAGTGACGACAAATTAGCGAAGTCCATAGCTCGCTACCGCGTGCGGGGGAACCGACGAAGTTTCACTTTCCACATGAACAAACAATGGCGACGAATTGATTAGAAAGATGTATCCCAGAAACTAACTGGATTTATACTTTAAAGTGGGTTGTCCGGCTGAGAGTCTGACGCGTGCGGGGGAACCGACGAAGTTTCACTTTCCACATGAACAAAAAATGGCGACGAATTGATTAGAAAGATGTATCCCAGAAACTAACTGGATTTATACTTTAAAGTGGGTTGTACGGCTGAGAGTCTGAATAACTAAAGCTTTAGAGCACGGTATTGGATAAATCAATTTTACGCCGGGCCGTTTCCAATGCCTGTCTTCGATGGATTTTTAGTAAAGGAATGAAGAGTGCTCATATAGAACTATGCTTTTGAACGCTTAAAAGAGACGAGCACCTCTTTTCTTGAAAATTGTTACAGAAAATAGATTCCAGTGTATTGTGAAGGGTTTATTTCTTGGTTGCAACATTGCAAATGAATGCAAATTGACGCATGTGCACAACATTTGTGCTCGTAGCGCACCAATGTTACCACAGGAAGCCCATGTTCTTAATGAGAAAAGATTTCACAGTTGAACTGATACCTTTACAAAGAAGAAGAACCTTATATAACTTTCGTATCTTTAAATTTAATATCACTTTAACTCAACTAATTTTTTCGTTAATTCTTAATATGTTCAACGAGAAGCAGAAATATCTAGGACCCTCTTTCAGACAAATGTCCGTAAAAATTTCCGAAGGAGCGCTTACCTTGCTGTTAGAAGCCAATCTCTAAAGGAAGCCTTGTTGCGCTCTGGTTTAAAATTCATTTTCCGTCAAGTTCTGCGACTGCTTTTATAATTTGCAATAAACAATTTTTCAGGATCTTAAATTAGGGTGTCGCTTAATCTCAATCGTAATATACAAAGCTAATGGAAGTTATAGCTCTTTCATAGAGCGATCCCTCTAAAAGCGTTTTTGAGTCCCCCACGACATTTAACTGTATAACTTAATCGTTGTGGCGGCAGCGCAAATGATGTCGCTGATAGAAGCCACAGGCGAATATTAGTTAACAATCGTAGCATTTCATCCCGCGGGGAATGTAATTCAATTCAAAGAAAACAAGGCAAAAATCAGTCCATCAACGCCATAACCAGCTTAGTTCCCAGGCGATTCAGGCGGGGTCCTTATATTAGGTCTAGGTTCTATGTTCGCGCGCTCACGTCATTAAACCCACTTTAGAGTCCACTACTTGATACGAAACTCGACTGTGAACTTTGGTTCCTCGGGTATCTCCTGTAAGGGAAACAAATAGTGTGATTCATGTCAAACCTTTCAAGAAGCTTTAAATGTTAAGCGTTGACGTGTACACTTGACGGACTTGAAAGCGCATTTTGTAGTCGTGTTCCTAGTGACCTGGCCTTTGAGTAAAAGCGAGGCTAGAGTTGCCCTTTTTGGGTGCGGTGTGATTGGTCAATTTTACGGGCCGAATTCCACTGTACGGCCCGCTAAACTTCAACTATTTTCCTTTCCTGAGAACCCGATTAACCTCAGATATAATAAAAATAGAGAATAAATCTCTTACTTACCTCGTTTTCTCGGTCTCTACGGTAAGTTACGAATCCTCGTTTTTTCCTTTTTTTTTCTTTTTCCTCGCTTTTACGAATCCATAAATCAACGGGATAAAACTCTGTCCGTAACTTTCAGGACGGACCTCCAGCTCGGTTAGTAAGAGGTATATAAAGAAGCTAAAAGAGCTGTTCTAATGCTAAATCGTCTCTTTTCATAACAAAAAATGAAAATCACGCATTCGATTCTTTTAATTGCAAATAATTATTGTTATAACACTGAGTCCCATCGCAGTGAAACGTTAAAACCTCTTTCTCTTTGCAGCCGGCATCTGTTGTGCTGAGAGCTTTCTTTCAAGTTCGGCAACCTTGCCCTTCAGTGTGGCGATTTCCTTTTGTGCCTCAGCTTTGGCAAATTGGAGTTTCTGAACATAAGATAAACCGAAAACATGTTTTAAAATATTGCTACGGACCTTGGCTGGAAGAACAAGTTGACAATAAAGGACGATGTTTTGCAATCATGATTCGGCTCGTTTTAAGAAAACCGGCCCTTTAACCTTTGTTATAGCTAAAAGCAACGTATGATAAAGAAAGAAAGAAAGAAAGAAAGAAAGAAAGAAAGAAAGAAAGAAAGCAAGCAACAGCCTTAATATATATCTCCCGAATGCTCCTATGCCTGATTGCAAAATCAGGGGCCAATTAAACAAATCGTTTACACTTGTAACCTGACCAACTATTTGGGCCATATATAATGGTACACGCGCATGCATCTTGGAGTGAAACGTTGAAATAAGAAGGAAAACAGCATGCACAAAACAGTAACTGGCTTCCTCTACTCGTTGTAATATTGGGTGTCCTCGATGCTGAGAGCCGCAAATACGATAAGCGCCCTTCCTTAGAGATACAAAAAGTAAATAAGCGTCTTGGGCGGTAAATCGAATCATTACGGTGTCGTACACGATTCAGGTCAGCTGGTGCATATGTGTCGTGCTATCACCAGTATATAGGGGCCGGTGATTACTTCTTATGCCCAGTTCAAATGGCGGTGGTCTGTTACCTTTTGTCACAAGGAAAGAAATGTTTGTAACTTCTCTAAAATTACATCAGGCAGTGATTTGTCAGCTTCTGGAACCAACTATTTATAATCGTCGTTCATCGGCGTGTTCGTCACTACTTTCTAAACTTCAGTAATTCACTTTCTTTGCCTAAACACAAATTCTAACCAGTATTCAAGCTAAAAAGGAAAACTAACACAGTCCTTGGAACTTAAGGTAAAAAGAAATAAGCCAACTGTTTCGGAGAACATGTCATATGCATCGTTATATTGTAACCCAGTAAACAACAAGAGGCGGATCTGTATGTTTCATCCCAAGAAATTTTGGATCCCCGCTCCATACCCGCGGTCAATTTAATAAAACTTTTACTCTTGTAGTTTGCAAGTTGGAGCTTTGTTCTGACATGCGCACACAAAAATAAACTCAACGAAAATTGCGTAAATTTGTCAGCTTTTAAGCTAGTAATTCCTCACTTGAGCTAGGGGCTAATATATTAAGGTCAAGATGGAAATTAAGAGTCTCATTCGTAGAATACTCTCTGGCAACACAAAATCCACATATTATATTCTTCGGCCAAATGTTATAAATATCCTTATTTAACTTACCTTTCTAAATATGTCATTGTTTGCATTAGACGTTTGACCGGCACCCTGTGTCATGGCGCAGTTTCTTTGAAGCTTTAGTAATTTCGCATCGTACTGAAAATTGAACATCATAAACGAAGGAATAATAATGCCAATACGTTATTTGAAAAGGTCAATAAAAACGTCAGCCCAGGGATGATGTGGAAGTCTATTGCGTTTTTTTGTTTCTCACAGTTTTCATAAGCAAAAACTGTCTTCAGTGTTAAAACGTGACTTATGTGTATTTAGTCACGTGACGTCAAGTATTGTGTTATTGATTTGCGCTAACTCTCTATCGTTGTCGTTTTGTTATACTCTCTGTAAGCTATCTTATGACTCGCCATTTTTCGCACCACCCGCATCATAGCCTTTTGTTTCCCCGCTCACCTCTAAGCGAAGCTTGACGATTTCCGTGTGGTTAGCATGGCTGACATCAGCCAGCTGTTTCTGAAGCTGTCGCACCTCGTCTGCTTTCTCCTCCACTGACTTTTGCAATGCTGCAGTCTCCTTCCTACCTGGAAAACAAAGGAGCTCATAGAGTCTCAGCAAGATTGGGTCAGTTCAGTTATGATCAAATTAGCAAGGGAAGGGTTACACGTCTGAACAGGAAGACTGTGGAACCTATTAAACTCAATTAACCTTGTATTTGCCTATGAGAGGTCATAACTGCTTGAATCTGCGATACGGACCTCGTTGGCTTATAGGGACCTCAAACATATCTAAACATATTGCTTCGGTGGTGTTCAAGGCTAGAAAAATAAAATGCCCATCCTCCCGGGAGTAGTCCTCGGAACTTTTGGTGGGGCTGTGGCCGAAAGAAAATGCCAAAAAAATACGAAATCGATGCGATAAATAACGTTTCAAACGAGTCGAAAACGAGAACTCAACTCAAATGACTTAAGTTATGTAAAAACCTAGCTTAAGAAACGAAAAGGTGACGAAGAAACTAATTACATACTAAATTAATAAGGCGGTAAAGCTTGAATATGTGAAAGTATACAAAAGCAAACTAAGTGTTACGAAATATAAACGGAAAAATAGACGATAATGAGACGGAAAAGTGCGGACGCGAAGCTTAACGAAACAAAGGTTGCAAATGACTATTATTGTTCTAAAATCCAAAAGAAACATAAAAGTCTTTTGTCCAGGCTGTATCGCTCGGTTCTCCAAACCCTGGCCCTATTCTAACCTTTTTCAGATTTTTTTTGCAAGAATTCAGACCCCTTTTCAGACTTTCAAACCAAAATGGTTAAAATTTACACCCTATCTCAGACCAAAACGACTCAAAAATCACGCCCTTTGGTGTCACACAAGCCCATTTAGCTTATATAGGGGGGTATCCTCGGGGAAATGCCTCCTTCAATTGAAATTGCCTCGCATCTCCAACACGCGCGCACTAGTTTTTAACGCTGTGTGACAAGTTGCTGGAAACAGCGCTTGGGTAATAAGTTAAGTCTTATGTAAAGTTAAATTCCTACTTTGTTGAAGAGTTTCTTCCCTGACTTTCACGACCTCCTGTTTGTGAGCTTGATCTGCTTTCTCGAGATTCTTTAACGCCTCAGAAATTTGCTTCTTGTGTTCCTTCAAAAGAAACAAAAGAACTCTTAACAACCATTGTTGTTATGTAATTAAGAATGACTGTCTAGAACTTCTTACCTTATAGAGTAAGAGAACTGTCCCTTATCAGTTTCACAGAGCTAATAGAGCAGGGCCGGGTCAGTTCGAAAGCCGATTAACGCTAATCCACTATTAAAAGTTAACCGAGGTTTTCATCTCGCCCATTCAAGACGATTTTAAAGGCTCATTTTAAGCTGGATAGATAGATACTTTATTATAACCATTGCAGCCATAAGCTGAATTACGGGATATTTACAAAGAGATAATAATAACAAAGAGAAAAAAGAAAATTATCTACATCTTAAAAACCTGGCTAAAATATAA
The DNA here is from genome assembly GCF_977016875.1 of Pavona decussata. Taxonomy (NCBI): domain Eukaryota; kingdom Metazoa; phylum Cnidaria; class Anthozoa; order Scleractinia; family Agariciidae; genus Pavona; species Pavona decussata. The sequence goes on from NW_028145544.1 coordinate 3,424,166, forward strand.
CAACAAAGAGGAAAAGAGAAAATATCTACATCTTATATACATGGCTAAAAATAAAACTGTTCTTCAAACGCTCGGTCTTACATAGGGGGAGAGTGAAATCACTTTTGCGTCTCAGTGCATATTTACAACTCTTCCTTTCAGGGAGGAGGCTATGGAGACTGTGGGTGGGGTTACAGACGATCTCGTCAAACAGATCGATTGAAATCTTTTCTCTCCTCTCATGAAGTTTCGGTAGGCCAACTGTTTCTAGTGCTACACTATATGACAGGTCAGGATAGATGATTCTGAATGCCCTTCTTTGGATCCGTTCCAAATCTACACTAATGTAGTTTGGTAGAGAACGATGGAATACAGGACTTGCGTATTCCAGGACGGGCCTAATACATGTCACATAGAATTGCACCAGTTCACTTGGTGCCACTCCGGATCTCTTGAGTTGACGCAAAAAGTAGAGACGAGAGGAACATTTTCTAATTAGTTCAGAGCTGTGCATGTTCCACTTTAGGTCGTGGCTAATGGTCACGCCTAGCAATTTGGCACTGGTGACTAATTCAAGGGGTTTGCCGTTTAGGACTAGGGGTTCAAAATCGTGGTTGCTAATGGAGAAACCAATTCGAAGTTCTTTGCACTTGGCCTCATTCAATTGGAACCCATCGAGACTCGCTTGTCTCGAAAGGTCATCCACAGCTTCTTGGAGTTTGCTCTCACTACCCTTTGTAACTATTTCGGAACAAGATGTATCATCCACGTATTTCCACATGTCAACTGGTGTGTCCAATTCATTAATCATGACAAGAAATAACCAGGGGCCTAATTTTGTTCCCTGGGGGACACCGGATGGCACAGAGCGCCATTCAGAGTGACAATCCTGAGCTAATGGTAAAGGAAAGTCCAAGACAGAACTTAGGGAAAAAATGTTTTGAACGAATCGTTACGGATTAGTAAATATACTCGAATCAAAGTTCACGTTAACCCAGGATTAGCTTAATCGGGCTTTGAACAACTGGGGCCAGGTGAATCGAACACGCGAACTTTATGTCTCCCGATCTTCAATTCGTGGGGGATGATTTTCGCGCGCACTTGCTGTTTCGTTTATTTTACTGCTTTCTACTTAGGTTGTGTTCGATCGTCTATTATTCCGGAATAAGGATAAGGAGAATAGCTGTTGGATTTATTTCTATAAGTAACTTTGAGAAAAAGTTTCTGCAAACTTCCAGTTGACACAAGGGTGATCATGTACTCCAATACTTCCAAAAACCTCTTATGAGGGATTTATTGACATCATTGTATGTATTCCGATGCCGGAATAGGGTCAATCGAACACAACCTTAGTCGTATGCCAGATTAAGCCCTATCCTAAATAAGATGCTCAACACTTGCACTTACCATCAAGAAAATTAAGTTATATTGAGTTACACAAGAGATCACAACATTCACCTCCTCAAGACTGCTTGATTTCTCTGCCATCTTTGCGATCTGTGATTTAAGTTCCTCATTTTCGTGTGGTGGTGAAACAAAGGAAACATTAAACGATGTTTATCAAATATTATTGCCTTCTTTATTTTTCAACTAAATTCATTAATTCTGTTTAGTGTATGATGCTTTGCTTATCGGGATCACGTCGCAAACAAGCAAACAAACATGGAGAATTCCCTTGTTTTTCACATTACTCACATTGTAAGACAACCGAAGCATTACATGGCGAGAACGCGCCTGCTGCAGTTTTCCGTTCGCGCGTTCAGGTGTTTGGCTCTCGATCTCCAGAGAGAAGTGAGGTACAGCTGAATTTTTTTTATATAAAACGAAAACCTTTATATAGACCTCTGCATTATTTGACTTTTTATCCAAGCAAGGTATTTTAAAAACTACGAATTCTTGGACTTATATTCAAGCTTTCATAATCATACATATGACAGATAAAAAAGCTTACTCTATGGGAAGACAAAACAATGTAATTATAAACTTTTATATATTAGAAAAAAAAAAAAAAACAAACGAACAAAAAAGTGGCAGGTTTGCTCAGTTCAATATATATGTTTACCTTCCTGATCACAGCATTTAGAAAGAACAGCATGAAGATTGTCTACCATTCCTTTTAACTTTTCAGCTTCTTTAAAATCAGAAAAGGAAACAGAAACAAGTTATTCTTTTAGACCATAGTCTTGCATCATGTTCTTTTAACCCACTTTAACGAAGATCAAAAAACAAGCTAAAAGTAAGGAAATGTCAATGATGCAAAATATCCATGCTGAGAATATCAGACTGTTGGTGGTTTGCGCCTAGTACAGTTTCCCTCCGTACTCCCCGCGTCCCTATATCCAAAGCTTTATCGCCGATCAATTCGAACCTTCAACACCCCCTCCCCCAGGGGGGGAGCATACCCCGCCCATTTGACTGCATACCGGGGAATATGAGCCTGATTTTTCTTTTGATCTAGTGTAATTCGTGCGTGGGATTTTCCTGGTTTTTCAGGGGAGTTAAGGACAGGACTTCTCCTTTGTGAACGAATGGCTCACTCAAAACGCATTCTAAATAGTTTTGCAGGTGACATATCATTGTTTGTAAAGCAAGAACAGTGATTGATTGAAAATGAAAATTTGTCCTCGATGACAGGTCTTGGACTAAGCACTTAAGAATAGGGCATTTGAACTTTCGTGAATTTGAACAATCTAATTTTCAAAAGTTCAAATGCCCGGGGAGGGGAGGGGGGTTGCCCAGGTGTGGGAGTGTAAAAGTTTCGAATTGATAGGTGCATCGTGAGATGGTAAAATGATGTAGGTCACGATATTAACTTCCTTGCTCCATGTTAGCAATTTCTGCTTTCATTATAAAATTTTGGAAATTTGAAGTCATTTTTCCTTACAAGAAATTCGTAACACTTCACTAGCAATCCAAACATCCAAACAGGACGTGTCTAAACTGACCTTCCAATGCGACCTTCTCAGCTTCCTGACTGGATTGAAGTTTCTTGACGAAGGAACGTATTTCCGTTTTCAAACAGCTATTCTCGTGAGCTGCGTCCCTCAGTGTCTAAAAGTAGAAAGAAAAGTAAAATATCTCGACGAAACAAATAAGGCAAAAAATGGCTTTTCCGTAAACTGGGAAATCGTCGGTCGGTCTGTCCTTAACGGCTTTTCGTCTGTCAAAATTTCTTAGTCATGACAAACGAAAGCCGATGAGCTCCAAAATTGTTGCAATTACTTTACCAAGGAGCCTCTAGCTCACAGGGTATTGTGTTGATTGTCAAAAAAGGAACATGCTGAATTGAGAGGATCGTTCGTTCTCTAAAACATTGGAAGTTTAAGAAGCTATACTACGGCGACGGCAACGAACTCGTCACAAAACAATTGGATTTAATGAGAAAAACAATGGCTATACACCGTATTCACAAATGGCCGCCAACCTGGGACGAGCGCGCGGCCAAACATGGAATCGAGGCGTTTTAGGATAAATATTTGTTTTCGTGCAAACTTTGGCCAATTAACTGGCCAACTTACGTTGAAATTATCGGTCATCTAAAAGCGATTTCTTTAATGCGACAGTTTTTTTACTGCTAATTTCATTGGGGATGAGTTCGAGTTCAAATATTAATTGCTGTGTTCCTCTTTGCAACCAGAGAGGAATCGTAGACGCCAACGGAAAGAGAGTCGGCTTTTTCAATTTTCCGAAAGATCCAAACCTTCGAGCTCAATGGCTGCAGAAGATTCGAAGAGACGTTGGAACGAAATTCAAACTGACGGAAATTACAAAAGTTTGCTCACTGCACTTTCGTGAAAGCGAAATCAAAAAAGACCTTGGAGGAAAGAAGATGAGTGTAGACATCACCGCAGTTCCTTCGAAATTTGCATGGCGCACTTCACCGCGAAAGAGACCGCCACCGTCTGCAAGATTTTTACCGAAGAAGAGAAAGCGTCGACTGGAGGAATCGTTCACGGAAGAATCATTCACGGTAAGCAGCGACATAACATCCGAAGCGGACGATACAGTTTCTCTCGAAACAGCTGAAATCGTAAATACTGAATCACAAGATTCATGCGAGTCATTACGATTCCAGTTGTTACAAGCTCAAGAGGAAACTGCGCGGTTAGATGAGGAAGTATCAATTTTAAAAGAGAAACTAGGAAATGTAGAAGCCCAATTGAGAAATGCTCAGGCAGAAATTAAGCGTCAACTCGAGGAGAACGGAGAATTAAAGTCACGCATGTTTTGCATAGATAATCTGTCTGGAGATGAATCTATTTCGTTTTACACTGGGTTTCCAAACGTGCAGACATTCCAGGCCACGCTGGTATACTTAAACCCAGGGGAAAACGGACAAAACATCCGCTACTGGCGGTCGACCGACAGAAAGGTCCAGGCACATAATTACGATGGGGACAATCAGAAAAACAAACCTGGGCGAAAGAGAACTCTGAAACCCGAAGATGAATTTTTTTTAGTCATGTGCCGATTGCGACAAGGGTTTAATGAGGCACATTTGGCATTTTTATTTGGCATCTCTCAGCCAACAGTCAGCAGGATTTTTGTTTCCTGGATCAACTTTATGTATCTTCGTTTTGGCACTATAAATATTTGGCCCAACCGAGAGGAAGTTGATAAATCTATGCCTGAAGATTTCAAGTCTATTAATAAAATTAAAAATTTCCACATTTGGGACAGAATAACACAGTTAACTTCAATTCCTCTGGTCAACCAAATGTGGACGGTTTGTAGTTTCTTATGTAACGTTCAGGATCCCATTTTATCTGAATAATAATCTGAGGACTCACGACCTAATCACATACTCGAAGTTAAAGTTTTCATTGTTTTTTTTTTAGTCTCTGAACAATCTTGTTGCAGTTACAAAAATATGACTAATAAATCAGTTGTATCAGTTGCCCTTTTCTTGTCTACATTAAATAATTATTACTTCCTGTTGATTGTATAGACTCGTGTTAAACATGTAAAGGTTTTGTTAGCATAACAACATCATTAGCAACAACATTATTTTCGTCAACTGACATATACACCTGTGGTTTGATGGATGGGGGATGTAAGCTCGTGAAACCCCAAGAAGAAACCTCCACCAAGCCCAATATATGCCTAAGTGTACATAACATTGGGGCTTACAAGGCTTCAACAATAGCAAAATCAATGAAATGCCCATAATAGTACAAAAGTAGCTTGCCTTCCAGTTCATGCCAGTACTGGGGATCAAAGGGGATTCTTTCTATTGACATTCCCTTCTTGGTGTACACCACAAAATCACACCACTTGGAACCCGTAATTCCCATTTGACCTTGTACCTGTGCATAATAGGGATGGGTAATTTTCAGTTTGCACTGTCCATCAACGTTTTCACAACAGAAGTTGCTGTCAGAGCAAGCATCTAGTGGCGTCACAAGAAACTTCGTCTCAGGACATTTTACTTCAAGTAATCCAAACGGTTCTGTGCAGCCTGGATCGATTACTTTCCCGTCAGGTGTACAGGCCAGGGTTGGTTCTTTTTGGGACACAACAAGGCCAGATTTATAAACATCAACTGGCATTGATCTATTGGTCATATGCTTCATGTAGGCATGTATTGCTTCTGGCTCGTACTTAATTCCGTGGCTTGTATGCCTTGAAGTGAAAGCTTTGGGATGTATAAGAGTGTTAGCAAAATTTTGATGGTTTCTTTGTCGGTGAGAAATTAAGTGAAAATTTGAAGCTGTAAACCGGAATCGACGTTCGGATCTCCACAGCTCACTACTGGCTTGATCTCTTGTGGCGCCCTCTAATGCGTTAATCTCATCCTCGTCCAACTTTAGTCGGTTAACAAACTCCTTTTTATCATCACTCAGGTTACGTTCCTCA
>NW_028145544.1:3435000-3522500 GCF_977016875.1 Pavona decussata
AATAATGCTTTACTTTTTTTTTTTTTTTTGTTATTTTTATTTTTTTTTTTTTTGTGCTTGCAGCTGTAAATAGTGTATTGTAAAAGATTATGTAATGTTGTACGGTTTGTTGATTTGTCAATAAAGTTTATTAAAAAAAAATTATAGCGTTTCTATCCAAAGCACTTAGAGTATTGTTCTGACGGTAAATAATGTTTTACTTCTTGAGCAAACGTTAGTATGGGATTTTTCCAGGCTATAAGGCTGATTGACACGTTGATAAAGCTTCTATTCTATTCTATAAATGCACTGAGGTCTTTCAGGTAATGAGCAATATCATGCCAGAAATCCATTGCCTGATAGAAGGACCGATTTGTTTCCCAATGTTGGTTCGAGGCCGTGATTTGCAGAAATTTTGCCTTGATGCGTACCCTGCGTTGTGTTGACAAAAGTGATCGCAACTTTATGTCATGTACTGGCATAACTCTGCAATTCAAAATGCGCTGGTTTGAAACGAAGAATGCTATTGAGCTGAAAAGTTGCAAACAGATATTAATTTATCACCTCTTATGCACTATGAGAACAAAAACTTTGGTGGCTCCTTTGTTTTAGATGTTAAAATTTGAAGACGTCACGTGAAAATGACTGATCTTATCTTCAATTAAGTCTTTGATCAGTTTATAGCCGATTGATTAAGACAAAGATATCTAAAAATAAAAGTAGACTCTGGTTGTTTTGTCTCAGAATATTAGAACTCACCACACACTCTTCAAATCAAAACAGACGTTCAAATTTTTGAAATGTTTTTCCTTGATCTTCCCGTGAATACGCTGACCTAAAATGTCTATTACAATAAGATAAGAATTAATCATTGCGGTGTAAACAGACTCAGACTCTCTTTAGACACTTTAGGTTTTAGACTTTCCCATTCAATTCGGTGTTGTTTGTTGTAACAATATCTGTCAAATGACTAGTGATCTGCAAACAAATTCTCGGTAGTCAAAAGAGCGTAACTATATAATGAACCTGGAACAGGTCTCGACAAGAACTTTCTTTCGCTGGTCTAGTTAAGATAGCGTCCTAGGAAGCAACACTTCAGCAATGGCCGCCTCTCCAGGAAATGTTTATCAGAAGATGGCTGCCTTTAAAAAGAGGCATACCATGCCAAGCCTACTTCCCTCCTCTGGTACCGTGTCGGCTAAACTGGACAAATATCTCAAGAGAGAGAGAGACATCCCTTTAACTGCTAAACCTCCGCCAAGCCCATCGATAAACCGATCGGCAAGTATGAGAAGATTTAGTCAAATATCTATGAATTCTGACTCTTCAGATGATCTTGACGGGGACCCTACAAGCAATGGCGAACCCGCGCGCCTAAAACGTCAGGAGGTAAGATATGACTTTTTGTAGTCCGCGCTGAACGACTATCAAACGTTTTGAGTAAAGTTTATTGAAAACAGTGACATGAAGTCTTTTGAAAGAGCGAGGTGATGTTAACATATGTACTTGCATGTGTAATCAATGGACTCTAGCTGAGCTTTTAAGAGAACTTGATATTTGTCATTTAAAGGGAATCATACCATAAGTGCAGTAGGCGTTATAGGCCATCCATCGCTAGTATATATTCAACTTTTAAGTCGAAAAGGCCAGGGCCCGGTTGTTCGAAAACCGATTAACGCTCATACACGATTAAAGGTCAATCGAGGTTTTCATCTCGCTCTTTTAAAATGGGTTTAAAGGCTAATGTCAACTGATCTAAAGGTAAAAAAAAAATCTATGTTAATACTGAGAAGGACAAAAATGTTTTGGAAGAATCTTTATTGATTTGTAATTAGACTCTAATCAAAGTTCACGTTAATCCAGGACTAGCTTAGTCGGGCTTCGAACAACTGGGCCCTATGCGAAATGTTAAGGGACATTTCTCATATATTTCCCGGAGAATTCAGTTTTATTTTTAGGCTTAAATCGTGCAAAGAGCTCAGCCGGATTTTCTGTAGTTATTTGGGCAGTAATTAACGAGAAGTTTAATTTATTATTAATCTCATACCTTTCACGCTTCACAGAAAAAAATAATTTGATCAGAATGACGTATACCGCTTCCAACCCTTTATCGGTAATTCTGTCAGTTTATCTGGCTAGGTTGGCTATCCAAAGCTATTGGGACTTGTCTTATTCTGAAAGAGCCTTGGAGTAGAGATTCTCACAGTCTTGACAAATTCGCGACACTCATGTCAAATTATTACTTTGGATCGTACAGAAGATCGGTGGCGGATATGAAAGTTTGCTAATTATTACAGATAGCGCGCAGTCCTTTATAACCTCAAATTTGGACCTGTACACTGATCATGATGAGCTAGATAACTGTATATCACATACGAGTGAATATTTTGACGGGAATTTCAGTTCAAATGGACGAGTTTAAACTGCTTCAGTTTCACCTGGCGAAAATGACTGATTTCACGCAATAGTTAATTTGGCGTGGAATCGCATCACCGATTGAAAGCTATTTAACAATTAGACGGCAAGCACAATCAGAGGCGATAGAAACCGAACCGTCTAATTGTTTTAGCATACCACACTGATCGATCCATAAAACAAAATAATATTTTTATTTCATAAAGTTTGATACATTTGTGAAATGATCGATGCACGCTAAATCGCGCGCGCTCAGACAAACTGGCGGCATTTGCAAATTTCATTCATCAAAGTTTGTAAGGACTACTTGAATAATAGAACTCAAGTAGTGGGGTATCAGTCTTCTCTATCTGATCCCTGTGCTCTGTCCTCGGGTTTTCCCGAGGGCTCAAGCTTGGGTCCACTTTGTTGTTTATTAACGATTTCCCTGTTGTAGCGTTTAGTCTCACAGTGCAGCATCCAAACTCGTTCCCAGGGTCTGACATCGTCTGATGACGCAGTCATTTTCTTCGCGCATAGAGATGCTGCCGTGTTCGAGAAGTTTTAATTACAAATGAGGAATATCACATTGTTAATGACTGGACACAAAAGAACTTTCTCCCGTAACAAATGCGATACAGATCGTCTTTCGATCGTCTTGGACGCCTACAACGTTGATCGGCCAGAATCACAATGTTTGACTCAAGTGACAGTGCTACGCAAATTTTGAATTGGAATGCACTTGAAAGTCGTAGAAACGAGCATATTTTTAAGTTTGTCAAGAAATGCATTACTAATACAGTAAAAGCCCTCATATAAGAACCTAGAATTTTTGAGGTCAGGCTGAACAGGTTCTTATATTTTAGGGTAGTTTTTCACAATTCAGGCTGATTAGGTTAAAAGAACCTAATCAAATAGGTTCTTATTTTTCAGAGGTTGTCGTAGTGTAACCATTGACAGAAATGTTGTACTACTAATACAAAATGGTTTAGCACTTGTATTTTCGACAACAAAAATGCTTGCCTTGTTTCCTAAACAATAACATACAGAACAAAAACATTTTGGGCTATGTAAGTTATGTACATAACAAATGTAAATCAAAGAAAACACATACACAATAGCTTTTTGTCAGAAGTTTCTCACACAACTAAAATCCAAAATTTTGACCATCAAAATTGGTGGAGTGATTGTTTTCGTATAAGAACCTATTTTTTTTGCCAGGCTGAACAGGTTTTTATATTTTTGGGTATTTAAATGCCAAATTTCAGCCTGTCGGTTCTTATATCACTAGGTTCTTATATGCGGGTTTTTACTGTACTGTTGCACATGCAGTTAGTATTACAAAATTACTTAACTTTTAACCGAAATGTGTTTCCAAGGATAAGTCGACAGAGTACTTGTCTTCGTATCTCACAAGTTAGGACCGAAGCGGCCAAGTGGGTTATTTTTTATAATGGTGCTTAAATTTATAGTAAATTTTAAATTATACCGAGTGTTGTGAAGCTAATGTATAGGTGTGTTTTCGACTTTAATTTTAGAATACAGTTGTTATTTCCTTTCGATAGTTTTGATGGATATCTTCCAGATTATTTGACATTTTCTTGTTGTTCAAAGATTAGAGTTAACAGCTGTGCTGTGTACAGGTTTGCCTACTTCCTTTAACCTTGGCTTGGGTCTCCTCGAAGGTTGAAATCAAGGCAAAAAACTTAAGGATTTTATCAGCCTGATTGGTTTCCCTTTCTATCTATTTTCTTAGAAAAGTTGTGTTGTTCTTTCCTGTTAGTGTATTTTGGTTGAATTGCAGTCGTAAACATGTTTACAGCACACTATAAAGTAATTTGTGATTTGATTGATACTCGTAGAAAAGATGTAGAATTGAGTAGAATAGTCTTAGATTACTTGTAGAGTAGACGTAGAATGGAACTGAATAATCGTAGAATTGATGAAGTAAAGAGTCAGTTCCTTTAAGAATGAAGAAGAGCTTTACCCGAAAGATTCCTGGTGTCTCTCTGCTGAGTCAAGCGAGTGTCTTACACTAGTTATTGTGCTACTTAGGCATTTACATTTTTTGTACTCTTAGAAGTGAAAGAAAAGGTAACTGAACCAATCTTATCGATCATACACAGCTAGCCATTTGTGAAAGTTGTAATACGTTTCCTGTTTCTTATGATTTTTTTTAGAAAGCGCCCAAATCTAGCAAGTTGCAAAAGTTACACCACGCAGCGTTGTCTGGGCATGAACAGGAAGTTCAAAAATTGCTTGGAAAAGGTGTTGGTGAGTACGTGCTCTTTAACAAATCTGAGAGCAAGTTCTCTTACCAGGCTTTCAGATTTTTCCGGGCTTTGCTGCGTTTAATTCCCCTTACTTCGCGTTTGAATTGGTCCATTTCCTACTGACATCAACGGTGTTTGGTTTTCGCCATTTTGAAATGACATGCATGCATTAAACTTTCATTTCGGGTGCGGTCTGCACTTTAAAGAGCCCGTTCGTAGTTGCGGCCGTGTTATTCCTATGTGTTAAACATTCCCGGAATTTAAGGCACGTTTGTAATGAAAAGGTGTATAAGTAGTAAGGGGGGAGGGGGGGGGGGCGATATCGTTCCTAACCAATCGGATTGCAGTATTTCAGGGATTAACCAATCAGATTGGTTAGGGACTATATCGCACACCCCCCCCCCCCCCCCTCCCCGCTTTACTACTGTTGCACCTGTTCTGACCAGACTATTCAAGCGGTCTCTTGATACGAGCGTCTTCTCACGATTTGGAAGCAGGATAAAGTAGCCGCTCTTTTCATAGCAGGTGAAAAAAGTTAAATGTATTAGCTGGAAAATTGAGTGACCTTTCTTTATTGATAGTCGTCTTTTGTTCCACAGATGTAAATACTCCAGATTCCTTTGGCAAGTCACCCCTTCACAATGCTATCCTTGGCAAAAATGTCGACATTGTGAAATTGCTGTTGAAGTCAGGAGCTGATGTGAAGCGTCGTGATGAGCGTGGAGATACCCCTTTGCACGCTGCAGTTAGGGTCGACAGCGAGACTATTGTGGTGGTAAGAATGAAGAACTAGTTGGGCTGTTTCCCAAGAATAATGTCAAGGAACCCAATGTTCCCTGATGTTCGTAAGTTAGGAACTCAGCCAACAAATGCGAGGATTTCCAGCCAATGCCTAACCATAATTGAGGAAATTGGGAGGAGGGGGTGGGGAGGGGGGGAGTTGGAGGCCGGGGCGGTATTAAAACAACAGAGGATCTTCCTATAGTTCTTACCTTTCAGGGTTATAATCGGAAGTTTATTATCGATTAGAGTGTTCAGACCTTAAAGGGACACTGCCATGGAATTTTGCTGCATGTTGGCCAAAACAGCTCAAACATTTGACAAAGAACCCCTTCTTTAACGTGAAATCGCTCTTAGAGCAGCGGGAGGAAATTATGAAATGATTTCTCCGGTTAAGAGTAAACTTTAATCAGTTTTTAGCAATTTCTCCGAAATTTACAGAAGGAAACTGAAAAAATTGGCCAATAATCCATTTCCATCCTAGCCATCTGCAGACAAAAATGACTGATACCAGTTTCTGTGCCCTAGTAGGACACAAAATTGAACCATTATTTTAATGTTCCAATTAATACAAATATGTTTTTTCGTTATTCAAATTGACGCTAAAAATAGGTGACACTGCGAGTCTTTTTCCATGCAATTTTTAAAATTCCACTTTTCACGTAATAATGAAGGCTAAAGTCATCTGAAACATAATCTATCATAAATGATATTTTTTCCCGATCATTAATCTTTTATTTTACCAAAATAAATAAAAAAATGCATTGCTATTCATCTGTCAAACGGCCCATGCTTTTAGGAGTGAAATTGAATTTAAGGCCAAGTACCTTTTAGGGCATCTCCGTTAATTTTATATCTAGGTATAGATTTATGAAAATAACCTTAACTGAATTGTTATGCCTCCTTAAGCCTAAGACCACAGTTTATACATTTTCTGCACTATTTTCAGCTTCTGTTGCATGACAGTAAAACCAAAGTTAACGCCAGAGGCCTTGGTTCATACACGCCTCTTCACATTGCTGCTGAGATTGACAACGTCGACATTTGTAAGCGTCTGGTAAGGAAATAACATCATTCATCTATCTGTAACTGAACAGGGCCTGTATTCTGCCGGCGAAACTATCTGATGAGCCTATACGTCTAGCTGGGACATGGTGGTGGTGGGGCCGTTTGGCCATGGTTGCGTGGTGAAAGAAGGTCCTGGGGTCGTAGTTAGAGAAGGATGATTCACACGTGGACAAGAATTCATTCGTGCAGACATAGAGGCCACAAAGATTAGTAAATAGACGTACGCACAGACAAACATATAGACCCATAGACAGTAAGACAACAGTCAGATGGAAAGACAGACAAACAACACAGGTCGACAGACCCATGAGACAGACAGAGAGAAAGACAGACAGAAAGAATACAGCCTGACAGACCCATGAGACAGACACATATGCGGACAGACAGACAGACAGACAGACAGACGGAAACCTCACAAGGCGTTTTCTTTTGCTTAGGTGGAGCATGATGGTGACATAACGCAAACAGCTGAAGATAAGATGACGCCTTTTGGTATGGCGGTATCCAAAGGAGCACAGTCAGTAGCTGAGTACTTTGCTGGAATTGGTAGGTATCTGCCTAAGATCATTTTATAGTGTAAACGACTAATCCGTGTACTTGAAAACAAAACTTTTGATAGTGACGGTTAGGAACCCATTTCTGATCGGCTAAAGGAGTTATGCGCCTGTTCAGGTCTTAGCTCTAAATAAGGAATAAAACAGCATCAAACAACTTTTTTTTATTATTGTTATTATTTTTTTTTTGGAACCACATAGGACATAAATAAATGTCGCTTTTCAGTTGCTAGAGCTACACGTGCCAGACGGTTTCAAGGCTAGAACTCTGGCAGAATATAAGCAAATTTATTGATATGGTCGATATTTCAGTCGCAGAAATAGTCTTGCGAATAGCCATGGCCTAGAGAACTGAATACCTATTTTGAATATAGCGGAAATATTCAAATCGGCACTCCAATCTATAAAACGGTGGCCAATTTATTGTTGATAAACAAAACATTCAATAAATATGCCCTTTGCCGCCCGTAGCACCAGCCCGTGGTATGACACTTCCCACCCCCTCCTCGTTTCTAGGAATTCAGCTGGATCTGCTAGTGATTAACACTTTGGTTTTTATCGCAGTCGAGGAAAAACAACTGGATGTAGAAAGTCTCATTTACGATGCTGATAATGAAGGAAGCACTTTACTTCATCTTGCAGTGGATAGTGGAATTCTGCCGGTAAGGCGCGAAACTAACATCATTTTAAAAACAGACAGAAAAGAAAAAACTGAACAAGAAAACGCTAAAAGCAAGCATAGCCAACGAACAAACATTAACAAATTAACAATTGCAAAATCAACAACAACAACGAACTGAATACCAAAAACCAGGCGTAAACAAAAAAAAATAACAACCAAACATAAGTGAACAAGGAGAAACAAACAAACTCGTTAACAAAACAGAAAACAAACAGTAATTGGCCTTGACGGAGAGTGTTTATCTTTCCTCAGATTGTAGAGCTGTGTTTGAAGCTGGGATCAAATGTGCGTCGACAGAAGGTAACAATGCATGACTTTGATTAATTAATTGATCAATTGATTGATTGATTGATTGATTGAAATCAAGTCAAACCATCACCTATTAAAATATACATTGAGTTGTCTGTCTATACGAATCCCTAATATTATACATATCTCGATCTTTCACGTTTCTGAGTACATTTTTCTGTGGAGGGACAAAAACTTCTGGATTACAAACGTCCAGTATAGTAAGTTGACTTATGGAAAACTTGGCCTTCCGGATACTTCAAGTGGTTTATTGTTTATCTTCAGTTCATGAAGGAGGTTTGAATTTATAATGCCTTACATCATGCTGGAGATTCTTGCTCCCTCAAAACTTAAAATTGACAAGTGTATAATAGCTATTTACTGTTTTCTAGGAATCAGACAACAGTACAGCGTTCCACCTGGCATGTTCACAAGGCTCGCTTGAGATTGTTCAATTACTGACTGCTGAAGACAGTGAAGTATGTAAAGCTGGGATCCTAGATGATCAGGGAATGGTCCCACTGCACCGAGCGGCACTTAACAATCACGTGACTATAGTCAACTTCTTGTTGGACCAGGTATATAACTTAGAAACTACATTCAAGACGTTTGAGTTAGGTACAGTTGTCAAGAGTTTCAATCTTCTATTTCATTCCAACTAAAGCAATGCGATTTTGTTATAGAACAACTTCCAATTTAGTAAGTTTTCTATCAAATCACAGCAGACTCAAGAAACACAATTAGAGCTCAAATTAAATACAATTAAACGTGTTTATAAGATCCGGACTGAACGCGTATGAACAAGTCATATTGATTTTCAGCAAAGTGCCTCAATTGATGTCTAATATTCCTATCCACTAGCCCATCACTTCTCGCAATACGATCATACGTTCTGGAAGTATTTTTGACTTAACTATTTGTTTTCAGGGTGCCCCGGTGGATCCGCGTGACAATCAAGGCCGCACCCCTCTTTTCTTAGCAGCCTCTGAGGGTGGTACAGCTACTGTTCAGCTTCTCATGGACCGAGGAGCCGATGTCACACTTAAGGATGTAGAACTGCGATCAGCTTTGCATGTGGCTATTGGCAATTCGTCCACAATGGAGGCTTTGATGAAGGTTGTAATCACTAAATAATTATACAGTTTATGCACGTAAAGTTTAGCTTCCTTAGCATTAGGGTAAACTTTTTACGGAACTAAAAAAATTCTTTGATCCCAAAGTTCACCAAATTTGATGATAATTACTGATCACATTTCTAAACCTCCTTCACGGCAGTGATTTCCTTTGTTTTCTCTTCATGAAATTAGTTTGAGAACGAAATATGAAGCATCGATCATGCGTTGTATCTGTTATAACTTGACTCTTTTTTCTCATGCACTTTCAGAGCCCTGCGTCGAAGGCCTTAGTGATCGACAAAGATATGACTGGGTACACACCTGTACATTATGCGGCTCGTGAAGGTTACTTACAGGTAAGCAACTTACTCAATTGAAGTCCAGCGCGATTTCTTAGCCAATGAGGCGTGCAGCGCCGAATGGGTTTTGAGATTACATATAACGAAGTTTTCGATTGGAAGAATTTTTATCACCAGACAACTGATCTCTGATATTAACCAAAGGACCTTTATCATGGTGATTTATAATTTTGATGTCGGCCAGGTAATTAACGAAAAACCATTGACACTTTTCAAAAGACAGAGCATGTACCTTAAAATTTAGTAAAAACGCCGAGTTTGAGAGTATTGTCTTTAAAAATAGCGAATATGTAGCTCCGTAAATTCACAAATTTATGCAGAATGTTCGTAAGAAGACAGACAAAACGTGACTGGCGTTTTCTCACAAACGCCTGTTACTGATTCCCAGACTTGACGAAAGTATATCTTCGCTATTTTAAAAGATAAAGTGCTGGGTAGATTGGTTTTATCCAGTGTTAGTAATGCCAGTGAAACTCTTGACGGTTTCTCAACAACAACAGCAACAACAACAATGTTCAACAACTTATCATTCGGAATATCGCAATAATTGAATCTAACAACGACTTATTTACCATAGCACATCGCGCTATTCATCAACAAGAACAAGGCAGCGGTTCAAGTCACCTCAGACTCCCTCGATACACCCCTTCATATCTCTGCAAGGTAAGACATGCGCACTAATAACTATACAGGTTATCACCCACAATACCAAATAACTAAGGTTGTTCAAGGAAAATAGAATGTCGATGGTTCACTTGAGGTCTCCTACTCTCCTCCCCAGTTATCAGGAGTTGATATTCCAATAACTAAAACACAAAAATCAGTATATACTAATTCATGGTAAGGTGAGGGTGACTGTATGGATGATTAGGATTAGGGTTATGTGGGTGACTATATGGTACGTTAACATGAATTCCTTGCCCAAAAATAGTTCTTTATAGGGAAATATCAGGTCTTTCGTGGGGATGGGCTCTTTTCTTCACTGTTCTATATTGTACGTAATTGCTTTGCATTGAAAGCTTCACTGGGGAAATTTTCTTTTTTTTTCCTTTAGGTATGGCTGGCTAGAGATTGCACAAAGACTGCTCAAAAAAAGGAATGTCCGAATAGTAAATTTGCAAAACCACAAAGGGAAGACACCTCTGCACTATGCTTGCCACGAAGGACATGCGGAGATTGTTCAACTGCTGCTGAGGAAAGGAGCTACTATTGAAAGGTCAGTCGAAGATAAACGGTTTTAAGTAAAAATTAGTAAGTTTAGCAAGTTTGGTTATGTTTCATTGCGAAGTAACCAGGCTGTGACCTGTCAAAAATCGACCAAATTGCGTACAAATGTCTCTAAGCCTGAAATGGTGTTCCCCAGATAATACAAAGTCTGTAATTTTCCGATTTTTGAAAGCCTTCTACATGGTTGCAATCTAACGACAGAACCTCAAACTTGGTAAACTGACTAATTTTAATGTGATCTTTCTTGTGGTGGACTCCAATTTCTGATTAAATGAAAATATAAAAACTCGTCCCTTGTCTCCATTCGAACTGTAGAACGGCAAATGAGGGAAATATTTACTACTGTTTGTAATATTTATTATTTTCCAGGGATCATCATGAGCGCACTCCACTCCACATGGCTGCCGTAAACGGCTCTGAACGCTGTGTGGAGTACATACTAGAGGCACACCCTGAAAGTTTGAACGCTGTTGATAAACATCATGTAACGGAACATACTTATCTTTGTCAATTTGTCCTATGTAGTAATACTGCGCTAAGTGATTGTTTCGATTTAAAGCATTGTCTCTAAATTGTGTCTTCATATTTTACTTCATCTTGTACCCAGAACACGGCTCTGAATCTGGCCTCCACCACTGGCCACGCGTCTCTCGTGTCCTATCTGCTTTCCGTGAAAGAACAAGAAATCCTGTTGAACAAGTATAACCAGAATGTTCTTGACCTCGCTATTGCCAATGAAAAACATGAGGTTGCCATGGCAATAATCGAACACAGCAGGTAGGCCAACTTGACGAATAGGTAATCAGGTGCATTAACCTTATCTAGACTGGGCTTTCTTTTGCCTTCCGGGGCCGGGGGCGGGGGGGAGGCGGTGGAAGGGGCTGATTCCATAACTTTGCAACTATAAAAGCTATGACAGTGAGACTTGGAGGATAGATAGTACGTTTCAATATGTCTCCTTTGAGATCCGCAATGTGAAGTGATGACATCATATCACGTGGTAATAAGGTCATAATCCCCCATCTTGGATTCCTGGATTTTCCCAAGAACTTCAAGAAAGCGCCGAAATTGAACAAAAAGTAATTGGCAAATCCAATACAGGAACACTATTAGGAGCTAAAAACGTAAAAATTACGGGAAGAAAAGTGATTTTTCCTCCATTTTAAAAGGGATTTTCTATTTTCTGAAAAAAAAAAAAAAAAAAAAAAAAACTGCCGGTCAAAAATTGGTTGCCATGGCCGACCACATAAAATTTTTTCCAGATAAATTTCTGAAAAATATTTGTTTTAGAACGTACATCAGATTTCCGGGAACCAACTACCAGCGTATAGTCCAACGACAGAAACAGTCTGTTGCGTTAAATAGCTGATGAGGATTGTACGAGGTGGCCTCAACTATGAGCCTGGTGGTTTCTAGAGGTTACCTCGCCACACATTAAACTATGGATAAATTGTAAATATATTGGAAAAAAGGCAAATAAATATCAATGTCAATGTGTCATTCAGAAGCGTGCATTCGTAATAAATAACGGTTATTGTCTACTGGCAGGTGGACGGAGGTGCTAGCTGCTGCAGTTGGTGGAGGATTCTTTCAGATACAGGCACTGGTGGAAAAAAATGCCGGACGTGGCAGAGGTATTTAATAAAAACTGAAAGAAGACGTCTGAGAACTGAATAGGCCTTATCACGATTTTTGACGCCATTTTGACGAGTTATTGGAGTACGCAAACACGTCTGAAATATTAAACAGTGTTTGTATGGAAATCCGATGTCAAATAAATTTTTTAAAACATCGCTTCTGAAAAATTCATGAATTGGAAACTTTTGGCACCAGGAAAAGGATTTTAAGAAAAAAAAAAATGGAGGGATGTAGCTGTGCCAGAAAGCGTCCAGTCGTGTTTTGAGCTTTCCATACATTTCCCTGTATTTTTTCCCGCGAACTATTTTTAGTAGCAGTTCACGGCTGGTTTGCTACACAGACAAATGTATGGAAAGTTCGAAACGCGACTGGACGCTTTCTGGCACAGCTACATCCCTCCATTTTTTTTCTTAAAATCCTTTTCCTAGTGCCAAAAGTTTCCAATTCATGAATTTTTCAGAAGCGATGTTTTATGAAAATTATTTGACATCGGATTTCCATACAAACACTGTTATTTCAAGCCTGTTTGCCTACTCGTCAAAATGGCGTCGAAAACCGTGATAAGGCCTATTGACCATCATATTTGTGATTCAAGCGGAATTTTTATGAAAGTGTGTTTAGATATGTAACAGGGAGGTTACATAATGAAAGATTCACACTCCTGCACTTCATTTGCCTATATCATTTTACCATTTTAGGTTGTTTTTCCCACAAATGCAAACGGTCTTGCCCAAACCTGAGTTTTTTGTACCACATGGAAGCCATTTCTCAAGGATTGTTCATCAAATCTTGTATGTACAGCTGGGACGGCGATCAATGCAATAATTATTTGTCATTTCGTGTGGATCAATCAAAACTAAACAAGACCTTGAATTTCATTCTCAGCGATGATAACACCTTGTGCATTTTAAATCGAGAGAGCTTCTTTTCAAGAAACAGGGCAATGCAATTTCTTTTGTGGGAAAAAAGCCTAAAATCAAACCATTTCATGGAATATTCCAACATTATGTAACCACTCCCTTCCTGTCTAAAAATTTTTTGTAGCATTTTATTAAGTTACTGTCATAGCCTTTATGGGTGCTAGCTTTCCATTTGGCTGAAAAATTTTGCCGCAAAAACAGACGAAACTTGTATTTCCAAACTATTTGGCCCATTCTTTTTCACTCAGCCAGTGTCCCACGGCACTATTGAATTAAGCACGTCAAAAATTCTTTCCCACTCACCGCTTGAAATTTTAAAGAAAATTCCATGTAAGAATTTTGGTCAAATGGAAATTGCCTGATGCAGTGTACATGCAAACATGGTGCTGTCAGTCATTGCTGAAGAAAATAAAAGATACCTGTAATTCTAGACATATCATTGGGAGAAACTATTAAGACTAATAATAGAGAGTTTTGTTTCATGTGTCAGGGAGTTATAATATTGCGTCAGTTGTCAATCAACTGGCAAGCAGTGTATGCATCGCCCGCTCTTCCAGAGGTGATTCTACCCACCCTGTGCATCTGTGCTCAACTCTCCCTTGCTGCTTCTACGAGCGACATGCTTTCAACCATCCACTGCAACTGCAAGCGTTAAGCTTTTAGCTTCTCTACCCACGAGCGTACCGCAGGGTTTAGCAAATCACTTCCCTAGCGTTATTGATCAGTGTGCACTACACAACGACTCTCCCGGTTCTTGTGTCAGTGAGTAAGTACTAATTTACCACAGTACGGTACCATTTGTCTGATTCACGCTGTTAATCAGCAGGGCAGCCATAAGTCAGGGTGCTACTGCTTGGAGAAAATCGATGAAATTTACCCAGTATACTGTATGTTCCAAACTAGTGAAAGTGTTCCTCTTAAAAGTAAATTTTATCTCAGCATTCCACTCTTCAGATTGGCTTGTCTTATTTTCAGTAACTTCAACATCATTTTACTGTATATATTCTATAAGTCATGCTTTAAATTTACTTTTGGTTTAAAATTTTTCAAGCTAGTTTTATTTTTACAGTTGTATGTTTCCCTTTGGTTAATTACCATAATCTTGAAAAAAAGTGAAAATAAAATCAAACTGGTTTGTAAACCTTCAATCAGAAAACAATTTTACCTTGCAACATGTTGCAGTTTAAAATTAATTATTTTGTAAAATATTTGGCAGCTCTTACATGTTATGCAAAATGCTTTATACAGATTCCCCAACATTGTAAAGATTGCTGTCTTCTTTTGTAAAGTATACAGACGCAGAATCTTATTTTAAAATTATCTAACAATTTGTTAAGGATTTTCTGGTTGTCTTTAAACGAGCTTTGTCACCCAATTTCTGTCATAAAACAAATAACTGTGATGCTTAACGAACCTCAGTTCTTAAACGACTTTGCAAGATCTTCAGTTTATTTCGAAATTCTTTATTATTATTTATCAGAATTATTTTACCACTATCCTGCAGCAAACATGCTTCAAATTTGCTTTCCCTGTATCATGGCAAACAACAGCATCCATACCCTTATGCAGATATTAAACAATAAATTATTTGCTAAACGTAAGAAGTACTAAAACTACAATTTTTGCCTTGAAATCAATGTAACTTTAACCCAATCTTGGTTTTTGTTTGTGAAAACTAGGTGTTAATATAATTATTATGTAGAAAGCAGGATATTGTGAATTGTAGAAATGAAATTATTCTGCGGTGATTTCAGTAACAACTTTTAATAAAATTACTGTGCAGTCAAAACTCGTTATTACGGACACTGTTGAGACCAGAAGAAGTGTCCATATTACGGAGTGTCCTTATTTTATAATCTATGGAGCAGGACCAAGAAAACCGTCGGTAATAAGTGTCCGTATAGTGGGTTTCACTGAACAGTACTTGTAAGTTTTAAATACTCAGTTTCATAAGCGTTCAGGTTATTTTTGATCTACATAAAAACGATTCTTGACCATTGGAAAAACGTGTTTATACAACTCTACCCTGTTCCTGTGATAAATAAATATTATTTATCTGTTTAATTTTAGTGTTCTGAATAAAGATAAGTCAGATTTAACATTTCTTGCAACCAAGGCTTAATTTCAAGGTTGTCTTGATATGTTGAAAGCTTCTTCAAGTAGAATTTACTTGTTCTTATTTTTAGTTTGTGTAAAAATAATATTATTGCACTTAAAATATCGGGTCAATAAACATAACATTTGAGGTTATTTCACATGAATTTTATACTTATCCAGATTACTGTGTCCTTCGATGATGTGCATATCCTGAACTTCAAAAGCCAACTAACAATTTGCACTTTTACTGCTGTCAATCACAATTACAGCAACAGAAACCAACAAAGTGGATTCATATATGCCAATCGTAAGCATAGCAGCATAACCTTTTGACCCAATTGAACTAAACGCCTGCTACAGTGATTGATGGCAGTGGAAAAGGTTATTGTTGGTTGGAGTCTTGAAGTTCCAGTTTCACATATTCTTGAAAGGCACAAGAATCGTTTGTTGTATTTTTCTGTCCATTGTTAGTTTCCTGACTCAAAGAAATTGTGTTGACTTTTTTTTAGCCCTTTAACCACTAATATCAAAGGACAAATTCTCCCTCTTGCCCCCATACTTTTCTTATAGACGTACTGGAGATAAGTTATTAAATTATCAAGAAAGTTAACCTTGAGTGATCATATCCTTAATTCTCATAACCTCAGGGGTTGAATAAGCATTGATATTCAAGGAGAAATTTGATGCTGATCACTGTTAGGGCTTAAAGGGTTAATAGGTTTTGTTTTGCGCTTTCAGCTAACATTGTAAAACAAACACATGGATTAGCGATGTGTTGATCAATGTTGAATTCATGCTTTCAGATCCCGTTCTCGCTCTCCAAAAAGGCGACGGAGCCGCAGCAGCAGCAGAGAGCGACCATCAAGGTAAGTAAAGGAGTATGTAATGTTGAAAGCTCAGGCTCCAGTTGTTCAAAGGCTGGATAACTTTATCCTGTGGATAAGTCACTATCCGACAGTTTCAATCTGTGCTGTCTTTTCTCTTGTACAAGTGAATATGCACACTCTAACCACAGTAAAGTGTAGAAGTGTACGAAAACCTTGGACAACGTTGAACGTGAAGTTTATTTTAGACCCTGAATAGTGCCTTATCCAGCGGATAAAGTTATCCGACCTTTGAACAACTGGGGCCAGATCGATAATTTGTCTCACGATTCTGCAGCATACATGAAGGTGTTCATCAAGGGGTGTCTACAAACCGAAGACCGAAGACCGTAGACCGAAGACCCAAAACCGAAGACCGACATGGGGTCTTCGTTTTGTAGTTTTGCCCGCTTCAAACTACAAAACGAAGACCTTCGCTAAAACGCTTTATTTGACGCTAAAACATTGAATTCAATGGGGTCTTCGTTTTGTAGTTTGAGGCGGGCAAACTACAAAACGAAGACCCCACTGAATTCAATGTTTTAGCGTCAAATAAAGCGTTTTAGCGAGGGTCTTCGTTTTGTAGTTTGAAGCGGGCAAAACTACAAAACGAAGACCCCATTGATTTCAATGTTTTCTTGTTAAATAAAGCGTTTTAGCGAGGGTCTTCGTTTTGTAGTCTTCGGTCTTCGGTCTTCGGTCTTCGGTCTTTGGTCTTCGGTCTTCGGTTTGTAGACACCCGTTCATCAAGACCTATATTGATGAGACAAACCATGACTTTGAGCTATCATTTCAAACCATGACGACTAAACACCTTTCATGACATGAAATATTATATTGTCTGAAGATTTCAAAATTCTCAAAAATTTTCAAAATTCAATGCCTAACCCTAACATTGCGATATTATTATTAAACCAAATTGACTTGTTTTTTTAGTTGTAAAAGATTTCTTTGCTCAAACAGGATTGTGCATGTTATCTTCAGTTATTTTATTGACTAATAATACCTTTGGGCATGTCTTATGTTGTAGGCGACGTTCACATTCAAATGAAGGAAAAAACAGGTCTCGCTCTAAATCTGAGAGTAGGAGCCGATCTCGCAGTCGCAGCAAAAGCAAGGAAAGATCTAACAAAGAAAGGTATGGTGGGGAGTATCATACAAAGAAATACAATGAACCTGCCATTTGTTAGCCATGCAAGGGAAACTCTTGATTGTGTCTGAGATGTGAGTCAGTGGATGAAATCCTAAAGTGTGACCATTCACATGAAAGCTAAGTGAGCAGTACTTACCTGGAGTGTTGTTTATTATGCTGTACAAAGTGGTTCTAACTTTTGAGTCTTTTTGTGAAATCCTAAATAATGATTATTGAAAGCTACTGAGCAATAAATTTCTGTGGTGTTGGTTGTTACACATGTATCTTGCACAAAATGGTTCGAACTTTTGAGTCTGTGGGTGAAATCCTTAATTGTGACCATTCAAGTGAATGGTACTGAGTAGTATATTTCTGTGGTTCTGTTTATTGTGCTCTACAAATCTGTTGGTAATGAGTTTCTGTATTTGTGGATAGAATCCAGAGGTTTGATTCAAATGAAAGCCTTTGGGTAGTATGTTTTTTGTGGCCTGTTCATTACCTAACATTGAATTAGGATCTTCAGAATGTTAGTTAAGTCCCAAAATCTATTGAAGTGAAAGCTACCCTGCAGTTCACAAGCCGTCTGTATTTCTTTGCAGAAGTGCAAGTCCAGAGAAGACCCAAGATAAAGACGCGGATGAACGTGAAGGTAATGAAGAGACAACTGCACGAGATGATGCTGATAAGGCAGCTGAAGAGGAACAGAAGTCCCGCAGTCCCTCGCCAGCAAAGAATGACAACGAAAACCACACTAATGATGACGATGGTGAATGATATTAAGGCCATTTTTTTTTTTCTTCAGGCAAACCAGTTATGTAATCTGACAATTTAGGCTTACAGTAGTGTACTTTTTTTTATAGAAAATCTGATTGCCCCAGTTGTTATCTTCTGAAACAGATACAGTTTTCTTAAAGGGGCAGTGTTCCTCGCAGCAATTTTTCTGTGTTTTGGTCAAAACTGTCCACGGCCAAACATAACTAATATGAGTTTCTATGCACTAGTACGGTTATTGGTAACAAAACTGAACCATTATTTTGACGATTCCATAGATTCAAATATATTTTTTACCTATTCAAAGTGACACAAAAAATAGGTGACACTGCCCCTTTAAAGACCAGCATCCAGTTCCTCACCATAGAAACCATGAGGAGTCTGTTGCTGGTGAGCGATCATGAGCATTTCATGGTACAGTGGAACCTCTCCTTACGGACACCTCTTTAATACGGACACCTCTCTATTACGGACAGTTCACTTGGTCCCTGAAAGACCGAAATCCATATAAAGCCTACCTCTCTAAAACGGACACCTCTATAATGCGGACACTTATCCCTGTCTCCTTGATGTCCGTAATAAAGAGGTTCGACTGTACACAGAACTCTTGTAAGTGGCAGTGATAATCTGTTGTTAAGTAAAAGTTGTTTTAGGGTGCGTTTCTTTGGAAAATCCGAATCCAGATTTTTGATCAAGATCACTTGGATCATGGTGTATCAAAGGAACTGACAAATTCGTCGGTTCCTTTGATACACCATGATCCGAGTAATCTTGGATCAAAAATCCAGATTCGGATTTTCCCAAAGAAACGCACCCTTAGATAAAGTAGATGAAAGGACCGTGCCTACTAATAAAGAAGTATTTTTGTTTGGTATATGACTATGCGGGGAAAGCAGTTCTTAGCAAGGGCTATTGAAATCAAAACGGAAAATTGCCATTTCATGTACTGGAACAGTCCTAAAAGAAGCAATCCTTAGGGATAGCTGTCTTTTATGGGCATTGTCATCTTATCACTAGTGTGCATTTGCAGTACTGGTCTGATATTCAGTCAATTTTTAAATGGTAGGAAGTTTTATTACTTTAGCAGGGAGAACTTTCACTCACCGTTGATCTAATTTGTAAGTTTTTAGCAAAGGCGCCCTGTAAGCGCATATACCATCCCCCAAACAGGGTTGAGTGTGAATTGTTGGCACTGCCTTTGTAATTGTATAAAAAACTCTAGGGTAGGTTTTTCATTTGCAGGCTTTTCTTTTCTTGCACTCATACATTGCTGATTTTCAAAATTATTGGCTTTTGAGAAATATTGTCAGTTGATTACCATTGTATACATAATGGCTATTAGGATAGCCTTTTTCAATTTGAATGTACTATTTATAACTGATGTTTCATTGGTATTAAATGCAATCGACATTGAAATAAATATTGAAGTGTGATTCAGTTTGAGAACTTTAATTACATGAAGCATAGCGACTTCCATGATTGTTGGTTTATCTGACTTTTCCAATCACTTGCAGCAAGTGGTACTTATCATTTGAGGGTCTTGGTGGAAGAGGTGTTTGAGTGATCGAGATGAAAAATGCCTTGTTTGTAGAAGAAGTGCACTTAGTTGACTCAAACTTTATTTATTTGGTTTTTTTTTTATAGAGACATTCCACTCAAATAATGTTTGAAACAAAATTAATATCAAAGTGCATGCAACAGGGTAAAATTCCCTTCTGACAAGATGTGGACCAGCTGCCTTATTACAATCGTTGAAGAGTTTGGTCAGAGACTGCAGATCTTCATAGTTTTTATTTTCCTCACGTGCTTCAACTGCTCACCAACACAAAGAGAAAGACTTCTTAGGGAGACTCAGACGTCATTCTCGCCCCCTCCCCCCCCCCACCCCCCTTCCCTGGGCACCGTGTAAATCCAGATGAAAAGTCAGTATATGCCGTCCCAGAGAGCAGTGTTGGAATACCCCAAGAGAGTAATAACGAGGAGACGTGAATTTGTGCATATCTGTCCGTTCCGTTGAGTCGGTTTCGTATCGCCCTTGCTGTCGGTTCTAAAACACCTTGATTTGATTTGAAGAATCAGATATAACGATCCGTCCTATTCTGTCCACTGCAACTCCATAGGGATTACAAAGGCTGTCTCTTGCACACTCAGCTATGACATGGCCGTCCTCTGCAGAGAAGACAAGCAAACAATTCCTCATACTATCCACCAGCAGAATATTATCGCTGGAATCAACAGCTATAGCTTCAGGAGCAAAGACAGTCTCTGTAACTGGAAGGGTGATGTTTCGTTGAAGTTTGCCATCCTTGTTTAGCACTTGAAAAACACCATCTTTTGCCAGAGAGACCACGATCTCACCTAAGATTACAAGCAGAGAAATGGTTACCATGATCAGACCCCGTTCAAAAACGTTTTCAATAGTTTTTACTTGAAAACGGACAAGTTTTCTATACGATGAGGGCTTCGTCTACTTGAACTTGAAAAAACAAATCAATGTTATTATTCATCTACCCATAAACAATCGAATATGTTTGAAAACGGAAATCAGTTTTGAAGTACTTTGCGGAAGTGTTTCCCGTTTAACTTAGCTATTTTTGGCTGTGATTGTGGCAGCACTGCAACACATTTTTAAGCGATGAGTAGTGTAACTAGCCTGCGTCGAAGACGGACTATAACCTAACTCGTGGTAAGCTAACTCATGGTCTTATTGATATAGATAGCCGAGAATATTTAATTCAACACTCCGAGAGTCGCACGAGGGGAAGCCATCAATTTAAATTTCGCGTGCCATATGCAAATAAAGACGTTTTTAAGTTTTCGTTCTTCCCAAAAACTATAGCAGCCTGGAACTGCCTCCCAGAGGCCATTGTTTCGTCAACCTTTTTAGAAATATTTAAACATAGGTTATTAGCTTTTCTTAAGAATTAGTATGTAGTTTATATAGTTTTCTTTATTTGACTTTTATATCATTATTTTATATATCGATATATCTGTATTTTATTCATTTGCTAATTTTATTTATTTTTACGGTTGGTGTGATATCTAATGATTTTACCGACCTAATAACATGTAAATGTAAATGTAACCTCCGTCTGCGGCGCAGCTCAGCGTAACATATTTCCTGGAGATTTCCTCGCATTGCGGGACCCTGCACTAACTTAGCCGTTGCGAGACAAGTTACACGAAACATTGACTTACCTCTACTATTTATAACAATGCCGTAAATCATTCTCTGAAGGCCATCGTCATCGTCCAAACACCCTGCCTTAAAATGCAACAAATACTCCCCAGAGCTGTCAAACACATATATAACCCTCTTCTCACAATCGGCAACATAGACACGCCCTTCCTCGCCCACGGTCACGTGGCTGAGTTTGCCACGGGTTTCGGGATCTCCCTCGGGAGGCTTAAACTTCTTTAAGAACTCTCCTCTTGAGTCAAACACTTGAACTGAAGCTCCACTCCAATCGGTAACGAACATTTTTCCGTCCTCGCTAACGGCAACGCATAAAGGACCACCTCGAAATTCGCCATCGTTCGCTCCTTTCTTCCCAAAACTAAAAAGAAACGCCCGAAGAATCAAACACTTGGACGCGAAAATTGTTTCTGTCGCAAACAATGATTCTCTTGTCCTTATCAACTGCTATTCCTCTAGCTCCCTTCAACTGCCCCGGCTCATCCCCAGGACTTCCTATTACCAGCTGCGGTTCATTCATATCTTTGTACTCTCGTGTCTCATACGGGACATGCACTGCAAACGGGCTTTCATTCATAGGAAAACCCCGGATGGTAACTTGAATTAGATGGAGGCCTGGTACCGAAGGGGTGTAGCTAACGCTGTGCTTCCCGCCATTCTGTGCAGTCACATCGGCAACGATTACGGTATCATCCGGGGCTTGAATCTGAATATTGAGGTCCCCGCTTTCACAGGTAATAGGACGTCCTTTTCTGTCCCTAAAAAGAAACATTTGACATCAAGGTCAATTATCATGGAGATGAGAATGCTTGGGAGGTATGTCAAAATTGAAAACTAACACATCTCTTATCAGAGCAAACGCGCTTAACACAATGAACTAAGTACAGTCAAACCTGTATATAACGGTCACCCTTGGGAAATGGCCAGGTGACCGTTATATACAGGGTGACCGCTGTACACAGGTTTCCTTTTAACTCCCCCAGAAGTCAACTTATAGCATTTTTATGTGCAAATAATCACTCAATTTACGTTTAATTGACATTAACGAGTAACAGCAACGTAATAATCACAATAAAAAAAAGGCCGATAAAATGTCCGTGGTGTACTTTTAAGGAGGTGCAGTAAAAGTCTACTGGAAGCTAATGAACAAGGTTTTTCAGTGGAAAATCGCTCAATTTACATTTATTGACAACAAATTTAAACAGAAACGAAATAAATACGACAAAAATGCCCTTAAAATGTCAGTGGTGTACTTTAAGGGAGGTGCAGTATACTTAAAGTGAAAAACCGCGCGGCTGTCAACTTGACTAGTACAGTACAGTGTTATAATCAGGGAACTACATGTATGACGAAATTGAAAACAGTGTGGTACGGTTGTGTTGTTACAGTTACAGTAACTATTGTTTGAAAGCGAAGGCACTCTAATGTTATCTTCGGCAAGCGTGTGTCGAACGTAGGCGATGGCATGTATACGTAGTTGTGTTTATTACTAATATTTGTATTTTTGTGAGACCCCTGTCTTGGTGGCTACTATTTAACGAGCTGATGAATAAAGCTTGTCATTATTCGTTAATCGTAACACAATTTCGTGACCGTTATTTACAGGTAGAAGATAATGAAATTGTGTATTTAAGAAGTCTAAAGGGTGACCGCGTCCGTTATATACAGGTGACCGCTATATGCAGGTCAACTTAACAGTAAAAATAAGGGACGATTTTTGGGAAGTTGTTCAGTGACCGTTATACACAGGGTGACCGCTATATACAGGGCCGTTATATACAGGTTTGACTGTACTAGCCTCCCACGCAGTCATTTTCAGGGGACTCGTATCACCTCCTCCCTAATACGAGTCCCCTAAAAACGACTGCGTGGGAGGCTAACTGTATACAGGTAATACTTAAAACATAAACTGGTTCTAGAACAGCACGTCCCTCCAACTTGACAGGGCGTGAGCACGATCGAAAACTGCAGACTGCATCTCGTACACACGCCCTCACAACTAGGAGGACCGCGCAGCCCTGGAAACTAGAATTTAATCTTGGGGGATGCACCGTTACAGACCTGGTTACCACTGTGAAATAAGCGGGTTGGTCGAGAGATGCCTCTTTGAGGCCACGCCCCTCAACTGTTGTCGTAGAGTAGTGTGCGTATGAAGCGTCTATTGATCCGAACGACTCTATCATTTGCTGCAGCGTCTCATTATCCGCGCAGAACTTGATTGCGTGGTCTTCACGCGCGTGCAGCTCGTAATGTTGAGTGGCAAGGAACTCTAGTCTCTCGGACATAACATCTTTGGCGGAGAGCAGGTAAACTGAATCGCCTGTGGATCAGAAGGTGTTCACTGATAAGTATAGAATTAAAGCTGGCAGTAGCAGCCGAGAATTCGTGAAATTCGTGAGTAAAATTTGGCTAATAACTTTTTCTTCCTAAGAAAGATTTCTAAGCTTAATGTACCTCTTAACACAGTAGGCAGTGCACAGCCTTTGTGTCTCTTCTCCTGCGATGCGCGAATAACTGTGGCAGACTACGACTAATGTATTTTTTCTTAGGAATAGTAAAGCCAGCGAAATGAGTACGCGCGAGAGAAAACTCGCCTCACTCGCGTGGTCTCTCCTCGTAGGCAATGATTTTCGCGCGTGCGTTTCCCTGGCTTTTAATAGAACCACTCCCGAGGAAAAAAATTAGACCACTTGTGGTCTAAACCAAGGCGCAGACAAGTGGAAAATGTCCTTACTTAGACGCAAATTGGACATGATGTGTCTAGTATTATAGAAATTTGTCAACATTAACATCCATTGATAAACCTCGTTAAACTATCTGAAAAAGTCAGCCCCCTAGCGGGGGAGGGAGGGGAGAGTTGCGGAATAATATACATATATTGGGGGCCCAAGACTTGGCCTGGAAAAATAATTGTTGAAAATCGTCTGCATACCTTCTTCGAGAACTCTCTTGACAAAGTGACAAGATACTCGCAGGGTATCTCTGGAGGCCTGCAGTCTTCGCCTTTGCATTTCCAAAGACGTCTTTCTGTTTATCCGGACCAATTCCACCGCAGATCGCAGCTCGCTTCGTCGCTGCTCCAAAGCCTTGATCTTAGCATTGATACTCTCTTCAATGTCTCTTAACACACCATCAGCTTTCAAATTTACCCGAGCTAACATCCAGTCCAGCATTGGTATGGCGTTTTCCAACTTGATGCAAACGCTCTTTGTTTGGTCCAACAACTCTGAAAGTCTTGGTCGCAGTTTGGAGTAGGCGTCCTCAAGGAATTGTGTGTCGTGTCTCTTATGGTCGATCAGCGCGCAGTTGCGACAGATGCTCATATTACACGTGTCGCAGAATAGCGCTAGCTTTTCTTCTGGGTGAGTTGTGCAGAAATTCGGACGGTTCAGCTCCTTAAGGGACATGGTTTTCAAGTGCTCTATAAAACAGAAATTTTTATGAAATAAGCTTTCTGAAGTCATATACTTTTAAGATTAATCTATCTACTTATTTTTGTAATATTTTTCTGGAACATGAATAAGAAGTTCCAAAACTAGATTCTGGGACTCTAGATTCCGAGTACTGACCACATTCCCAAATAACGAAATTGTAGATATTCCATCAATTCATTCCATGAACGGTTGGACTACTTTCAAAAAGAACAAGAACGATTAAAGTCTGCTTCGAGTATTTTTTTTTTCGGAATAGCTCTAAAAATCTCGTCTTTTTTGATTTACAGACTCACTGACTGTCCAACTGTCTGACTGAAAGACTGACTGACTGTCTGTCTGACCGGCTGACTGACTGCCTAACTGGCTGGCATGCTGGCTAGTTGTCTGACTAGCTGACTGCTTGCTTGACTGACTGACTGACTGACCAACCGACCAAGTGAATGTATATTTTTCCGGGACCGGCCTAACTGTCTGACTCGCTAATGAATGAATGACTGACTGAATGTCTAACTAACAGGTTGACCGATTGTCTCTGGCCGAACTGGTCTGACTGACTGACTGACTGACTTCCTGGTCGGCTGACTCAGTGAATGGCTGGTCGGCTAGCTGACAGGCTGTGTGGTGAACAGGATGGGTGGAAGAATAGGACACAATTTGCTGTTTAGCGGTGTGTTGCAATCAGGTGTGAAACAACAAAATTTCTCTTATATAGTAGAGCTAATATATAAATAAATAAATAAATAAATAAATAAATAAACAGAATCGTGAATCAGTGAGCGGTCTGTTGTGTGTGTGTATTTTCTCCGAGTAGTCGTGTCTGAAATTTTTCCGCACATAATAATGGATAAAAAAGGCGGTTGAACTTACCTAAGGACAGAAGCACGTGTTGTTTCGTATCCCGCGCTCCCTTATGTGCCTCCTCGTGTAATTCACAAAGATACACCGAACATTCTCCACAACGAACATGGGCAGGGGACTCCTCGCTGGCATCACAAATATCGCACCCAACAGCTTCTCCTTCTTGAATAAGCAACAGATCGAGCAGCGACACGAGAAGAGAGTTTGCAGGAAGCTTTCTTACGGACGCACGGCTATCGAGCCCTTAGTCCAGTTGACAAGTGGGATACTTAAGCATTTTATCTTCCAAAGGTCGATTACGAACCAATGATTCGATGCACTGACAGCAGAATGTATGGAGACAAGGCAGTATCCGAGTATCTAGGAATAACTTGTCGCAGATTTGACAAGTCAAGTTCGTTTTGATGTTCGAAACGACATCGTCTTGTTCCATCGTATTGGTTTCTCCTTCTTCGAGGTTCATATTGATCCAGTAAATCTAGATTGGTGACCAATTCAAAAGAACGGTTAGATGTTAAATAAACAATTTCGTTTTTTTTATTTTTCAAGTGGACAAAAATTATGCTTACCAGTTGTCATAAAGAGTATCTTTCATCGAATTATTCGATTCGTGAGGAGTGCACTCTTTATTGAATACTGTCAATTATATAAACACATGTTTATCTCTTTGAGCCACAAGTCAATATAAAGTAATTAACCTTTTTACAAACAACATGACCTCTTTGGCTAGAAGATATTTACAGCAGGCAATTAGGTTTCGATCATACGACAAGTGAGTGCAAACGGAAATTCATTTGTTTGCTTCACAAGTAAATTATAATAATCCTTTTTCAAACGACCTTTATCTCGAGATGTTCTGAGTAGTGCGTTCCTTAAACATTAAAGTATCGGCAAACAACGCATATTGTAGATCTTATTCTACGCTTACCTTTCCAAGGGTCAGTTTTCAGTTGAAACTCCGAGTCAGTACTTGGGTTCTCTCGTGTGTCAGTCTACGAAAGTCAAACAACACCAATAATAACCATAAACATTCAAATCAAGTAATTTACTCACCAAACCGACAAAAAAACAATAGAGAGCGCTTTTGTCGTCATGATTATGTTGTCGCCCATGGGATTTCGGAGGCTTTCAGAAGGAATTAAAAAAGCCGACGCCTGACGCCGACCTTTGCGTTGGCTCAATGCCTAAATCCTGGTTTACACGTACCACGCAAACACAAGCGTAAACACAAGCATAAGCACAAGAAACCTACGTGTAAACCGGTAAGACGCAAGCAAAAGCGCCTTGTGCTTATGCTTGCGTCGTCCCGGTTTAAACGTACGACGCAACGACGCAAGTAAAACCACAAGCACAAGGAAAGGACACTGAAAAACAGTGACAAGTTGTTAGTGTACATTCCAGTTACTCATGCTTTGACATTTGCAAAATGGCGGCAGCAAATTTTTATGCATCTGCGTTTGCGTATGTAACCTTATGCTTATGCATGTTTATGGCACGTGTGAACACCCTTGTGCTTATGTTCGCGTCGTACGTGTAAACCAGGCCTAACTTGCGTACTCTAAATACAACAATTTTCGCACAAATTTTTCGCTATGAACACATGTCATCTGTCAGAACAAGAGATACAAAGATTCTTTATTCCGCCAATGGGCGGCCAGAACACAAATGCTCTTGACATTGACAGCGAAGGTAAAATTAAGTACAAAGAAAACGAAATTAACTTGATAACGGACAAACTACCCACGCGCGCATACAAAAATTTAAAACTCGTGCTCGCAAAAATCTTACGAGTTAATTTACTTGATAGCGAACGAACTACAATTACGTGCGTTCAACTCATGAATGTAAATACCAGCAGGTCCACTTGCTATTATCGGCTGTCTGCTTACAACAGTCATAAATTGTCTCTAGGGCAGAGTGCATTATGGGACAGGTTTCTACACGTGATGACGTTACACGTTTTACGTACTATCACGTGCACAAAATCAGATTGCTATGAATTCTATATCTTCAAATTACTAACGGTAAAATCTTCCGCTCCTCTTGCCGTCACACGGGTGTCTACATTTACCCTAAAACGTCACTTTTCATAACAGAAAATAAATATCACGCATACGACTCTTTCATTTTCAAATAATTAAAATTATTACAGTTCGAATCGTTTTCTACTACTAATAGCGCGCGCAGTGTAAATTGAATAATTACGTTTGTCTATTATGACGTAAGAAATCATCACTATAACAACTGAAACTTTTCTCGTTTCGCGGTAAGTTTTATTACGCCGCAAAAGTTTGAAAAACTATTTTTCCACCGGTGAAGATTTGATATTTTTGTTAAGAAAAGCTAGCTGCAATACAAGGTAAGATACGTATTGAACGTGTTCTAAAACAAAAAGTAGATTGCGAGAAATTGCACACTTTTTTCACCCTTCGTAAAGGCCCCGTCACAAAAATTATAAGTTAATCTTAGGGATCAAGCGGTTCATGCCAGAGAATATATGTTTTCTGTCTAGTCAAAAGGGCTAAATCACCTCAGAAACCGATTTGCACTCAAGGTATAAAAATGGCGTTTGCTTTGATACTTTGCTACTAATTATCGTGGGTGACAAAAAAATTTGGCGCGAAATGTAATTTCCCGTGTGAAATTACACAATTGCTATGGCAAAGTTTTAAAAACTCACGATTGTGAACTTAATTTGCCCGTTATGATATTAAACGGTAACCAAACGGTAGATTCTTAAAATAAGGAAATAATTTCAGTTGCGTTATTTATTTATTTATTTATTTATTTATTAGATTACTTGACAAAACGCGCCTGAAATTGGTTACCCATAGTAACACAAAAGTGACTTAGGAAATTCAATTCCTTTTGTTATAATTAACGAAAAGATGAAAAATTTCAAGAGAGGAAAGGAAAAACCTGCGTTACCGTCTAGATATGTCCCTTTTAAAAACTCGGAAACGATGCATGCATCCAATAGTATCTCTGCAAGTTGCATGGATTCATGTCACACATTACAAGGCCATTCAATTTGTCTTACGAAAACATGACTGAAGTTGCGACACGATACGTAATAACGACTCTGTCCTTAAACGTATTGTCAAACGTTTAATTAACAAATAAGAAAGGGAACTAAAAGTTTTCTCCTGAAACTTGAAAAATGTTGCAGAAAGGCAAATATGATTCAAATAAGAATTTATTCGCGGTGAATGGCAGCTAATGTTACACGTTATTTAACCGTCCGTGCAACTTGAAATGTCAACAAGTATCGTTACCAACCTCTATCATAAAATTGCTTTAACGTCGTACTATTATAAGTTTAAGTTTCTTATGCCACAAGGGTGCAGTAGAGAAACGATTTTGTAAGTAATTATCCTTAATTTTTTACAAGAGAGACATTACAAACCGGGATTTTCTCCTAGGACCATGGCTTCTAGCGAAATATTTTCATATACTCAAGAAGAGCTCATCAGAGTAATAGAGCATCAACATGGCGAAATTCAAAGCCTACTTAATGAAAGAGGCTGGCTGCATGAAGAC
Organism: Pavona decussata; assembly: GCF_977016875.1. Lineage (NCBI taxonomy): Eukaryota > Metazoa > Cnidaria > Anthozoa > Scleractinia > Agariciidae > Pavona > Pavona decussata. The sequence continues at coordinate 3,464,169 of NW_028145544.1, forward strand.
AGCAACATGCAGAGGAGCCAAGCACAAGAATGTTATGACAAACTTCTGGAGTGGCAGGCGTATGGAAACGGCCTTAAAAAGGATCTTGAAAATTTGAAAAAACGAGACGAACAATGGAAGGAGGCACTGACAAAAGCAGTGGACAAACTAAACACGGAAAGAGAAAACTTCACCAATCTTGAAAATTTATATTCTTCTTTAAAAGAGAAAAACAAACAGTTAAAAGAAACTCTCGAGTCGGCATTCATCCTCGGGAGAGGCATGTATGAAGAATATTGTGCTTTGTACAATAACTACACGTTTCTTCTCAATTATGCGTACTGGATTCAGGGCGGTTGCAATGAACCATTTGCAATTTGTCAAGGTCAAGGGGAGGGAAATCCTACGCAAGCCACCCCTGCAGAAAAACCATCTCCGCTTACCGCGACCCTCCCTCCCGAAGGCTGGTCAGCCATCTTCCCCAACATGCCAACCATCCAATCCCGTCAGAGCCCGCTTTTCATCCGGATCAATTGCCCTTGGGATGCGTTTGTTGGAGCTAACGCCAATCACAAGGTTCCATACATGTCAGCAATTCAAGTCCCACGTGTGTTAGCTATTAAAGCTCCATGCTCATCTGCGGATAACACTCCATACGTGGCTCATACTCAGACCCCATTCTTGACAGAAATTAAAGCACTATGCCTGCCAGAGATTGAAGCTACATGCCTTTCAAAGGATAAAAGTCTCTGCGTGGCTGATGCTCAGCCAATCCCATGCTCGACAGAAGTTAAAGCACTTTGCCTGCCAGAGATTGAAGCTACATGCCTTTCAAAGGATAAACGTCTTTATATGGCTGATAATCGAATGCTTTGCGTTTCCGAGGTGAAAGCTCCTTGTGAATCAGGGAACCAAGCTTAACTCGTGCAAGATAATGAAGCTCTATGCGTGATTGAAAACATTGATACTGAGTCTGCAGGTAGTGCCCATCTGTCTATTAATGAATCGCTGACAGGAAAATCAACAAGCAAGGTAAGTTGAAGAAATGATACGAGTATAATAATATTTCTTTCCGACCATCGCCGTGCTTTTTTTATGTGTTAACATGTATAGTTGTCAAGGGGCACATATGGGGGACCGCGGTCCCCATCTCATTATCAAAGAAAATCACTCACAGATGGTCAGAAGCTCTTTTGGATCTCGTTAAAAATTTTTCCCTTCGTTCCTAAGGCCTCCACTTCACAAAAACCTTGGGTTACACTACTCATCACATTTATGGCCATCGATTTAAATGTTAATTTTTTTCCCAAAATAGTCTTAAGTAGCAATGGTACAATGTTTTGAAGATAAGCGACCTATTTACGACACAACTTTGACTTAAATATTAATAATTTTGAGTAAATAGTCGCTATGCCTTATATGGTGGGGTGAATTCCAGTTAGACTACTTTGTTCCTGGATTTGACGACGAACCACGGCCTCATCGAAATTGTGCTCAAAGGCTCCTATCTGTTTCTCCATGGAGGATGGATTCGATTCAATTTTCTGCTTCTCTAATATTATGATACTCTCTCTGTTATAATATTATGATACTCTCTCTGTTATATTGTATATTGTTAGGATCCTATGTCAGTTAGCTTTTTCTTTTATATTTTTCAGCCAAGAAGTCGTTTTCAAAGATTTAAAAGATGGGTCAAGAAACATTTATTTTGTTGCTGCAGCAGCGCGGATAAAGACAACAGTTCCGCTGCTGTTCCCCCCTCCCCCCAACACTAAAAAAAAAATAAAATAAAAAAAAAATAAAAAAAACATAAAAAGAGAAAAATTTAAAAAAAAAAACATACCCTACATATACAGACAAACAGAATTCTTATTGCAACGGGTCTGACGATGAACCGAAGGAAGCCAATTTCAGAATGGTGACAAATTGCTGTCTTACAAGAAGGTAAAGTATAATTTTTTTATTTTCATTTCCAATGCCTGTCTTAGCAGGTTTTTCGTACAATTTTGGGAGATTCAACGATCTCATAATTAATATTCATAACGTGTTGAGTTGGCTACGGTCATCCTGTATCCAATAAGTGCAACTGTAATAATTGCTTTACTTAGGTTTGTCTCGTTTAGCATTTTTATCTATTAGTATTATGCGTGTTTGAACAGTTTCATGAGATTTGCGCAATACAAATTGCATTATTATTATTTGTTATTATTGATATATCTTCCAAGATAAAAACTGACTTATGCTTGAAGTGGGTTGAGCGAGGGGGGTTCGGGCTTAATTGTCCTGGAGCCATGCCTCAGAAATGACGTACTCTCATTCCAGCTCAACGATTTTCTTATGAACAGTGCTCTACTGCTTAAGTTTCAAAAGGCCCTTTCACAAGTAAAGATGGAGACTGGGGGAACTCACAGAGTAGGTGCTGCCTGGGCTTTGTGGGAGCTGGGAGAGCTACAAGCCACAAGTATCCTGAAAGGAGACTATGATATGAAGATAAAAGGACAGGATTACTTCACATCCAAAGAGAATCAGGTTAGTTTTACACACAATTTTAGAAGACTGTAGAGTGCATGTGGATTTGAAATAAGGGATTACCATGAAAGAAATCGAGTTCATGGTCAGAAAGCTAGAGGGACCTTAAACTCGGGATTTCTCCATATTGTTTTTCTATTTTCTCTGTTGGTGACGTACTTAAAACAAACCTTTAGCTTTCGAACTGTCTCAAATGAGAGCTAACAGAAGTTGCACTTCCGTTGGTGCTATAAATGCATTGTTTTCTAAAGTTGAAAAATTGACTGAATTGTCTAACAATTTTTTCACTCAGTCCAAATTGGAACAACTTAACAAATATTATGCACGTGTAACTGTCTTCTTTTTCAGCACTCATGTTTTTAAATACGTAAAAGAATAAAAAATCCCGAGCTGTGAACACATGTACCTCTTGTGTACCTATTTTTACCCTTCATTCTATTCGTCCCCAGGTCCTTCTCCGAGATAACTTAATGATGGTGAACAGGGAACTGTTTACGTATTTCTTGAGGGGAAACCGATGCCTCTTGCTACCGCGTGCGGGGGAACCGACGCGTCACCTTCTATGGCAGTGACGACAAATTAGCGAAGTCCATAGCTCGCTACTGCGTGCGGGGGAACCGACGAAGTTTCACTTTCCATATCAAAAAAACAATGGCGGCGAATTGATTAGAAATATGCATCTCAGCAACTAGCTGGACTATACTTCATAACGGCATGTTCGGCTCAGAGTCGGATGAATTAAAGCTTTAGAGCACGGTATTGGATAAATCAATTTTACGCCGGGCCGTTTCCAACTCCTTGGATTTTTAGTAAAGGAATGAAGAGTGCTCATATAGAACTATTCTTTTGAACTTTTTCAGTCGCCACTTTAAGGAAACCTTAAAAAAGACGAGCACCTCTTTTCTTTTCTTGAAAATTGTTACAGAAAATATATTCCAATGTATTGTGTAGGGTTTATTTCTTGGGTGCAACATTGCTAATAAATGCAAATTGACGCATTCGCACAAAATTTGTGCTCTTAGCACAGCAATCAGTTACCAAAGGAAGCCTATGTTCTTATTGAGAAAAGATTTTACAGTTGAATACCTTTACAAAGAAGAAGTTCTGCGACTACTCACATAATTTACAATAAACAGTTCTTTGACCTTAAATTGGGGTGTTGCTTACTCTCAATCATATACAAAGCTGATGGAAGTTATAACTTTTCCAGAGAACGTTCTCTCTTACAGCGTCTTAAAATCCACCATGACAATCAACTGTATAACTTAATTGCTGTGGCGGCAGCGCAGATGATGTCCCTGATAGAAGAGACGGACGAATAATTAGTTAACAATCGTAGCATTTTAGCCGCGGGGAATGTAATTCAATTCGTACAAAACCGGAAATAATCAGTCCATCAACGCCATAATCAGCTTAGTTTCCAGGTGGTTCAGGTGAGTCTTTATATTAGCAAACAATAAGCAAGGAACCGCACAACGAAAATGCTGCAGGTATACGCATGATCTGTAAAAGATCTAATCAGCTAAAAATATAAATGACTCAAATTTCTGGAAGGCTGATCGGACTGCGTAGAAAACTTTACACGACAGCGACATGACTTATATTACATGATTTATATTAGGCCTGGGTTCTATATTCGCGCGCGGTGACGTCATTTAACCAACTGAGAGTCTGCTACTTGATACGAAATTCGACTGCGAACTTCGGTTCCTCGGGTATCTTCCCTAAGGGAAACAAATAGTGTGATTCATGATAAACCTTTCAAAAAGCTTTCAATTTTAAGCGTTGACATGTAGACGTGACGGACTTGAAAGCGCATTTTGTAGACGTGTTCCTAGTGACCTGAACTTTGAGTGAAAGCAAAGCTAGAGTTGACTTTCTTTCAGTCCTAAACTAGTAAGCTAGCTAGCAGCAACGTCAAGGCTCATTCACTGGCGACATCTAATGACGTGGTTCTGACATAAACTATCTGTACTTATTCCTACACCACTGTAACTGAGAGGGTCTGGGTACAATTAACTACTTTAATCAAGTGTCCCGTACGTAACGTGTGTATCCGCTGTACACTAGATTGCTTTTTTAGACTTTTTAAAATCATTCACCGATAAATCATTGTTTTGCGTGACATTATTAAACTATAAAGTAACTAAAAGAGATGTTCACGTTCTCAGTGAATGCTATGCGTTCTTTGCATGACAGAAAATGAACATCACGCATGCAACTCTTTCTATTGCATTGCAAATAATTATTGTTGTAACACTGAGTCCCATCGCAGTAAAAAAAAAACCTTTTTCTCTTTGAAGCCGGCATCTGTTGTGCTGAGAGCTTTCTTTCAAGTTCAGCAAACTTGCCCTTCAGTGTGGCAATTTCCTTTTGTGCCTCAGCTTTGGCAAATTGGAGTTTCTGAACATAAGACAAACCGAAAACATGTTTTAAAATATTGCTGCGGACCTAGACTGGAAGAACAAGTTGACAATAGAGTACGATGTTTTGTTATCATGATTCGGTTCGTTTTAGGAAAACCGACCCTTTAACATTTGTTATAGCTAAAAGCAACGTGTGATAAAGAAAGAAAGCAACAGCCTTAATACATATCTCCCGAATGTTCCTATGCCTCATAAATTTTGCAAAATCAGGGGCCAATTTAACAAATCGTTTACACTTGTAACCTGACCAACAATCTGGGCCATACACGCGCATGCATGCTCTCCCTTGAGGAACCAAAAGTAAATAAGCGTCCCTGGTGGTAAATCGAATTACAGTGTCGTGCATACGTGCGGTGCTATCACCAGTATACCCAGACTGGTGATTACATTTTATGCCCACTTCAAATGGTGGTGTTCTCTTCATTTTTTTCTCAAGGAAAAAGGAGACAAATCTTCTAACATTTCACAAACTGAGTGATTCTAACTTATTATTGCTTATTCATTAAAATTACATCAGCGATTTGTCGGTTTTTGGAACCAACTATTTTTAACGTCCATAACATGTCCTTCACCACTTTTTAGACCTAGTTCACCACTCTTTGCCTCTACAAAAATTCTAACCTATTCAGGCTAAACACAAAAACTAACACAGTACTTGGAACTTAGGAAAAAAGAAATAAGCCGGCCGTTTCGGGGACCATGCCATCGTTATATTGTAACCTGGTAATCAACAAGAGGCGGATCTGTATGTTTCACCATGACAAATTTTGGACCCCCGCTCCATTCCTGCGGTCAATTTATGCATCAGTCAATTCCAGCGGTGCCCATCCCCCCCCCCCCCGGGCAACCCCGGGGCATTTGCTCACGTTGTCAGTCCCGGCGGCGGGGCATTCGTAATTTTATCGCGGCCCGGGGGCTGGGCATTTGCCTACCCCGGGGCGACCCCCGGGCATTTGATACACGTGTTTTCGAAAGTGCTATGGAGGAATTCATCGGCAAAGACGAAGCGTTTGTTGAGGATTGGCTAGTAGTTCGTCAGGGACTACACAAACTTGTGGATGTTTTTTAAAAGGTATGTTTTCTCAATTTTAGATATTTCTTCATTAGTTGTAAGCATATAGATATAAAAAGCAACAACTTGAACTATACTTTGTTTATCACATATCGAGAAGTCGGAAACAATCAACGTGAACACGACTACAGCTGTATTTCGCATTTCGCATTCAAAACTAACCTAGCATTTTTAAATTCACGAAAGTCAACCTGGAGTGCACTTTAAAATACTTTAGGCTTGCGAATTCATATGATGCGATCTTCAAGACAGATCAATGCATCGTAAATAGAAAACGAAGCCTGCAAATACAGGCGCCTATCATCGCTCGCAGCAGGAGGGACGTCCGCCGCAATCCCAGCGCAGTTTATTAAATAATAAGCTCCCTACCTTTTTAGCAAAACATAAAAAAATAAATATAATCATAATCAACTAACATGTCCTGTTGTCCTTGAAGTCCTACCGTTGCATTAAAATACTGAAAAGTAGAACATTTTATTCACTGATAATGATTAATAGAAAAATTGAATTGGTGTTGGAAGGCGACGATCCCGGGGGCGGGGCATTTGCCCTCTTCCTTCATCCCCACCCCGGGGCATTTACACAGCTTATGTGTCCCCACCCCGGGGAATTTGCCCATTTTTAACTCGTGAATGCGCGCATGCGCAATGAACGAGTTATAGCGATAGCTGGCTTTTGACTTGGTCGATCAGTCGGTCGGTCGGTTTTGTCGTTAACTTTCGGGCGTGCGCAGTGAGTGAGTTTCAAATTCAATTAGTGGGAAAAACACGCGAACATTTTTTGTTCACGGCGCATCAGGAAATTCTTATTCAATAAGTAGAGGATAATTTGACGATCATTTAGTGCCAGAATGGAGATTTTTCGTTCAATCTGAGCAAAGTTACAAGTTTTTTTCAGTTTTTCAGAAAGTCCGGGGTCGTAAACTCAATTAGTGAAAAAAAAAAACGTGAAAATTTTTTTTCACGACGCGTCAGAATTCTCTCATTCATTCTGTAGAGAATAATTTGACAATCATTTCAGTGTAAGAATGGAGATTTTTCGTTGAATCTGAGCAAAGTTATAGGTTTTTTTCGTTTTTTTCTACAAAGTGCGGTTTCTTTTAAGAATTAAAAATAATTTAATTTAGAAATAATTTAATTAAAAATAATTTAATTTGTCAGTTTTCACGCGAAAGCGGAACGTGCCATGTCACGCATCATTGACGTCGTAAACAAAATTATGCAAACTTCTGGTGAAATGAACACTTTAAGATCTTGTCAGCTTTCATAGAGGTTTCACAGGGGAAAAATGTTTCATTTTCGAAATTTACAACTGGTAATTTATGGGAAAGCAAAAGGACGCGGTCGATAAATAATTCTTATTTAGCAAGAGCTTGTCATAGTTCATTATTTTTACTTGAGGATTGCGTGGACTGAACTCCAAAGGAAAAATTTCACGCATTTATGTCGGGCATGAAATGTAATGCGATACTTTGTTGAACATATTTCCCTTTGTGAGATCGGCTTGCCCTACAGTAATTTTGTAATTTTAATTCCCAAAAAAACTTCACTTGCCCATCGGGCAAGTGATGGTTAGAATCCACTAGCCCGATCGCGAAATCCAGTAGCCCCGGACTATCGGGGACACGAATTTGCATGACGTAGCTGCACATGGCGTGCTCCTATGAACTTTGAATAAAAAAACACACGTGATTTTTTTTAATCGGCGCATCAGAATAATCGGCTTATTCAATCTGTACAGAATAATTTGACAATCATTTTAATAGTACAAGAATGGTCATTTTTCGTTACATAATCGGGCAAAGATATAATTTCTTTTAGCTTTTGAGGAAGTTTCCGTAGCCGTCTAAATTTCAATTACTATGTGTCATCTGCATTCACGAGTTGGCTCACAGGAGCCTTTGATTTAAAAAAAAAAAATGCTAATGCCCGGGGGGGGGGGGGGGGGTGGGCACTGCTGGAATTGACTGACGCATTAAAGGGTCACTCTCAACCACTGTGCTTTGCGGGCGTTGAGTCGTGTGGCGGCCATTTTCGCTTATATCGAAATTGCAGTTCCCAGAGTCCTGGCTTTTTCTGTGGATTTTCAGCGCTATGTGAACGATTTACGGTCCGATCATCATTACATTATAGAGTTTCTACATATATATATATATTTTTTCTATTGAATTTAATTTGTGCCAAAAAAAACCCGATTTTGTTGTGGTCGTACGTCGGGCCAAATGTCGCGATCACCGCCAAAACGTGGTAGGCCGCCTAGGAATGAAAAAAACAAGACCATTCTGTTGCGACAGAGCACGTTCAATCTCTGGAACCAAAAGAAGATTGATCTTGGTTTTCAGGGAAACACCAACAGCGAATTTGCGGAGTTTCTTTTACATAGTTTGGTCCAACGTAAGCAATTTGAACAAGAAAGTATGAGGATGGATGATGGAGCTGAGGTCAAGAAGAACAGAACTGCAGCGAACAGTAAGTAGTTTGTTTCGCGTTGAAAGTATATTTAGCATTGCTTTTCCTTTGTGTCATTTATTTACAATTATAATATTGTTGGAGATTATTTCGAGTACGGAGTCTTGGGTATATCAGCTTATTTCAATACCGCGTTTCAGTTTCAAGCAGGAGATCACTTATCCATTCAACACCAGCAAAAGCTGAAATGGCAGCAATGACTAGCCTTTCCTTGTCTCCTGTTGTAGCAAGCAACGTAGCAAATGAAAGGTACACTTTGCCTTATAATCAATAGTACATATATACATTGTAGTGATCTAGTCTTGAGAAATCTTTGCCAAATGTTCTTACTTGTAGCTTCAAAGCACCCCCCCCCCCCCCCCCGCATATTCTTGCAAACTTACTTATATAAGCTATTTAACAAATCGACGGCAGTTTTCTATGGTCTATACTCTTATAGACCATAAAATGACGTCAAAAATGTTCAAAACTCAAGTGGAACCACGAGCCGCAGGCGAGTGGTTTCACTGCCAAGTTTTGGACATTTTATGGCGTCATTTTATGGTCTATAAGAGTATAGACCATAGAAAAATGCCGTCGATTTGTTTTTTACAATAACATGGAAAAAGTATGAGCGGAGTTGGCTATTTTTTTCGTTGAGAAAGCGCGCGCGTTACATCTGACGTCATTTTTATTGTCTGTACTCTTATAGACAATAGCTACGAGCCAATCAGCGCGCGGGAATTTGGACAGTTATTGTAAAAACAGGTATGTATGGCACCCATGGTTCTGGTTTTTGAGATGTTTTGGCCTGAAAGTATGGAAATTGACTAGTTTTAGTCATAAATAGGGAATGGTTTGTGCAGTGTGTCCTAGAGTTGGGTATGTTGTTTAGATAATACTAATTAATTTTCTCTGTTTGAAATCGGGAATTTGAAGCAGTCTTCTCAATGTTTACACAAACAGAAGCCATTCCTGGGTTGCTGACCTTTTGTACTAGAGACACAACTAATCTTGAAGGTCTGAAACCACTTGTTGATTTTTGGGTCAGGTCAGAAAATGGGTTCAAAAATCACATCTTTTTGTCTGAAACAGGGTTAGGGTTTCAAGAAATGTGCCAGAGATGCCATGAAAATTTTAGGGAGTACCTCCCTGGGCTTCAAAGTTGACAAGCACACCTGTGTAAACATCACTCTAGTCTCACCAAATTAGATGTTCCAGTCCCGCACCAGTGTCTTCACTTGTAACTACCTGTCAAAGAAGATTCACTGTACCAAACTTTTGTATACATTGGTATCCTGAGTTTCAAGAGGCATTCTCTTTGTTTATTTGCTCTTGGTTTGTTTTTTGTAGCTTGACGTTCACTATGATTGATGATGGCAATGATGCATCTATGTCGACACACAAGGAGGATGTAATGGAAACTTCAGTTATCAGCCAAGCTCTAAATAAGGTTAATCCTTTAGAAGTCTCTCCCACCAACCCACAAAACCTTGCTCCTACGATAGCCATGCGTGAACCCCCTGCTACAAAAGACTTAGTGGAGGCCAAGCTTTCAAGATTTAAATCTAAGGAATAACTGTGTGCCTGCAACGTTTACATTCATGACAGGTGTTTAATGTATCAAAAGAGTTGACAACTAAAGGTAAATTGGGCCACCAGTGATTTAAGTGCTGTTGTTTTGAGCGTGAGGAAAGGCTCAACCTCAAAACGTCAACACTCAAATCCCTTTACAGTGGCCAATTTACCTTTAGTTATCAATTCCAATGATAAAACATTTGTTTTTACTCCCCACTGACATAGCATCACAGTTTCCCTAGAGAGACCCTAACCTCCTTATCTGTTCGACCTAGTATCTTAATCTTTTGTTTTTAAAATTTAATAGCTTTAGTTCCCTAACTTTGGTTTTCTGCCTTAGCTTAGTGTGTTCCATGAAAATATATGTACATACACTATAATTTTATACTTATTTTATTCCAAAAGATGAACAAACATGGCTTGACCAATAAAATGTGACTGAAAGTGATTCTGTGTTTGCTGAACATCAGTTATTTGTATAGTTTGAAGACTATCAATAATTAATAACAAGAGTAGACACAACAATAATTGATTTGATTGGAAACTGATAAAAATTGTATTTGTCATCGTTGGTTTCCATGATTGCACCCTAAAATACTCTAACTTTGTAGTAGATATAAGCAACTTCAACTTTTGGATTTCATGTCAGGACACTCAAGTGAAAACTGGCAGTCCTCTAAGAAAGCAATTTTAAGGACGGTGCCAACTTTTAGTACTGTGCACACGTTCTGTGCATCTCAAGATACTTGGGGTTTCCTTTGGGTGGTGCCTTCTAATACAGGGATATTTTTCTGTGGCTTAAAACTATGCAGAGAAAACACAACTTAGAAAGTGCTCTTGGTATCCAAAAAGAAAATTGGGGGAACCATGCTCAATTTTCAATTTGGATTCCAATAGCCCTTGCTAAAATCTGCTTTTCCCTCATAGTCATAAACTGCGCAAAAATACTTCTGTATTAGTAGGCACTGTCCTTAAACAATACTATGATCTTCTAAATCCCAAATACTGTCCATCTAAAGCTGGGTATGCTTCCCTTACAATCCTAACTGTGCAAGCTGGGCAAACTTTTCTGTTTCCCCGGCCCAGTTTACCAAAACGCCATAAAATAAACTGGCGGTATGCAGCTTTTCGAAAGCTATTAGATGCGTAATCGGGTTCCTCTACCCTTATGTCACATCTTGCACGTATTGCAACTGTTAACACTTCCCTGTCTATACAAATGTTCTGAAACAGTTCATAAGAGGTCACACGTGTGCGTTTTCCACAACATTTGTTTTCTTCTGGTGTTGGCATAAGTCTGCACACCCCACAGACACACCACTCTGGTGGTTCACTCTCGGGTGGACCTTCAGGGTTGGGGTGAGCTGTATCTCCCGCAATCAAATTCTTTGCATAATCCAAACTGCCTCGTCCATTGCTCAGCAACTCAAGAAGCAAACGATCCTTTTCCTCTGGGGTGATTGTTCTAATGAAGGCCTTTAAAAATAATCAAAATAAATTGATGTTTATCTTTTGCGAGTGAGGGGATGATTGTGGGGTCTAAACTATTGAAGGGAATCAGCTACCAGTATTTTGTGGGTGAAGTTTTGCAAGCAAAGCAAGAAACTTACAATTGAAAAACCCACTTTTGATCATGTCACCTGCTTCAAGATATAACATAGGATACTGAGCGAACTGAGTTTCAGTGTGAAGATTCATTTACCAGTTGAAGACCCCAAGTGTTACCTTTGGTGGTGCCAAAACACACTACAAACTTTGATAGGCCAAAAATATACCATTCCATTGTGAATACAGAAGCAGTATTATACGTTCTCGGTATGAGAGAAAAACAAAACAAAAACAAATATACGAGGGAAGAAAAAAGACGCTTCAAAAAGTAAACAAAACAATACACTTGAAAAAATAGTAAGTCTTTCATAGTTTTATAGTGTTACTTCTACTACTGAGGAAAGCAGAATACATACTGCGTACATGCACTGCTTACTATTGAAGCAATGATTAAACGTAATGGAAGAATTGCAACCTTGGGACCAGTTAAAGAGAAATTCATCCACTGTTGACAATTCGCGAAGAAATTTGAGGTTGAGAAACATTGTTATTCATAGCAATCATGAACATTGTCTCGGCAGCTTTTTTTACCCCAATTTCTTCTCTAGACTTAGCTGCTGCGGCTTGATGTCTGTCAAAAGCACTGCTAGGAAGTCGAGCAACAGCTGCTGGAGCATTGGAAGAGATCTCTTTCCTGTTCGAGCAAGGTTTTCCTTCTGGACCACAATCACAGTTCGCAGAACAGGGCAAACCGTTGTCACGGCAAACACAACCTCTTGTCCTTCCAGACTTTCTTCTGCAAGTATTCTTGCAGTGACATGTCTACATGCGAACAAGCATTCATAAACATCTCCAAAAATAAAGGCCTACAAATTTCAGAGACCAAGTCACATGCATGTGTAGGAGATACGTGAATAAAGTATTTGCTTTCGAAAGTCTTGAATAGTGAAACGTTCCAGCAGAACAAGCAAACCAATACATCATGCATACACAGTTAAATTGCAGTTACTGTCACCTACAAGGATTACGGCTTTTTTTCTCTATAAAATGGAACTATAATCACAATATTTTCCTCATAAAAGCGGGTTCTCACACGAGGAAGAAAAAAACGAGTTTCTACTTACCATGCGGGTTTCGACGCTAACAGCCAGATCATCTTGTTGTGGCATCTCGTCATCGGATTCCTCTCGAATAATCGAACCATACCTATTCACTGGTCTTCCTTGAATTGAGGACATGCTTCAATTCTCAACCTAGAGTTTGTACGTGTATCATTCGGCTCGAATTCGACGCGATGAAATTGTAACGCGATAAGATGTCGACTCACTCGCTATCATTCTTATCAATGTCCCGGATAAAAACAACAACAATCGCCCGCAAAGCACACTGGTTGGGAGGGACCCTTTAATACAACATTTTTACCTTTGTAGTTTGCAAATTGGAGCTTTGGTCTGACATGCGCACATAAAAAGGACCCTCAATGAAAACTGCGCAGATTTGTCAGCTAGTAATTCCTCAGCCGAGATAGGGGCTAATATATCAAGATCAAGATAAAAGTTAAGAGCCTCATTCGTAAAATATTCTTTGGCAACACAAAATGCACATAACTATATTTTTCGGCCTAGTGTTATAAATATCCTAATTTAGCTTACCTTTCTAAATATGTCATTATTTGCATTAGACGTTTGACCGGCACACTGTGTCTTGGCGCAGTTTCTTTGAAGCTTTTAATTAGTAATATTGCGTCGTACTGAAAATTGAACAAACGAAAGCCGAAGAGCTCCACAATTATTGCAATTGCTTTACCAAGGAGCTTCAAGCTCACAGGGTATAATGTTTTGATTGTCAAAAAGGGAACATGTTGAATTGAGAGTATTGCTCGTTCTCTAAAAAATAGGGATTTTAAGAAGCTACTACGGCGACGGCAACGAAATCGTCACAAAAAAATTGGATTTAATGAGAAAAAAACGGCTATGCACGTGCGTTATAAATTTTCATACTTTTCTTCGCCGTCCTCGGCCAAACAACACCGTGAAATAAACAAATTTAAGGTTTTGTGGAGAACGTGAGCACATAACGGTAACTTTTTTATTCTCTGTCTCAACTTGAACGCCATTCGCTCCTCTTATGTTACTGGATAGTTCGGCCACATTGTACAAGTGGAACGAATTGGAATAATCGCAAAGTAGTTAAAGTATAAACGCGAACTTACAGTTTCAAGCGATGTTTCGTTGCAGTTGCCGTCGTCTGTACCACTCTAAAAATTTCTGTGGACTGCGACCACAACAACAAACAACTGAACAATTAAGCAAGAAGATTAAACCCTAATTCTTCAATCACTAAAAAAAACAACAACAACAACAACTGAACAATTAAGCAAGAAAATTAAAGCCTAATTCTTCAATCACTAAAAAAAAAACAACAACTGAACAATAAAGCAAGAAGATTAAAGCCTAATTCTTCAATCACTAAAAAAACAACAACAACAACTGAACAATTAAGCAAGAAGATTAAAGCCTAATTCTTCAATTATCACTAAAAAAACAACAACTGAAAAATTAAGCAAGAAAATATTAAAGCCTAACTCTTCAATCACTAAAAAAAAAAAACAACAGCAACTGAACAATTAAGCAACAAGATTAAAGCCTATTATTCTTCAATTATCACTAAAAAAACAACAACAACTGAAAAATTAAGCAAGAAAATATTAAAGCCTAATTCTTCAATCACTAAAAAAACAACAACAACAACTGAACAATTAAGCAAGAAGCTAAGATTAAAGCCTAATTCTTCAGTCACTAAAAAAACAACAAAAACAACAACTGAAAAATTAAGCAAGATTAAACCCTAATTCTTCAATCACTAAAAAACAAACAACAACAACTGAACAATTAAGCAAGAACATTAAAGCCTAATTCTCCAATCACTAAAAAAAACAACAACAACAACTAAACAATTAAGCAACAAGATTTAAGCCTAATTCTTCAATCACTAAAAAAACAACAACAACAACTGAACAATTAAGCAACAAGATTAAAGCCTAATTCTTCAATCACTAAAAAAACAACAACAGCAACAACTGAACAATTAAGCAAGAAAATTAAAGCCTTATTCTTCAATCACTAAAAAAACAACAACAACAACTGAAAAATTAAGCAAGAAGATTAAAGCCTAACTTTTCCTTAATAAAAATGAGACAAATGAGACAACAATGTAAATATCTTAAGTTAGCTAACGGCGGAAGGCAGTGAATAATCAAGGATACAGAAAAGTCACATACTGACCAAGATAGAAGTAAAGTTATGTATTAATGTGATGAATGTTAGGTACCCGAAGGAGAAGTTCAGCTAAGATACATCCAACAACCCACATATCAACACCTGTACCATATATCCTTGCTCTAAATAACAGTTCTGGAGGCCAATACCACCTATACATTAACAAACAGAAAGTTTATAAGAATTAGTCCTAACATCTGGATTGCAAGCAAATGGACTAACTTTGCAGCATTAAAACTTCACTAAAAATTAATTTGGGGTTAAACTCAGCAAAAAGGGCAATTGACCTGAACTTCAACATGAAGAATTCATACTATCCTAGTTGATAAAAGGCAATGACAAACCTCTTTGTTATACATTGTACATTTTTGTTAGCATTTTTGGCCTTGAGCCTGCACAAACCACAATAGACAATAGATTGTGTGTTGGAGCAACTGACCAATAGCGCCCTCTCTGTTAAGATATTCAAATGTGGTGTGAACGTTAAAATAAAGGAGTGTGTACAGTCACGGCCCTTCCAACATTTGTAGTACCATTGTTGTCATGGCAAGGTTTCATAAACAGTCCCTCAAAATAACTATGATGCTATCAACTCTTCACTAATTCAAGTTTTGAACAATCACGCCACAAATAGAACGTTGTTCCCACCTTGTCACCACTTGCTGGAATATAACCTTAGTTGGACTTCCAAAAGATCTGGCAAGTCCAAAATCTCCAATCTTCAGCACACCTTTATCATCAATCAGCAAGTTGTTTGGTTTTAAATCCTGGCAGCATGAATAACAACTGAAATATTTATCAGAATTTAATTAACAGACAATGACATATTAAACAAATTAAAACAAAAAAAGTAGCGCAGAAACAGATTGTCACCTGTTGTGTTCACAGTCCCAGGCTCCGCCCTGAGATTCATCTCCTTACCCTTAAACATTCCAACTTTTACTGACAGAAATGCTATCTGTTTCATATTATACGTAAAAAAAAACTGTACCCCTTTTTTATACCTGAAAGATAAGCCAAGGTCTCATATGGTTCCAGAAGTGAGGCTAATCTTTGCATTACAATCTCTGCCCTTTCTAATTCACTTGATTTAATTGACACTAGCCTTTGAATTCCAGTTGACATTCTATTTTTCACACCCTTAAATAATAAAAATTTCAAATTTTGGTGGTATGCCAATAGGCTCCCTTTTCTGGCGGAGCCTTTCCGTATACCCAACTATATGGAGTACTGCTCTTCCCTTCTCGGCATTGCAAGAACATTATTGATGTACACAAGCAGTCATGGTTTTACTAGAAGTTTGGAACAAGGTGATAACTTACCCTGTGAAGAACCCAGTTCATATGTAGATATTCCAGACCTTGTAATGTCATGATGACATAGCTTTTTATGTTTGCAGGACTTAATACAAGACTTGTATCTTAAATCAAAACCTGAGACAGAAACGCTCAGCATTCATTGATAGGACATCACACCCAATGAAATGTACATGTATTAAAATATACTGCAAATTCAAGTCACTTAAATTAAATTTACCTCAAGATCTGTCAAGATCTGTCAAACACAAGACTAATGTTGGATTTGTGACCAAACACATCAAGAAACTAAGAAGAAAAGAAACAGTAATGCTTAAAATTGCTTCATTATTTTAGTACCCACAGGATTGTTAGTAACAGTTCATGCACGAACTATCACTGAAAGCAGTTATGTACCTTCACCTATCTTGTGAAAATATTAACCAGTTTAGTTTTTATTTTTCTGTCTCAGAATCATTACCATAATCTGGACACACAGCAATTAAAATCAATAGTTCTGGTTTTAAACTTTCAAACCAAAACAGATTTATGCCATAAATATTATTAATAAATATATGCAAGTTGCGGAAACCTAAAAGGGAAGAGGATGAATTCATGAGCGCAGAGTGTAAGACGCGAGCAAAAAGTGCAAGAGAAGGAAAACAGGGGAGAGGTGGGTAGGACGCCCCTTTTTCCAATCTTGCATTTGCACCCCATGATTCACGCACTTCCTAACATCCTCCCCTCCACCACTTTTGACACCTACTACGAAGGCTACTACCAATTTTTAGTTACTGTTTCTTTAATTCACACAATAAAAACAAAGATATTTAATCACGACACTATGCCTACCTTTTAAAGACGTTTATAGAATGTATTTTACACTTCTGACAATGTCCATGGTGGGTCCCACCTCTCAATAACCTTTCTATTACCTACCCAAATTACATATTAGGATGTCTGAGTTCCTGTAGAAGCTTGATTTCACACAACACAGTTCTGCTAATTCCTACAAATAAGACCACCATATAAGCCTGGTTAACTGCATAAAAGTAACAGTGGGTTGAAACACAATATATGTCCTTTGAATATCAAATAGTCATTTCTGTCATGTCTCACAATTAAAGGATCGTTGACGACCGCAACAAAACCCCATAGTATTCTCTGCACAGATAATTTACAAATTTGTGTTCACAGACCAATGGACACCAGACAAACAACAATCATGAAAAAAGTTTCAGTTCAAAAATACATAAGTGATTAATGTAGATACCTTACAATCTAACATATGTTATAGTGATGACTGGTCTAAATACAGTCGACCCTCCCTTTGCGACCACCTGTTGTCAGCGACCAACTCTCATTAGCGACCACTTTTCCAAAACACCGAAAGTTTTCAACTGAGTCAAATCACTATAGATGGAACCTCTCGTAGGCGACCACCTCTCGTAAGCGAACCACTTTTAGAGATGATTGTTTAAAATTTTCAATTGTTTTTAGCCTCCCGTAGGCGACCACTTGACATACAATCTGCTGTTTTTCTCACCAGTGGAAATTGTGAAATGTGTCGCTGTAACATATTGGCCCACACAATTACAGCGGATGTCGTATTTAAATCTCACAGCCAGAGCTACTGCAAGTGTCTCCCGAAATAGCTCAGCATTGAAACAATTGATAACATACACATGTACTAATATAGTGTACACTGAAATAAACTTTAATCGGGTTGAATCCCTTGTAGGACTGCAACTCTCTAATTATCTTGTAAATAGCATGCATGTAAATGCATGACTGGTGATGACTCTCAACCTTGTAATACTCAACAGAAAAATTGTGGAGATAAAAGATGTCAACTGGATTATGTAACAAATAAACAAAAGTGAAAGTTGTAAATCTGTTAAGCTTGAATTTCAACATTGCAAAAATGCTGTTAACTGTTAGCTCCTAAATCAGGCAGTCAAAAGAAAAGTTATTACTTTGGGTTTCAATAAGCACTGGCAAAGGGTTAGGTCTCCAAAATTACCATATGTAAATTCCCCGAAATTTAGACCCCCTGTGGTCTGACCTCTGGTAAACGACCACCTCCCCTAAGCGACCACATATCCTTGACATTATGGGTGGTCGCTTACGGGAGGTTCGACTGTAATAATAAACCAACTATTAACCAATAAGCACAATCCAGAGAAACATCTATTTATCTTGTTTTTGTATTATTACTATTATTATTATTATTATTATTGTTATTGTTATTGTTATTGTTATTGTTATTGTTATTGTTATTATTACTGGCCATCTTTCGCTTTATTCCTTTGCCCAAGTTTGATCTGTAAAAGAAACATTACAATAAAATTTACATAGCTTAGGACATAAAGAATCCAGGCAAATCACCAGCTTCCATCATCAATAAGCCAGTGTACAAGTATACTGCATCCAAGCCAGCTGGTAGAATAATTCCAGCAGCTGGCTTCGATGTAGTATATCTAAAACAATTTGTTTTAAACATAATCAAACTCATTAAAATTCTGCAACTGATCAGCAAGATGAGATATCACATGACTAAACAAAATCCCTTTCATCTAATTTATACAAAAAAAAACATGTCAAATACAGAAAAAAATTGATTAGCTGCCAGCTATAATAGTGGAAGTACCTTCATGTTGTATAATTACCTTCTTCACTGCTACAATCGAATGAGTTTCCTGATCTTCGGCTTTATACATCATCGCAAGCTGCCCAAAAAATATCTCTTTTAGAATATATAACTATTGGATCGATCAATGAACCTCACATATTATTGCATTTACCTGTCCTTCGCCTAAGAAGTCAATCTTCTTGTAACGTTTCGAACTTCCGTCCATTTTGTTTTCATGGTATGGGCTGTGGTGGGCCTGAGTACTAGCAGATCACTTTAGAGCCCAGTGCCCAGGACGAGCCAAAGCCCGCGCGTAATTGTTAGGTTCGTTATGTTTCTGTCATTTTTAGGCCACTTTGTTCATAACTATTTACTTCATCCTTATCGTTCCATAGGAATTTGAAATTTAACTGATTTACTTCTTTTATGATATTTTCAGGAATGGGCAACAAAGGATGTATGAACAAATTTTGGTAGAAGCAGGAGCCAGTACGCACAAGTAGAGAGAAGAAGTAGCAAGTTACTCAGGGCTTTTCGTCGTGGAGAAACTCCCTGCTAATCCACCCTTCGTTTATCATTTTTTATGTGAATACGTTTCTTCATTTAGCAGATTTTGGTCTAGTATCCCACGCAGTCTTTAAAGAGAGTTGTATATGTGAAAATTTAACGACACCACCAACTAACGACTAAGTTTGAGCAATGTGAGGAACATCAGTAAGGCCTGTATTGGCTCTGAGCCTCCAGCATCAGGCCATTTCATACCAAAACTAACGCTAACTCCCCTTCCGAAAAAAATAGTCTGCAAAGTCCAAAAGTGTGTATTGCGACTGTCTGTGCACCGTATTTTGCCATAGACTGTTACAGCGGGTGTCGAGTTTTGAACTAAACTGTGACCCCATCCTCGAAGATGTGGGTATAATAAACGAGGACATATAAAGAGGTTTATAATTAACTATAATGTATAATTCTGATCGAGTGTATTAACACTAGCAAGGATTCCGAAGGCTTCCGCTCAACACAGGTTTCACTGTAGTCTAAATTCACTAAAATTTTGTCCCGCAAT
This sequence comes from Pavona decussata, assembly GCF_977016875.1. Lineage (NCBI taxonomy): Eukaryota > Metazoa > Cnidaria > Anthozoa > Scleractinia > Agariciidae > Pavona > Pavona decussata. Next base: position 3,484,016 of record NW_028145544.1, read on the forward strand.
CCACCAATCATCACCCGAATTCACAAAATGACACTCTTGCAAACTTTCGTGCTACTGGCCGGTTATTGTACTGTTAGGTTTTTCTTTAACTTGCTCATCTTTTTCTTCTTCACTGAGGAATATATAACCACTGACAAACGCGTTTGTTAACTGAACTTGTTTATTTTGAATATTTCATGCTGCATGTTTTTACAATACTTTACATTTTTCAGCGTAATATGTAAAAAGTAAAGGCTGGCGAACGGTGTTTTTTCAAACTGAAAACTGACAAGCGGCGTCTTTTGCAAGGCTAAGAAAGTCTCGAAATTATGAATTTTTTTCTCCACCACCCTTTGCTTTAGTCTGTGGTTTCCACAGCGTAAGAGGTCTAAAGTCAAGTTACTAAAGCCAGCTTAACGAAGAATCAAAACTGCTCTATAGCTACAAAATTTCAGCTCAGGCCTCGATAAATGCAAGTATTAAACAACAGTATAAAAGCAACCATACCTTTGAAAAAAAGACAATACAAGGACACTTACATAACTTTCACCGATTGAGTTAAACTTACAATTATTGCTTAACTACTGCGTATGTACATTAACTGTTGGAGCAGCAGCAGTTTGCCGATTTGGGGCGCAATCTAATTGCTTTACGGTAACGTCATTTCCTTTTTGGATTGCCCAGATGTTTCCTTTGAATAATCGGTATTTTATCCTGTGTTTGACTAAATTATAAAATTATTAAATAGAAGAAATGCCCTTGAAGTTATTTACGCAACTTAGAAAGTTGCGAAAAGAAGGTCTAAAAAAATTTAGACTTGAAAGGGATTCGAACCCATGAACTCTGCGATACCGGTGTAGTGACTACCAACTGAGCTATCAAGCCAACTGGGAGCTGATCACATATTGTGAGTTTGTAATGTACTCGTAGAGGATGAATAAGTGAATATAAAGACCCTCACAGAAAGCCGGTAAGTTGCGAAAGTAACTACGGGGGTCTTTCTTCTATTCATTCTTTCACCCGCAGTTGAAATATATGTTTCATATATTTATATTTATGTATACCTGGATTTATGAAAAGATATACCTCCAGAAATATTGTCTTATGTTAGTTTTACTTGTGAGATTTTAATCTTTTTTTTCGTGCATTTTCTTTTGATTCATAGTCATTAAGTAGAAAGCATACAAGGGTCATTAGCAGACATTTACATGGTTTGTTTTTCAAACCGAACTTTCGGGCACTTTTTGTACAAATTACGTCTTGAAATGCAATAACTGCGGATCTTTGTCATCTTTCATCAACATTATCATCCAACGTTAGGGATGTTTCCTGCAGCATCCTTTGGATTATCAGAGTGTTTTGCCTGGCTGTTCTGGAACTTAACAGACATGGTATGATTAAATGTTGACATGTGTAATCACAGTATTCAACAAACCCAAATTACCAAGTACCACTGCAACTTGTGGTATAGCCCAAGGGGGAGGGGGCTACTCCCATAACTTTTATGCTAAATAGGTATATGCTGCTACCAAAGGTATATTGTTGAAGCAGATAGGTCTGGGAAAGGGTATAGAAATCAGAGAGTTTTGTTCTAGAATAGGATATCAATGAGAAAAAATTTGGTTTAAAAAAAAAGGTCGCGGGAATAAAAATTAAGACTCAAGACTAGGATGGGGGGATTTTTTGTGTCTGATCTAGAACATGGTTTGGTATAAGATAAAGGTTTCAAAGCCCCAGTGGCACAACTCCATCTAAAGCTATTCAAAACTCCACTCAGTACCCCCCCCCCCTACCCCCGGGTGATATAACCTTAGTGAAAATCTAAATTCAGTTGAATACTCCCAAAATAATATACCTAGGAGGTTGTTTTCGGGAGGTGTTCTGTTCAGGGTCCCGTTTGCATAAAGCCGACCCCCACACTTCAGTGCATACTTAAGAGTTCCCACAAATCTGATTTGCACAGTGGACAACAAACATACTCTTGTGGACAAGGACAAAACGTTTTGGTGTGGGAGAAAAATTCACTATCATCATGATTGGAATTAAACAACTACTCGTTATTATATTTTCCCCCATGCTGAGATCAGACCATGTATTAAGTGGTCGCTTATCACAGGTAAAAACTAGAGAGATTTTCAAATCATCAGCACCCAAAGTGTTCACGCGGTCGCTGTGTAAGGATTCAACTTTGCGTGATTGTGTGTGTGTGTGTGTGTGGAGGACGGGGTGGGTGAGGGGATTTTTCAATTGTTGAAAAGTGGCCGTTTATAAGGGTTGGTCCTACAGGTTTGACTCAATCCTTTTATGATGGTGACTCGGACTGCAGTAATTAACACTGTTTTATTCCCTTGTATGACAGATAACGGAAGAAGAGTTCACATTACTGCAACTTACCATCGTCGAAAGTTCTTTCTCAGTTATCTTAAACATTACTGAAACAAGAAAGAAAATAGCACGTGTATGACCATCCATTCACAACAACAAAAACACCTTTCAATGAAGGCAACCTTTAGAAAGCAACAAGGACACCACACCGGCTTCGAATTCGATTTCGGGGTATTGTCAGAATCTTACGAATGCTCACAACACTGAATAATAACAAGGTAACAGCCACGGAGAGCTGCTTTTCCCTTCTCACGACACACACACGTGCCACAAGTGGCCCTGTTATACGGATCTACTTCTCCATATGCATTGCCGAAAATGATTTTGCAATCCTCAACCAACAGCTCCCACAACGAGTTTATGGAGATGTAGTTAAAAACGTCACTTGTGGCCACCACTTGCAAGGACAATGTAACGCAGTGGCTTTCGTATTCCGCTCATGACCTGGGCCTACCACTGCCCTGGTAAAGGGATCGTGACTTAGGAGGGGGACAAATATTTGGTTTTATTAACAGAGCTGAAGACGTTAAATTTGGTCACCATAAAGTGAGATATGAGTGCTGAAGTTTCGAATGTTAGCCCTTCGCTCGAAATGTCAGCACTCGAATCTTTTTACCGTGACAAAATTACCTATTTACTCGGTTGATAAAACCAGGCTTCAAAACTTTAGAATTCGCAGACGAAACTTAAAGATGTACCCATTTACGCGAATGAAAGCCGCTCAGCTTTACGCTTCGAATTTGGGGACCTAGGCTGATAGGGTTGAGAGGTTTTCAAATCCTTTCAATTAATAAATATTAAACGGTGACTTTTACAATTAAGCCCAAACAACTTACCTCAAGTGGCCAAAATTTAATGTTACGTCATCACCGATCAGTACAAACGGAGCCCAGTATTTAATGTCACTGAAGTTGTCAGATTCCCGCATTTGTTTCATTGTCTGGTGGAGAGCCTTACTGGCACGTTGTCCTTCCGCCAAATGCTCGTAGAAGTATCTCATAAACAGCAGAGTGGCTTCGTCACTAATGGCCCACAGTGATGCAAGCACAGAACGAGCACCGGCACCCAAAAAAGCACGCGCAAGACCCACCACACCCTCGGCCTTAATATTCCCTCGGCCGCTATGGCAGCAGCTTAAGACAACCAATCTTGCTCGCAGTTTGGCCTTTAACACATCAGCCATAGTCAAAAAGTAATCTTCCTGTTTGAGGTCTTCCTTGGCCACCGTTGGATTAGGAGACAAGAAAATTTCCCCAGTTTCCGCACGGCCATGGGATGCAATGTGTACCAAGGCCACTGAGTTTAGCCTGCTCAACACTTCAGCTTTTGTTGCCTCTTTTCCAGTCAGAGGTTTGATTTTCAGAATAGCACCAATCATTTCCACCTCCTTTTTGGCAGCTGGAAGCTCCCGGATTCTACGTCCTTTGTAAAGGATATCTTCCATCCATGGATCACCAACAAGCAGTGCACCAGACGTACTGTGGTACCCCTCAGGGCACTCTGTCATTAGCTTCAAACTTGTCAGTGTAGGAACCAGTCGAATTGTGAGCGCTTCAGACAAGTACCTAGAATGTTGGTCCAGAAGTGCAGCATAGGGAACCAAAAATAGTGGACCATCAGGAACAATGATAACTTCATCGCTTTGTAGCAGATGTGAAATCGGTCCCAGGACCACATCGGACAACGCCTTTAAAGCATCGCCTTCGCCTTCTGCAGATGCTTTTGATTTTTCATCGCGATTTCGATAAAGAACCTCTTCAGATTCTTCATCTGCTGGGCCATCCAAGGAGCGATTCTCACACATGACTTCTTGAAAGACTCCAATCTGTTTGTATGTTTTGTGAGTCAGAGACTCCAAACTATCACTGATTTTCTTTCCTTCGAACTGGCAAAGGCCTCCTTTTTGCAGCACCCAGAAGAAGAGGAAACTGGGGGCTTCAGCAAAAAATATCGTTTGCGATGGAAGGTGGCTTGGAATGGAGGAGATTATACTCGTCTTCTCAGCAGACACTGGATGAACCGATTTTACGCCGTACTGTGATTCCATAAGATCCATCAGGGCCTGTGCACGTCCACGCTCAGCTGTAAAAAGCGCCTCCATTGTCTTGTTCTGTAGTAACTGAAAAATCCATAACTTACTGTAAATAGCCCTATGTTTGTTCCGGAAGTCGATTTTCCATCTGTCATTCGATTGAAGAAGACCCCTAAGTTCATCAAATAATCGTACACTACATTTATAAAAATCCTCAGCTGTACAAAAATCGTCGAGAGACTGATGATCATTACCAAGGGACGCATATGCCGTTGCTTCGAGCATTTTGTCTCCAGTTTCTTTAGCGATACTAAGAGCTTTCTGATGGTTCTCGACAGCTGTTTTGAAATCTCTACGCCGGGAATAAACATCTCCAATGCTCTGATAAGCTCTTCCTTCTGAATCCTTGCTACCAACTTCTTTAACGATCCTGAGACCTTGCTGATAGAACTCCAAACTTGCCTTAAAGTTACCAAGAGATAAATAAACAGAACCGAGACCCCGATGTAGACGTCCCTCTAACAACTTGTTTCCAACTTCTTTGGCGATATTAAGAGCTTGCTGAAAACACTTGTCAGCTTTCTCATAATCCCTTTCAGAGAGGTAATCACTACCAAGCGCACCGTATACAGTTCCTTCTGAATCTTTGTTCCCAACTTCTTTCATGATACTAAGAGCTTGCTGATGGAACTTGATAGCTGTCTTGAAATCACCAAGAGAGTCGTAAGCATTACCGAGGTTCCCATAGACGTGTCCTTCCGAACCTTTGTTCCCAACTTCTTTCATGATACTAAGAGCTTGCTGATGGAACTTGATAGCGGTCTTGAAATCACCAAGAGAGTCGTAAGCAATACCGAGGTTCATATATACGCTTCCTTCTGAATATTTGTTCCCAACTTCTTTCACGATACTAAGAGCTTGCTGATGGAACTTGATAGCTGTCTTGAAATCACCAAGAGCGTGGTAAGCAATACCGAGGTTAATATATACGCTTCCTTCTGAATCTTTGTTCCCAACTTCTTTCACGATACTAAGAGCTTGCTGATGGAACTTGATAGCCGTCTTGAAATCACCAAGAGAGTAGTAATCATTACCGAGGTTTGTATATACGCCTCCTTCTGAATCTTTGTTCCCAACTTCTTTCATGATACTAAGAGCTTGCTGATTGAACTTGATAGCTGTCTTGAAATCACTAAGAGAGTGGTAAGCATTACCGAGCTTTATATATACGCTTCCTTCTGAATCTTTGTTCCCAACTTCTTTCATGATACTAAGAGCTTGCTGGTGGAACTTGATAGCTGTCTTGAAATCACTAAGAGAGTGGTACGCATTACCGAGCTTTATATATACGCTTCCTTCTGAATCTTTGTTCCCAACTTCTTTCATGATACTAAGAGCTTGCTGATGGAACTTGATAGCGGTCTTGAAATCACCAAGAGAGTGGTAAGCATTACCAAGGTTCATATATACGCTTCCTTCTGAATCTTTGTTCCCAACTTCTTTCATGATACTAAGAGCTTGCTGATGGAACTTGATAGCCGTCTTGAAATCACCAAGAGAATGGTAAGCATTACCGAGGTTCATATATACGCTTCCTTCTGAATCTTTGTTCCCAACTTCTTTCACGATACTAAGAGCTTGCTGATGGAACTTGATAGCCGTCTTGAAATCACTAAGAGAGTGGTAATCATTACCGAGGTTTGTATATACGCGTCCTTCTGAATCTTTGTTTCCAACTTCTTTCATAATACTAAGAGCTTGCTGATGGAACTTGATAGCCGTCTTGAAATCACTAAGAGAGTGGTAAGCATTACCGAGGTTTGTATATACGCGTCCTTCTGAATCTTTGTTTCCAACTTCTTTCATGATACTAAGAGCTTGCTGATGGAACTTGATAGCCATCTTGAAATCACCAAGAGAGTGGTAAGCATTACCGAGCTCTATATATACGCTTCCTTCTGAATCTTTGTTCCCAACTTCTTTCATGATACTAAGAGCTTGCTGATGGAACTTGATAGCTGTCTTGAAATCACCAAGAGAGTCGTAAGCATTACCGAGGTTCCCATAGATGCGTCCTTCTAAATCTTTGTTCCCAACTTCTTTCATGATGCTAAGAGCTTGCCGATGGAACTTGATAGCGGTCTTGAAATCACTAAGAGAGTGGTAAGCAATACCGAGGTTCGTATATACGCGTCCTTCTGAATCTTTGTTCCCAACTTCTTTCACGATACTAAGAGCTTGCTGATGGAACTTGATAGCTGTCTTGAAATCACCAAGAGAGTGGTAAGCATTACCGAAGTTTATATATACCCTTCCTTCTGAATCTTTGTTCCCAACTTCTTTCATGATACTAAGAGCTTGCTGATGGAACTTGATAGCTGTTTTGAAATCACCAAAAGAGTGGTAAGCATTACCGAGGTTTGTATATACGCTTCCTTCTGAATCTTTGTTCCCAACTTCTCTCACGATACTAAGAGCTTGCTGATGGAACTTGATAGCGGTCTTGAAATCACCAAGAGAGTGGTAATCACTACCGAGGTTTGTATATACGCTTCCTTCTAAATCTTTGTTCCCAACTTCTTTCATGATACTAAGAGCTTGCTGATTGAACTTGATAGCTGTCTTGAAATCACCAAGAGAGCCGTAAGCATTACCGAGGTTCCCATAAACTCTTCCTTCTAAATCTTTGTTTCCCAATTCTTTACTGATTATAAGAGCTTGTTGATAAAACTCGATAGCCTTCCTGAATTCACTGAGGCGATGGTAAGCAATACCACGATTCATGTATGACGTTCCTTCCGAATCTTTGCTTTCAAATTCTTTGGTGATACTACGGGCTTGCTTTTGGTACTTGAAAGCGATCTGCAAATTACGAAGAGAGTGGTAATAATAACTAAGGTTCACATACGCCTTTTCTTCTATTTGTAACTATTTGCTTCCAATAGATTGATTCTTTGTCGCATGTTCTTGACGTGATGTGTATCGTATTTTTCGTAATTCCCAATATAAGACGTCATGTAGCGTTTCTAATTTTGGTTGTAAAATGCACAGGGGAATGGTTCATCGATGTCATGCAAGGAAATAACAATGGAATTTAGTGAGGTTGAATACTTTGGCACTGAGTATTACGAGATATATTGCAGCTAGTTGAAGACACAAACTGTATCGGCTGGATGAAATACCTAAATAAATCACAATCAAAGTTCACTATTAAACGAGAACAGCAACGGGATTTTATGTAGATGTTTCATAATTTGGCACCCGGTAGATTGCAGCCAGAACCCGCCGTGCGCACAGTCCCAGTGTCGGCGGATCCATTGGAGGGTTTTATGACTTGTTTGACACTTAAATTCTTGCATCGACAGCAGAGCATATCACTATTCAATTGCTTGATTTTAAAAATCATTTTTCGGTCCATTAAACTAAATTCCAAGAATATTCAAAAAAGGATTTTTTTTTTTTTTTGGGGGGGGGGGGGGGGGAAGGGGAGAGGGTGTACCCTCTTGTGGTCTGCTCACGTCTGCTCCCAAAGCACTATATTCCTTCATATCGTTCACATGTGACAGGGAGACTACAATCAAGGCACAAGGCTTTTTGGCAAGTCTGAAGACCTTCGGATTCATTTTCACCTTTTTAGTTACAAAAAAATAGCCTTGAAACACTTCAACCCATTGCAGCCAAGTTTCAACAGAAAGACCAGGGTGTCTTCCAAGCTTATTCTATGATTGACGACACTATTAAAGCAGTTCACAGGGTGAGGTCAAACAGAAGAGACATGCCATGAATAGTTTGAAGACTCCTCTAGACTGGCTGACAAGATTGGTGATGGTTTAAAACTTATTAAAAGCAATAAATAAGAACCAAATGATGTAAAATTGTAAAAGTCATGAGATGAGAATAATTGGGCAGCCAAAGTCTTGTTTCTATGACAACAGCAAGCCACGTAAACAAACAATTATTGTATAAAGTTGTTACCAAATAACTTTTAGGAAAATTCACCAAGTTTGGTGGTGTTTGCTTTTTTTTATTTGGAAAGTTATAAGTATTCAACGCCAGCTTGACGCTGCAGCACGCAGCCCGAATAGGGTTAAGAGTATAAGGTCTAGTCCGAACCGCTAGTACGCTTAACCTTTTTAAATGACATTTATTTTATTGGAAATTATAAATAATGAAACTGTTTTTCTATCCTAACAAACAGGGCCTACCAAGAGTAATATACTGCTTACACTTATTTGCTTTAAAACAGAGAACCTCTATGCTTTAAAATAAAATAAATAACAATACCTTTTGACCAACTTTTTTAAAACGCTTTAAAGCTGAAAAGAGCTGTTGAGAATTGCAACCAAAAATCAGCTTTTTCAATTCGAAGGAAGCCTATACGAACAGGTGGATGGTGTCGCTATGGGTTCGCCTCTGGGACCTCTCATGGCTAACGCATTCATGTGTAACATCGAGAAACAGCTAGAAACCGAAAACAAGATGCCTGCCTTTTACAAACGCTATGTAGATGATACGCTTAGCGCAATTCCTTACTTTGAAACAGCCTCTGAGTTCCTAACGACATTGAACAACAGTCATCCTTCTATGGATTTTACAATGGAGCTTGAGGAAAACGGCAGATTCCCCTTTCTGGGAATGGATATGATCAGGAATGGATGCCGGTTAGAGAAGAAGGTGTACAGGAAACCAACGGACACTGGGCTACTGTTACATTACCACCGCCAATTGAACAGTAGATATAAACAGTCATTGCTGAATATCATGCTCAACCGTGCATTTAAGCTCTAATCTACGTGGAAGCTTTTTCATCAGGAATGTGAACGCTTCAAAGAGATCTTTTCCCGACTGCACTACCCAGACAAACTTGTGATCTCTACCATCCGCCAATTCATTGATTCAAAAGCATCTGAGGATTCACGTACCCAACAGCACGTACCAGAGAAGCAAGAAGCCCCAATTAGAATCGTGCTGCCATTTAAAGATCAGAAATCTGCAAACGCAGTGCGCAGACAACTGGGAGACGTAAGTCGGAAGATCAATGTGGATATCAGCCCGGTGTTCACAAGTCGGAAGATCAAGGATGAAATAAAAGTGACGGAAGACAAGCCACCCCTTGTAAATCAACAATGCGCTGTGTATCATTTTCAGTGTAGCCTGTGCGATGCAGGCTATGTCGGCTACACGTGCCGACACCTTCACCAGCGAATTGAGGAGCATAAGGGATCGACAATCGGAAACCACCTGAGGGAGCAGCACAACATGGCCCCAAATGACATTGCACGAAGTTTTAAAATTTTAAGGAGGCTCGAGGCAGTTTTTTTGGACTTAGGGTGGAAGTTTGGAAATTACAATCTCGCATACAAGATAAACTTTAATCTCCTTCATACTACATCATCATTTCAACATATGATCAAAGTTAATTTTCTCATCGATTTCCACGCAACAGCTATTACCATAGCAACGGAAGCGTATAGCCTCTCATTTTAAACATTGTCGATTATCTCGAAATCTAGTCAGACACGACGAAACTTTAGGGATTTAAACTACTTAATCTGGACAACGTGTAGGCGAAATTAGAAAAAATTCTGTAGGAGCGTTTTCAGGTAAATAATGAATCACTTTTTATGGGGTGATTTTGTTTATTCCAGCATTTTTCACCAATATCTCTGGCATAATAAAACCTAACATTTTGTCTTTTCTGTTAAAAGGCTATTGCTCATAGCAAAACATTCTAAATGTATATTGAGCTTCATGGGTGTCTCCGATTTTAAGATATTTATGTTTGAAAACAGTTAAAATAAAGTGCGGATGAATGAAAAAGTTCCTACTTAACATAAATCGAGATATATTTAAAATACCCCGGCAGATTTTTCTGTTAAATTACAAGCGGTTAGAGTAACAATTCTTTTCGATATCTACGCAAGTTTTAGCCTCAAGAACCGAAACCGGTGTTAGATAAGAAGGTTGAATCTTGGTCAAGTTTCAGTTATTATTCGCTTTCTCCGAACAAGAGTTTTATTTTGTTTGTCCCGGAATAAACAAAATCACCCCATAAAAATTGATTCATTATTTACTTGAAAACGCTCTTACAGATTTTTTTTTAATTTCGCCTACACGTTGTCTAGATTGAGTAGTTTAAATCCCTAAAGTTTCGTCATAAAGTGTCTGACTAGATTTCGAGATAATCGACAATGTTTAAAATGAGAGGCTATGCGCTTCCGTTGCTAAAAAAAAAAACAAAAAAACTGCCTCGAGCCTCCTTAAGAAAGTGTCAAAACAAACTCCATTGTCTTATTTTTGAAATGATTTTTATCAAAGAACTGAAACCATCACTAAACAAACAATGCGATTCTATCCGCGCCAAATTATTTGTTTAGACCAGTTTTTAAGGAGCCTCATTATTACTTCATTGTTTCATTGCTTTATGTCCTTTTTAAACTTTATAAATACTTATCATTAACATGTTTTATCACATTTTAGCGTTCATGACATTCTTACCGATTTTTAACTGTTTGTAATATATTTATGTTAAGGTTTTTATTTTTTACTCCCAATTGAAAATGTCTTCGGAGAGGTCGAAACGTCGTGACCTTTTAGCGTGTATTTTTGTCACAAAATCTATTTCTAAGAAACCACTCATTTAAATAAAGTAAATAACAATACCTTTTGAGACCTGCTTCTGAGTTCCAACAGCGTCGCATTTTCTTTGTCAATCTTTTCAAAGTTAAGGTTGTTGCGTTGTAAAGGAAGCAGATAATTCGATGAGACGTTATAATCACAATTTTTAGTTGTACCTGATCGGCTGCTTTTGCCATAATTCATCGGAAAACTTGAACGTTTGAGGGTCTCCCAGATGTCGACCAGTGCGAATCGGCCCTCAGCGCCAGGACGGGATGAAAGGCACCTACGTTTGTAGCATTACAACGAAGCTGGCGGTGAATTTCTTTGGACCTCAGGGTTCTCGAATACAACGATACTCGATTGTTACCTGACATGGTCTTTGAAACGGTTTTTTGCGGTAAAAGTAGGGGTAAAATGGCGTACATTAAAGTGGTTCTCTTGTGTTCTCTTTCAACTACTGCAATCAGATAAGAATAATAAGGCATATACATATATACTAAAACTTTCTTTCACTTATCAAATTGTGTTAATCAGTCACTGCTTGGGGAGGAAGTGAGCTGCACAGCATCCTATGTTTTATACTGTGGCAGTATAAAAACGTAGGAATGCTAATCATGTCATTATTTATTTATTTATTTATTTATTTTTATTTTATTTTTTTTTGCAGGGGGGAGAGGGCAAGGCACGTTTTGTGTGGGGACATACAAGTAATTCAGTACTGTCTTTCATTATCAAAACAACATTATTACATCCGAGAATGTTCATGCTGCACTCAAAAACTCAGTTGGTAGAGCATCGCACCGGTAACGTGGAGGTCACGGGTTCGAATCCTGTTGAAGCCTGAATTTTTTCAGGCTTCCAATTTCCAATTGCATTAATTGGAAAATTCACTGCGATGATCACTTCTCACTTTCATCTACATCCGCAGTTCATATATGAATCATTTCATATACTTTACATCACTCAAAAACTCAGTAAAAATTCATAAGCCCATTGACCAATCAAACTCATCGACAAAACATCACGTGCAGTGGTTTTAAAACCCAATAAAACCACCTCCTTATTAGTATGTAGTGTTTAATATTTTTCTGGTATGCTACTCTCCAACGTTCACAAAAGCATAATTGTTAATTATGAACTCTCCTGACACACGCTTTTCCAGGAATGTTTTTGAAGCCGTTCAAAAACCCGCAGCACGTATTTTATAGGGTCTAAAACCCGATAAAACACTGCTGCTTGTGTTTTAAACATTACATAAAAGAACCAAAGGATACTGCTAATCCTTGATCACACCACGTGATCGCTTCTTCAAACAGATTCAGCTCCAGATAAGCACTTGCTCCTAAAAAACATATATGATAACTTGATTTATTTTTAAGTCAAGTTAGTCTACTTCAAAATTTAGTTTCTATGTTTCCGTACGTGTATCATGATCATGACAGAAGAGGATGATGAAAAAGGATCCCCATTTTGCAATACAGCTAGGGTGCGTTCGATTGACCCTATTCCAGAATAGGAATACATACAATAATTTCAATCAATTCCTCAAGAGGTTTCTGGAGTTACTAAAATACAAAATGGCTCTTAAATTATCATGTGTCAGCGAAAGTTTGCAGAAATATCTTCCCAAATTTACTTAAAAGAGAATTCTAACAGCTATTTCGCTTATTCTTATTCTGGAATACGGTCAATCGAACGCAACCTTAAACACCACTTTATGATCAGCCGCTTAGTCTTTGCAATAAGAGGATAAGTTTTTAAATGATGAAACCCGCGCTTAATATGGACACAGAGGCGACTCGAACACTTCATACAATAAATAAGTTAATTGTAGTCATGGGGTTTATGCCATGCGCAATGTCAGACATCTGCACGACGTGTGATAAAAGTAGGGAGGTTCAAAGAAAATAATATGTTTCTGTTCAATCATTGACTAGCGATGTCCAGTAATACGCTGTTCAGTCTTTCAGTTGAAACATATAAAATCGCATCTATACAAGGCAGCATCTTTAACAATAATACATCGTGTAATACACACTGATACAGAAAAACAGTTCTAAAAAACGGATGGATATTGTATAAATTCGAGGCTCGTTGGCCTACCTGGTGTAAAAGAGTCATGATCTATATATTAAGTTATATTTTACAAAACATTGTAAGTGGCCGTCACTTTAAAGATTGTATGGTCGACATCGTGGCGGAACATTTGTGCAGTTAACTTGTTACTTTCTTTTTCTTTTGTTTAGAATTTTAAGACATCTTACCTCTAATGATTGCCTTGACATAAGATGGTTGTAATTCAGTAGCAACTTTCGCATCACTTAGTGAATCCCGATAACGCCCTAAAAATTATTAATAGATAAATAAATTTATTTACGCTCAGGCTGAAGCAGCTGGCCAGACCTCTGCGTTCTCTGAGACGCGAGGAAAGCTAGTTGACGCAGGACGTAGTAAAACCGGCTAAAATCGGCGCGAAAAATGTTTTTGAGAACGAGCGAAAGAGCGTCTGGAAACGAATTCAGGTACGGTCCAATTTATTTTCACAACTCAGTTGTGCTAATAAAGTAACTAAATAAATGCTGAATGAATAAATAAATTGAAATAAAATATCTCACCTAAACGAAAGTGCGCTGCCGCCCTGTTACAATACAGTTTGGCTTTCAGTTCTTCATCCTTGAAGTTCACTTTAATTCCTTCCGTGTAAAAGTTGAGGGCGTTACGGAAATTCCTCTTCCCGTATTCATCATTACCTTCATTCTTATAAACCTCTGCTATTGCTAGAATGAAGAAAATTAAAACATAGTTTTAAAAGGCAATGGTTAAGCCCGTATGCAGCCCGTCAAACTACTTTATTTTAGTGTTGTATATTTTGTGAGCATTTTTGGCGTTGACCCTGCACAAACCACAATAGATTTTGAAATGTTTTGGAGCACATCACCAATAGTAAGATATTCAACTGTAGTATGAAAGTTAAAAGAAAGGATTTTGCACTGTCGCGGCCCTTCCAACATAAATTGCAACACCACTGTTAACATGGTAAGGTTTCATAACCAGTCCCTCAATAGCCCAATTTTGATACATCGAAATTGGGCTATTAACTATGATGAAAAGATCTTTGACACCGGCTTGGGAGTACTGTGTTTGTCACGCTGTGTGTGGTTTTGTCATGTTGTTTTAAGCCGTTGTGTTTTGTTGTCGCTTGCTCGTTGGTGTACTTTGTTGAGTGCTTTTTTGTTCGTTATTAAGTTGAGTGATTTGTCATGGCGAATTGTGTGTACACATACCCTATACTATTTTTCAGCATACATATTTTAAAGGGGCAGTATCACCTATGTGTGATGTTACTTTGAATGGCCAAAAAACACATTTGCATCGACAGAATCATTAAAATAACGGTTCAGTTTTGTTAACTGTTACCACACTACTACACAGAAACTAGTGTTAGTTATCATTGGCCGCTAATGGCCAAGATTGAAATGGATTGAAACTTGAAAAAATTGGCCAATTTTTTCAAGTTCTTCCAGCGTATTTGGAGAAATAAACTGATTCTTGTTTGTTCTTCTCAGGAGAAATCATGTTCATGTTTTATTCTCGGAGCTCTAAGAGCAATTTGATGTTAGAGAAAAGGTACCTTGTCACATATTTGAGCACTTTGGACCAAAACAAGAGAAATTTCCGTGACAGTGACCCTGCAGTAACCTGAACAACGGTCAACTTTTATTTGAGCCTTAAATTGTATAACTTAATGTAAAGAGACGATACTAATAATGAGGAGGTAAGGGGCCTATATTGGGGGGGGGGGGAGGAGGGTGGTGTTGAAAATAACAACACTATAGGATAAAAGAGGACGGGGAGGGTGTTAATAAGCAACGAAAAGGAGGCCTTTACTACACTATTTTCTATTGCCTATCATCCATGGACTCAACGTTCTTGCAACATTTAATGTTAGTGATAATCGGGCAAGCAAATGACGCGACTCTTTACCTCTCAAAGTGTCATCATCAAAATCCAAAGTATCCTCACCAACTGGTGTGACGTCACTTCCAGGTTTGGCTTCGACTTCACTGCTTGCCATGGATGCTGGGAAAACGAATACTTTAAGGTTTAGCTTAAATAATCAGCGATACATGGACTTATTGTCAACTGTAAGTTAGATACTGGACAAGGACAAAGACAAACATTCCAGTATTGAGAAGAACTGTTAAATTTCACTGCAGTGTCCACTCAAACCTTGTCATTACGAATAGCATTGCATGTTATACAGAAATATCCAAGTAGAATTACGAATTATCACTAACTATGAGTACACGCTTTACATCCCATAATGAATCAGTACATAAAGAAATAAAGAAACACCAAAACACAAACCATTAAGAAACAAACACACAAGCAAACAACAACAACAAACAAAACAAAAATCCAGAGAAAGTTTCTAGCTAATCTGGCGGCTTTTCACTTAGGGGAGGAGAAGGATCGGTTTACAGTTAACAGGCGTTGGCTATTTCTTAATCCATGGACTTAACTCAGTTCTCTTACAGCTGTGAAGATTAAAATTGAACAGTTTTCCAGTCTAACGACGAATTTTGGTAAGACAAAAACATGAATCCACACCTTTCAAAGTGTCATCATCAAAATTCAAAGTCTCATTAAAAGTTAACGTAACGTCACTTTAAGGCTTGGCTTTGTTTTTACTGTTTGCTATGGATGCTGGGAAATTCAATCGAATATTTATCCAGTACTCTAAGATTAAAACTCAGTTCTCTATCAACTGTGAAAATTAACATAGAACAGTTTTCCAGTCTAAAAACGACTTCTGGTAAGAGAAAAACATAAATCCTCACCTTTCAAAGTGTCATCATCAGACTTGCAAGTCTCCTCACCAGCTGGTTTGACAACATTTTCAGTTTTGGCTTTGTTTTCAGTGCTTGTCATGGATGCTGGAAGATCAAATATTTAAATTTAATCAGTATACTCAGCTTATAAGTGTAACTGTAAAATTTATATAGCGCAACTTTCCATATAATATGATCAAGTGCGCTTTTCAGATGAAAAGGGAGTAGAAAATATATATAAAATCGCAGACAACAATAATAATAAAAACTTAAGATAAATAAAATTAAAAACTCTACTCCATCAAATATATGCTATGTTAAAGTGATATGTCTATAAAAGCTTCTTAACGTAGAGCAGAACGGTTTTCCAGTCTTAAAACGACTTCTGCTACGATAATAGCATGAATCCTCAACTTTCGAAGTGTCATCATCAAAATCCAAAGTCTCCTCACCAGCAGGTGTGACGTCACTTTCAGGTATGGCTTCGCTTTCATTGCTTGCTAGAGATGCTGCGATATGATATCGAATACTTAATCAGTACTGAAGCGGCGGCAGCGGCTGATCAAAACCTGTTACTGGATTTGTTTTACCCATTGACTGAGAGCTTGAAGCCTCAATGTTTGCGTGGACGTTAAATGAACAAGTGTTAGAAATAAATAAAAAGAAAACAGAAAATGATAAAACATTTCAAGATCAATCAAACAAACAAACATGCAAATAAAAACAGCAACAAACAAACAACACCGAAAACCGGAAAGAGTTTGTAACTAGTTCTGGCGGATCTATGGAGGAGTTTGCTGTATCCATGGATTGAACTCACTTCTCTTTCACCCGTGAAGATTAACATTGAACAGTTTTCCAGTCCAACGACTTCTGGTAAGAGAATAACATGAATCCTCACCTTTCAAAGTGTCATCATCAAATTCCAAAGTATCCTTTTTAACTGCGGTGACGTCACTTCCAGGTTTGGCTTTGACTATGCTGCTTGCCATGGATGCTGGGAAAACGAATACTTTTAGGATTAGCTTAAATAATCAGCGACACATAGACTTATTGTCAACTGTAAGTTCGATACTGGACAAAGATAAACATTTTAGTATTGAGAAGAACTGTAAATGTCACTGCAGTGTCCACTCAAACCATGTCATTACGAACAGCATTTCATCTTATACAGCAAAATCTAAGTAGAATTACGAATAATCACTAACTATGAGTACACACTTTTCATCTCATAATAAATAAGTAAATAAAGAGAAAAAAAGGAGAAACCAACAAACAAACCATTAAAAAACAAACACACAAGCAAACAGCAACAACAACAAACAAACAAAACAAAAATCCAGAGAAAGTTTTTAGCCAATGCGGCGGCACTACACTTGGGGGAGGAGAGGGTAGGGTTACAGTTAAGAGACGTTTTCTCTTTCTTCATCCATGCCCTTAACTCAGTTCTCTTGCAACTGTGAAGATTAACATTGAAAAGTTTTCCAGTGCAACAACGAATTCTGGTAAGAGGATAACATGAATCCTCACCTTTTGAAGTGTTGTCATCAAAATTCAAAGTATCTTCACGAACTGGTTTGTCGTCACTTCCAGGTTTGGCTTTCTTTTTACTGTTTGCTATGGATGCTGGGAAATGCAATCAAATATTTAATCAGGAATCTAAGATTTAAACTCAGTTCTCTTTCAACTGTGAAGATTAACTTAGAACAGTTTTCGAAACTAAAAGCGACTTCCGGTAATAGAAAAACATGAATCCTCACCTTTCAAAGTGTCATCATCACATTTGCAAGTCTCCTCACCAGCTGGTTTGACGACATTTTCAGTTTTGGCTTTGTTTTCAGAGCTTGTTATGGATGCTGGAAGATCAAATATTTAAATTTAATCAATATACTCAGCTTATAAGTGTAACTGTAAAATTTATAAAGCGCAACTTTCCATATAATATGATCAAGTGCGCTTTTCATATGCAAAGGGAAATAGAAAATATATATAAAATCGCAGACAACAATAATTATAAAAACTTAAGATAAATGAAATTAAAAAACTGTACTCCATCAAATATATGCTACGTTAAATGCGTGTGTCTATACATAAAAGCTTCTTAACGTAAAGCAGAACGGTTTTCTAGTCTTAAAACGACTTCTGGTAAGAGAAAAAACATGAATCCTCACCTTTCAAAGTGTCATCATAAAAATCCATTGTCTCCTTACCAGCAGGTGTGACGTCACTTTCAGGTATGGCTTCGCTTTCACTGCCTGCCATGGATGCTGGGAAATCAAATGTTTAATCAGTATACTAAGTTTATAAAATGTAACTATAACTTAGATGCTGAACTATGACTGAACACACACTGTAACAGTAAAGTAAACTTTTTTAAACCGAAAATTAAATTTTTCAGTTTGTATACAGCCAATCCTTTCTGCTAGCAGTTATGAATTTGCTTTCACGGGCAACAGTTTCGAACTGTAATGAAAATTTATTTCTTGGCAGGATATAAAAAGACTAAAAGGTTTTTTCAGCTTATCACGCTGCACAACGCGTGAAGAAAGGGCTCAAGGGTCATGCCTCGGACCACTTCTGTTCTCTGCTTATGCGAGCAAGCTGTTCCAGGTTATCAAGATGCATTTGCCTAATGCGCATGCGTACGCTGACGACACTGAGCTTTATTTGTCGCTCAAGCCAGAAAGTTCACTGGGTGAGACGGAAGCAAGAGGTGCTATGAAAAGATGTATCAGGACCGAAAGGGCTCGGCTGATTGTTGATAAATTAAAGCTGAATAAAGATAAGTCTGAATTCATGCTCATTGGAACTCGCCAGCAACTTAGCAAAGTTAGAACTGACAGCCTTATGGTTGGTGACACGCGAGTATAATCAGTCAGTTAAGCTAGGAATTTGGGTGTCTGGTTCGATTCTAATCTCCAGTTTCGCAGCCATATAAACAATACATGTTCATCAGCTTTCTTTTCGCTATATAACATAAGGCGCATAAGAAAATATCTGCTTTTTGAAGCTGCAAAGTCATTAGTGCAAGCTTTTGTTATAAGCAAAATTGACTACTGTAATGCAATATTATATGGTTTGCCTGCTGTACATGTTAATAGGTTACAACGTCTTCAAAACTCACCGCGTTATTCGCACATTACACCTATGATGATTAATCTCCATTGTTTGCCAGTAAAATTTAGGATCATTTTAAAGGTAAATTTGGTGACTTTTAAAGCTCTCCATGGCCTAGCGCCAGCATATCTTAGTGAAATTATGTCATCCAACACTGATTCAAAGGCAATTCTAATTATAATTTCAGATCAAATGTTAGTAATTTATCCACGAAATTACAAAGTCCAAATATTTTGCTTTCGTGAGTTTTTTTATTATTATTTTTGGTCATATGATGCGCCAGTTAGAACTAATGTCACTTCAGCTATACATGGAAAACGAAATTTTAATGTATACATAGTTCATGAAACAATACATGTTGTTTGCTGTGCTTATATCCAGTGAAAATGTTTTCCATAAAATTTTGATGCCTATTTACCCTTCACTTGTACAGTGAAACGTAAAGCAAAGTGTCTAGAGTGAATTCGACAATTACATTAGGTTCCACATTTTCTTAAATTATCACACGGAAATTAACTCCAGTTTTACTCAATGTATTAATAATAGTATAGCACATTAATATCTGCACGAGTTTGGCCATTTAAATAAAGATTGCCTTTTGCCATCGGCTAATTCACTTTTTTTCTTGGTTGGGGGGGGGGGGGGGGGGAAATGTCAAAAAAAGGTTTCGAATTCATTTCCTGCCTCCTTTTCGCGGGTATTCACTCTATTTTTTTTTGGTTGTTCTTTGTTGTTGTTTTGTTTCCGCTTTAATTGCTAATATGGTCTTGAAATCTGAATCCGCCTTCGCCACGACGGAGTGATGGGCGCTTGTAGCAAAATAGCGGCGGCTGATCGAAACCGGAATCGGATTTCTCATTCATTGAATGAGAGCCCGAAGCCTTATAGCCTGGGAAGCGACAGCCGGAAATTCGTCTGCGTTCACAGCCTAGAAGCCTTAAATGTACGCGTGAACGTTAAATGAATATAAGCTTCAAATAAAAGCAACAGAAACAAGTGATTAAACATTATAAAAACAATCAAACAAACAAACATGCAAATAAAAACAACAACAAACAAACAACACCGATAACCGGAAAGACTTCATAACCAGCCTGGCGGATTTACAGGAGGAGTTTGCTGTATCTTCGCCCATGCGCTTGACTCAGTTCTTTTTCGACTGCGAAGATTATATCGAACAGTTTAACAACGACTTCTATTAAGAGAATAACACGACGCCTCACCTTTATTGTCATCATCAAAATCCAAAGTCTCCTCACTAGCTGGTGTGACGTCACTTTCAGGTATGGCTTTGCTTTCACTGCTTGCCATAGATGCTGCGAGATCAAATATTTAATCAGCATACTCAGTTTATGAAGTGTAACTGTAACTTAGATGCTGAACTATGACTGGACACACACTGTGACAATGAGGTCAACTTTTTAATTTTCAGTGTGTCTGCACCCAAACCTTTCTGCTTGCAATATTACATTAACGTACAACAGTTTCAAAGTATAATGACAATTTATGTCATCATAGCGGACTAAAAACAGGATGCAACGCTGTTTTAGCTTATCATGTTGCACAGTGTGTCAGTCGTCTTTATTGTTTATCAGGGTGCGTGAATAATTTTCATCTACTTCCGTTTAGCGCGAAAAGTGAGGCCACGTCGTCGTCTTCTGTATCATACAGATATTTGATAGTTAACAGCGGTTTCAAGCGCAAACCTCAATGGCAGTAAAACTATCTTTCATCAAGATTTTTCCTGTTTTTATTGTTATTTACACTGTTATATGTTTTCTGGAACATATAACAGTGAAATTGAGCTTTCAAATTAAGATTTCATGAGGAAACTGTTTCTGTCTTTAAGGCCTGGTTTGCGACCTATACACTAGCCTGCAGAACAAGCTTATTTTATGCGCTTACTTATAAAAATGAATGACAACAGATGTCTGTCTTACTGTCTACGCAAGCACAAGAGATTTTTTGCCATATTTCACAAAGGTTTCGTTTTCTATCGGCCAACCGACTAAATATTTCAGAAAACAAAAAAAAAAGAAAGTTTTAAATTCATTGTCTGCTTCCATTTTAGCGAGTGTTCCCGTGTTTTTGTTCTTTGAACACATCTTAATATGACGCTGATATTCAATTTCCGCCATCGTAACGAAGTTTTCCAATACCTTTTGGAATGATGATGGCTTGAAGCCATAAATAAAAAGGCGGAGTGACGGTCATGTTCAAGATGAAGAATAAGTAATAGTTGATAAATAAAGCGTTCAGGGACAAAAGCCAACGTTTCGACAGTTTCTGTCTTCTTCAAGGTACGAAAATACTAGCTTGAAACGTCGGAGCTTCTTTTAACGTTTCAGGGCCTATTTTTCAATTCCTACTTGCCCAGTTGTGGGCGCTTTGCAATTTACACATTTTGTCAACTTACCCGGAAGATTGAAGAATAACTCGCTTGGAATTTTCTACTTCTTGGCTTTTTTAACTGGGCGGTAGTTAATTAGATTGTCTGTGAGGCTTTCTTCAAACCAGTAAAATGATATTGGAGACTAAAATTTGGAATCACGACGGCAAAAGTATATATCACCCACTTCGCTTGCCGAGATTTTTCTTACTATTTTCCCCCCACCCCCCTTATGCATAAAACAGTTAAAATACGACACTCAGTCAAAATCTATGTTACCAAAACTAACTTAGTAACGTCAAATTCGCTAGCTTTGTCCAGCCATTGTCGAATACGCGCGCACATTTCCTGATTTGGTCCGTTAATGTTGTGTTATTATAAATATAATTCATAATTAAATGCTTCTATGTTAAACGTTTTTGTCAGAGGAAAACATTTTGCATACCTTAGTTGCTGCTGAGATGGTCACATGGTTTAGTGTAGGACGGGGTTTGATGATCAATATTTCAAAGGGAGCACTTGTTCCACGAGTTACAAGTTACAAAATGAGTGATGATTAAACTGACGAGTGTTGGTCCACAGTTCTAAACACCAACTTGACGAACCCCAACACGCGGTGCTCGGAATAAACTAATTGACCTAATAAACCGCAGTAGAACATCAAAGGAAGTCCGTACATGACGTAACCATTCCATAGTATTTAAAGCATATTATTCAGTTAAAATCCTTAAAATATCCCATTCTTGATTCGTATTTTGGTAATCTTTACGTATTCAGGGTTGGTGTTTTGTTTTCCGAGTTTCGATTTCCGATTGCTTCGGTTTCGAGTTCAGGGTGACTCATTTTCAAGTTCAGGGTGCTTCAGTTTCAAACGTTCAAATTTCGTGAAGTCGTCCTATTGTATCTATTCCTCTTTACCCTATCAAGCATCCTATTACAGGAGCCAAATTTGCCACTGAATTTTCGCAGTATCTTGACGTTGAGTTTCTTTACTGAGACAAACCTCGACGCAGTTTTATATTCACTCATCTTTCTAACCAAAACCTACAACAAATCCTAAAGGTTTTGGTAGCAATGAAAAGTTTCAGTGTATAACGCGCGCAACTGCCAGGATCCTCGATACCGTAAAGTTGCGATAGTAACGACCGTCCGAAAGTAACGACCCCCCAAAAGTAACGTCAAAACTTTGTGGCTTCTAATGAATCCCGAAAATAGCGAGCCCCCGAAAGTACCGAGCCCCCCGAAACTAGCGAGTCCCCCAAAACGTAGCGAGACTAAGGTTTTTTTAAATTACGTTATACACATACCGAATACCTTTATTGTTTTCCAATCCATAGTCCTGAAATTTTTTAATTTACAATACTAATATCTTTTTCGTGCATTGACACTGATTGATTACGATAAAGGACTTCACAACAAGGGAAAGCTTTAAGCCATCATTTGTCCTTGACATCAGTTCACAGCTGATGGCGTAATGTGAAAACTTAACTGTTTTGATTTCGTATTAACAACATCCGGAACTTTTCTTAAAATTAATATTAAAAACTCTACATACTGCAGTATAAAACGCATTGATGTGTCGTGGCAGAAAAAATTAAAACTCACACGCTAACGCATTACAAGGAGAGCGAGTTAATTTAAAACTTGTTAGCGAACGAAAATGCTCAAACATGCGTTCAACTCATGAATGTAATTACTAAGAGGAAGCTTACTTACTATTATGGATTACAACAGTCATAAATTGTCTCTAGTGCAGAGCGCATTAAATGGCAAAGATAGGTTTCTACACGTGATGTCGTTACACATATTACCTGAATATCAAGTGCACAAAATCAGATTGCTATGAATTCTATGTCTTCTGATTACTTCCGGCAAAATCTTCCGCTCCTCTTGTCATTATACTTGTGTCTACTTTTACCCTTAAACATCACTCTTCATAACAGAAAATAAATATTACGCATACAGTTCGAATCGCTCTCTACTACTAACAGCGCGCGCATTGCAAATTGAATAATTACGTTTGGCAATTATGACGTAAGAAATGTTCACTATAACAACTGAAACTTTTCTTGTTTCGCGGGAAGTTTCATTACGCCGTGAAGCCTGAAGAATTCTGTTAAACAAGTGACGATTTGATCTTTTCGTTAAGAAAAGCTAGCAGCCAATACAAGGTAAGATACGTATTGATTTTTTTTCTAAAACAAAAAGTAGCTTTCGAGGAATTGCAAACTTTTTCTCACCCTCCGTAAAGGCCCCGTCACAAAAATTATAAGTTAATCTTAGGGATCAAGCGGTTCATTTCGGAGGATATATATTTTCGGCCTATTTAGGAGGCCTAAATCACCTCAGAAACTAATTTGCACTCAAGAGATAAAGATGGCGTTTGCTTTGATACTTTGCCACTTAATATCGTGAGTGAAAAAAAAATTTGGCGCAAAATTTCAGCGTTAG
This sequence comes from Pavona decussata, assembly GCF_977016875.1. Lineage (NCBI taxonomy): Eukaryota > Metazoa > Cnidaria > Anthozoa > Scleractinia > Agariciidae > Pavona > Pavona decussata. The sequence continues at coordinate 3,507,822 of NW_028145544.1, forward strand.
TTTATAATTTCGCATGTGAAATTACACAGTTGCTATGGAAACGTTTAAAAAACTCACGATTGTAAACATAATTTGTTCGCCATGATATTTAACGGTCACCAAATAGTATACTCGTGAAATAAGGATACAATTTCATTTGCGTTTTCTTAAAAGTATGCTCGGGAAATTATTAGATTACTTCACAAAGCGCGCGTGAAATTGATTACCCCACAGTAACACGGAAGTGACATAGGAAATTTAATTCCTTTTGCTATAATTAACGAAAAGACAAAAAGTTTCATCAAGAGAGGAAAGGAAAAAACTGTGATACCGTCCAGATATCTCTCTTTTAAAAACTTGGAAACGATCCTGAAGAAAATACATGTCTCCGATAAAATCTCTGCAAGTTGCACGGATTTACAAGGCCATTCAATTTGTCTTACGAAAACATGGCTGAAATTGCGACGCGTAATAACGACTCTGCCCTTTAAACGTATTGTCAGACGTTTAATTAACAAATTAGAAAGGAAAATAGTTTTCTCGTGAAACTTGAAAAATGTCGCAGAAAGGCAAAAATGATTCAAATAAGAATTTTTTGGTGGTGAATGGTAGCTAATGGTACACGTTATTTAACCGTGCAACTTGAAATGTCAACAAGTATCGTTACCAGCCTCTATTATACAATTGCCTTAAGTTAACGTCGTACTATTATAAGTTTTAGTTTCTTATGCCACAAGGGTGCAGTACAGAAATGATTTTGTAAGTAATTATCCTTAATTTTTTACAAGAGAGACATTACAAACCGGGATTTTCTCCTAGGATCATGGCTTCTAGTGAATTATTTTCATATACCCAAGAAGAGCTCATTAGAGTAATAGAGCATCAACATGGCGAAATTCAAAGTCTACTTAATGAAAGACGTTGGCTGCATGAAGACAGCAACATGCAGAGGAGCCAAGCACAAGAATGTTATGACAAACTTCTGAAATGGCAGGCGTATGGAAACGGCCTTAAAAAGGATCTTGAAAATTTGAAAAAACGAGACGAACAATGGAAGGAGGCACTGACAAAAGCCGTGGACAAACTAAACACGGAAAGAGAAAACTTCACCAATCTTGAAAACCTATATTCTTCTTTAAAAGAGAAAAACAAAGAGTTAAAAGAAACTCTCGAGTCGGCATTCATCCTCGGGAGAGGCATGTATGAAGAATATTGTGCTTTGTACAATAACTACACGTTTCTTCTCAATTATGCGTGCTGGATTCAGGGCGGTTGGAGTGAGCCACTCGCAATTTGTCAAGAGGAAGGAAACCCTACGCCAGCCACCCCTGTAGAAGAATCCTTTCCCGCCACCGCGACCCTTCCTCCCGAAGGCTGGTCAGCCATCTCCCCCAACATGCCAACCACCCAATCCCGTCAGAGCCCGCTTTTCATCCGGATCAATTGCCCTTGGAATGCGTTTGTTGGAGCTAACGCCAATGACAAGGTTCCATACATGTCAGCAATTCAAGTTCCACGTGTGCTAGCTATTGAAGCTCCATGCTCATCGGCGGATAACACTCCATGCGTGGCTGATACTCAGACCCCATGCTTGACAGAAATTAAAGCACTATGCCTGCCAGAGATTGAAGCTACATGCCTTTCAAAGGACAAAAGTCTATGCGTTTCCAAGGTGAAAGCTCCTTGTGAATCAGGGAACCAAGCTTTACTCGTGCAAGATAATGAAGCTCTATGCGTGATTGAAAACATCGATACTGAGTCTGCAGGAAGTGCCCATCTGCCCATTAATGAATCGCTGACCGGAAAATCAACAAGCAAGGTATGATACGAGTATAATAATATTTCTTTCCGACCATCGCCGTGTTTTTTTATGTGTTAACATGTATAGTTGTCAAGTGGCACATATGGGGGACCCCGGTTCCCATCTTATTGTCAAAGAAAATCACTCACAGATGGCTCGAATCTCGTTAAAAATTTTTCCCTTCGTTGCTGAGGCCTCCACTTCACAAAAACCTTGGGTTTCACTACTCATCACATTTATGGCCATCGATTTAAATGTTAATTTTTTTCCCAAAATAGTCGTAAGTAGCAACTGATGGTACAATGTTTTGTAGATGAGCGACCTATTAACGACACAACTTCGACTTAAATATTAATAATTTTGAGTAAAAAGTCGCTGTCCTTTATATGGTGGCGTGAATTCCAGTTAAAAAAAAATTCTACATGGATTTGACGACAAACCAAAGCCTCGTCGAAATTGTGCTCAAAGGCTCCTATCTGTTCCTCCCACGAGGATGGATTCGATTCAATTTTCTGCTTCTCTAATATTATGATGTTCTCTCTGTTATTGTTGTATATTGTTAGGATCCTATGTCAGTTAGCTTTTTTTTTTCAGCCAAGAAGTCGTTTCCAAAGATTGAAAAGATGGATGAAGAAACATTTCTTGTGTTGCTGCAGCAGCGTGGATAAAGACAACAGATCCGCTGCTGTTCCCGCCTCCCCCCAACACTAAAACAAAAAAAAATGAAAAAAAAAAAAAAAAAAAAAACATAAAAAGACAAAAATATAAAAAAAAAGGAAAAGAAAAACAGAATTCTTATCGCGGGTCTGACGATGAACCGAAACAAGCCAATTTCAGAATGGTGCGCAGATTGCTGCCGTATAAAAAGGTAAAGTACTATTCTTTTCTTTTCAGTTTCAACGCCTGTCTTAGCAGGTCTTTCGGACAATTTTGGGAGATTCAACGATCTCAAAATTATTATTCAAAACGTGTTTAGTTGGCTACGGTCATCCTGTATCCAATAAGTGCAATTGTAATAATTGCTTTATTATATAAAATTTAGTGGTATACCGAGTAGTAGCAAATCGCTAAAAACGCTATCCCGCCAGTGGCGATATCATTTTTATCCTCACATGTGTGATATCATTTTTGACCAATCAGCTCGCAGTATTTTCGCGCGCTGTCAAGCACTTGTGGTTTTCCGAAGGGTTTTCCGTCGTTTGGCAGTCGTTTGGTCTTTTGGGAGTTTTGGAGTTTGCCTTTTCGCGAGTCAAAGTTAAGTTTATTCTAAAATGGAGACTAGCAGATTTGTCGAGATCACAGATGAGGAGCTGATCGAATTCGTAGAAGAACAAGAAAATCCGAATACAAAGAGGAAAACTGCGTACGACGTCGAGTTATTCAAAAGTTTCATACAGACATCAAATCCTGGCTTACTTGGTTCAACATCTGTTCATGAGCTTTCGCCGCAAGTTCTGAACGACCTCCTTTCGAAGTTCATCTTTGGCGTTAGAAAAAAAGATGGCTCTGACTATGAACCAACAAGTTTGAGAGGTTTTCTTTCAAGCATCCAGAGATATCTGAACAAACAGAACTATGGCTTCACAATTTTTACTGACGCGGCATTTAAAACTACAATGGCTACCCTCAAAGCAAAACAAAAGGATCTAAAAGCCAAGGGATTGGGAAACAAGCCTAGGACATCGGATAGCCTAACAGACGAGGAAATTGAAAAACTTTATGCTTCCAAATGCCTAGGGACTGAGAGCCCTCAAGCCGTTATAAACACTTTGTGGCTGAATTCAACCATTCATTTCGGCCTTCGCGGCGGCAAAGAACAGAGAGAATTACGCTGGGGAGATGTCAAACTCAAGCAAACGCCCGACGGAAAAGAGTATTTAGAATACTCGGTGGAAAGGCAGACTAAAACTAGAACTGGCTCTGACCCTAGAGATACGCGAAAGATTAAGCCTAGAATGTACTCAGCTCCCGATCTACCAGCTGAGAGAGATCCAGTTCGTGTTTACAAAATTTATGCAAGCAAGCGCCCGGAAAGCATGAAAACGGATGACTCCCCATTTTACTTGGCGGTGAATAATCTTCAGCCGTCCAGCCTATCAATAAGAGCTTGGTTTAAAGCACAACCCATCGGGGTAAACAAGCTCAACAGTTTGCTGAAAGACATGGTAAACGAGGCTCGTCTTGGACTAGAAAAACAAGCGATTGACTAACCATAGTGCTCGTAAGCACCTCGTACAGAAGTTGAATGACAACGAAATACCTCCAACGCAAATCATGCAGATCACAGGACACCGGAATGTTAATTCCGTAAACAACTATTCATCCTTGTCGGACAAGCAAAAAGAAAAAATATCCAGTATTTTGTCGTTCAGAGGCCAGAATGACAACCAAGAACCACGCGCCTCCACGAGTACAACCGAACTTGCTACGGAAGAACATCAGTGCATTCGTAGCCCTGAAGGACTTCAGATGCCTCTAACAGGGCTTGGATCATTAATAACCGGAACAATTGCTGGAGGAACATTCAACATAAATGTAAATTTGTAGCAGAATAGTTCTCCTGGTAAACGTGAAAGCACATTTGAAAGTAGTAGTAGGAAATGGAAGCGTGTAAGGGTAGTTGAAAGCAGCGATGAAAGCCAGGAGTAAGCTTAATAGAACGGTATGTTCAGATTTACTATTTTATACTGTTAGCCAAATTTCCAACCATATTTAATATGCCATTAGTTTATACCAGGGACCTACCTGTTTATACATTTTCTATTTATATAGATTTTATTTGTGGCCTTTTCGCTTAAGTCTTACTTTGTATTAAAATAACTCGGCTTGGTTTACGATTGATACAAATATAAAACTGACTGTAAGCTTATGTACTCAATTTCAAACCTTAGTTTTTGAAATAAAAAATAAAGCATCTCTTGTTGTATTGTGAGGATTTTATATAATAAAAAGAAAATTACATGGTCGCTTGGAGATACGAAATTTCTCTTCTCATGTTGAAAAATATTTCACGAGTGAGCGCAGCGAACGAGTGAAATATTTTTCAACACTCGAAGAGAAATTTCGTATCTCCGCGCGGCCATGTAATATCCTCTATTACTTAGTTTTGTTTCGTTAAGCATTTTTATCTATTATTATTATTATTATTATTATTATTATGCGTGTTTCAACACTTTCATGAGATTTGCGCAATACAAATGGCATTATTATTATTATTATTATTTGTTATTATTGATATATCTTCCAAGATAATAACTTACTTATGCTTGGAGGAGGGGGGAAGGGGGGGTTTTGTCTTAATTCTTTAATTGTCCTGAATACATGCTCCAGAAATGACGTAGTCTCATTCCAACTCAACGATTTTATTATGAACAGTGCTCTACTGCTTGAGGTTCAAAACACAAGTAAAGATGGAGACTGAGGGAACTCACAGAGCAGGTGCTGCCTGGGCTTGTGTGGGAGCTGCCAGAGCTACAAGCCACAGGTATCCTGAAAGGAGACTATGATATGAAGATAAAAGGACAGGATTACTGCACATCCAAAGAGAATCAGGTTAGTTTTACACACAATTTTAGAAGACTGTAGAGTGCCTGAGGATTTGAAACAAGGGACTACGATGAAACAGAAAGCTAGAGGGACCTTAAAGTCGGGATTTCCCCATATTTTTTTTTCTATTTTCTCTGTTGGTGACGTACTTAAAACAAACCTTTAGCTTTCGAACTGTGTCAAATGACAGCTAACAGAAGCTGCCCTTCCGTTGGTGCTATAAATGCATTGTTTTCTATAATTGAAAAATTGACTGAATTATCTTACAGTTTTCCGTTCAGTCCAATTTGTAAACAACTTTACAAATATTATGCACGTGTAACTGGCTTCTTTGCTAGCACTCATGTTTTTAAATACGTGAAAAGATAAAAAATGTCGAGCTGTGAACACATGTACCTCTTGTGTACCTATTTTTACCCTTCATTCTATTCGTCCCCAGGTCCTTCTCTTAGATAACTTAAAGATGATGGACAGGGAACTGTTTACGTATTCCTTCAGGGATCCTTCTCGTCTAAAGAGAGCTGTCATTGAATAGATTGTCTGTGCAAGTTGACGCACAGAAAATTTCGTTGAAATGAAGAACGCATGTGCAATGCAGGTGAACTTCTCAACCGAGACACTGGTTGAGGGACGGCATCCTCTACTGCTCCCGTTAGGAATACATTGCGGGTAACGATTTTAAGAAAATTCTACCGCGTGCGGGGAAACCGACGCGTCACCTTCTATGGCAGTGACGACAAATAAGCGAAGTCCATAGCTCGCTACGGCGTGCGGGGGAACCGACGAAGTTTCTCTATTCACATGAACAAAAAATGGCGACGAATTGATCAGAAAGATGTCTCCCAGAAACTAACTGGATTTATACTTTAAAGTGGGTTGTCCGGCTGAGAGTCTGAATAACTAAAGCTTTAGACCACGGTATTGGATAAATCAATTTTACGCGGCCGTTTCCAATGCCGACTGTCTTCGATGGATTTTTAGTAAAGGAATGAAGAGTGCTCATATAGAACTATGCTTTTGAACGCTTAAAAAAGACGAGAACCTCTTTTCTTGAAAATTGTTACCGAAAATAAATTCCAGTGTATTGTAAAGGGTTTATTCCTTGGGTGCAATATTGCAAATGAATGCAAATTGACGCATGCGCACAACATTTGTGCTCGTAGCGCACCAATGTTACCACAGGAAGCCCATGTTCTTATTGAGAAAAGATTTCACAGTTGAACTGATACCTTTACAAAGAAGAAGCAACTTATAAAACTTTCGTATCTTTAAATTTAATATCACTTTAACTCAACTAATTTTTTCGTTAATTCTTAATATGTTCAACGAGAAGCAGAAATATCTAGGACCCTCTTTCAGACAAATGCCCCTAAAAATTTCCGAAGGAGGGCTTACCTTGCTGTTAGAAGCCAATCACTAAAGTAAGCCTTGTTGCGCTCAGGCTTAAATTCATTTTCCGTCAAGTTCTGCGACTACTTTTATAATTTGCAATGAACAATTTTTTAGGATCTTAAATTGGGGTGTCGCTTAATCTCAATCGTAATATACAAAGCTAATGGAAGTTATAGCTCTTCCATAGAACGATCCCTCTAAAAGCGTCTTAAAATCCACCACGACAATTAACTGTATAACTTAATCGCTGTGGCGGTAGCGCAGATGATGTCGCTGATAGAAGACACGGACGAATAATTAGTGAACAATCAAAGCATTTCAATCTCGGGGAATGTAATTCAATTCGCAGAAAACCGGCAAAAATCATTCCATCAATGCCATAATCAGCTTAGTTCCCAGGCGTTTCAGGCAGGGTCTTTTATTTAGGCCTGGGTTCTATATTCGCGCGCTAACGTCATTAAACCCCTTTTAGAGTCCACAACTTGATACGAAACTCGACTGTGAACTTCGGTTCCTCGGGTATCTCCGGTAAGGAAAACAAATAGTGTGACTCATGTTAACCTTTCAAAAAGCTTTAATTAAATTTTAAGCGTTGACGTGTAGACGTGACGGACTTGAAAGCGCATTTAGTAGTCATGTTCCTAGTGACCTGGCCTTTGAGTAAAAGCGAGGCTAGTGTTGCCTTTTTTGAGTGCGGTGTGATTGGTCAATTTTACGGCCGAATTTCACTGTACGGCCCGCTAAACTTCAACTATTTTCCTTTCCTGCAAACCCGATTAACCTCAGAGATATAAATGAAGAATAAATCTCTTACTAACCTCGTTTTCTCGGTCAGGGCTGAGTTGCTCGAAGCATGGTTAGCGCTAACCATTGGTTAAGAGGTATTAAAACCGATAGGTTGTCATGGCATTTAACCCGGGTTAGCGCTAACCATGCTTCGAGCAACTGGGCCCTGTACTGTAAGTTATGAATCCTCATTTTTTCCTTTTTTCTCTTTTTCCTCGCTTTTACGAATCCATAAATCAACGGGATAAAACTCGGTCCGTAACTTACAGTACGGACCTCCAGCTCGGTTAGTAAGAGGTATATAAAGAAGCTAAAAGAGCTGTTCTAATGCTAAAACGTCCCTTTTCATGACAGAAAATGAAAATCACGCTTTCGATTCTTTTAATTGCAAATAATTATTGTTATAACACTGAGTCCCATCGCAGTAAAACGTTAAAACCTCTTTCTCTTTGCAGCCGGCATCTGTTGTGCTGAGAGCTTTCTTTCAAGTTCAGCAACCTTGCCCTTCAGTGTGGTGATTTCCCTTTGTGCTTCAGCTTTTGCAAATTGGAGTTTCTGAACATAAGACAAACCGAAAACATGTTTTAAAATATTGCTGAGGAGCTTGGCTGGAAGAACAAGTTGACAATAGAGTACGATGTTTTGCAATCATGATTTAGCTCATTTTAGGAAAACCGGCCCTTTAACCTTTGTTATAGCTAAAAGCAACGTATGATAAAGAAAGAAAGAAAGAAAGAAAGAAAGAAAGAAAGAAAGAAAGAAAGAAAGAAAGAAAGAAAGAAAGAAAGAAAGAAAGAAAGAAAGAAAGAAAGAAAGAAAGAAAGAAAGAAAGAAAGAAAGAAAGAAAGAAAGAAAGAAAGAAAGAAAGAAAGAAAGAAAGAAAGAAAGAAAGAAAGAAAGAAAGAAAGAAAGAAAGAAAGAAAGAAAGAAAGAAAGAAAGAAAGAAAGAAAGAAAGAAAGAAAGAAAGAAAGAAAGAAAGAAAGAAAGAAAGAAAGCAACAGCATTAATATATATCTCCCGAATGTTCCTATGCCTGGTTTGCAAAATCAGGGGCCAATTAAACAAATCGTTTACACTTGTAACTTGACCAACAATTTGGGCCATAATGATACACGAGCATGCATCTTGGACTGAAACGTTGAAATAAGAAGGAAACAGCATGTATAGAACAGTAACTGGCTTCCTCTACTCGTTGTAATATTGGGTGTCCTAGATGCTGAGAACCGCAAATACGATAAGCGCCCTCCCTGAGAGATACAAAAAGTAAATAAGCGCCCCGGGCGGTAAATCGAATCATTACGGTGTCGTACACGATGCAGGTCAGCTGGTGCATATGTGTCGTGCTATCACCAGTATATAGGGGCCGGTGATTACTTCTTATGCCCAGTTCAAATGGCGGTGGTCTGTTAACTTTTGTCACAAGGAAAGGAATTTTTGTAACGTCCCTAAAATTCCTCAGGCAGCGATTTGTCAGCTTCTGGAACCAACTAATTTTAACCGGCGTTCATCGGCGTGTTCTTCACTACTTTCTAGACCTCAGTAATTCCCTTCCTTTGCCTAAACACAAATTCCCACCAGTATTCAGGCTAAACACGAAAACTAACATAGTCCTTGGAACTTAAGTAAAAAAGAAATAAGCCAACCGTTTCGGAGAACATGTCATATGCATCGTTTGTAACCCGGTAAACAACAAGAGGCGGGTCTGTATGTTTCATCCCCAACAAATTTTGGATCCCCGCTCCATTCCTGTAGTCAATTTAATAAAACTTTTACTCTTGTAGTTTGCAAGTTGGAGCTTTGTTCTGACATGTGAACACAAAAATAAACTCAACGAAAATTGCGTAGATTTGTCAGCATTTAAGCTAGTAATTCCTCACATGAACTAGGGGCTAATATATCAAGGTCAAGATAAAAGTTAAGAGCCTCATTCGTAGAATACTCTCTGTCAACTCAAAATGCACATAATTATATTCTTCTGCCAAGTATTATATATATCCTTATTTGGCTTACCTTTCTAAACATGTCATTATTTGCATTAGACGTTTGACCGGCACCCTGTGTCTTGGCGCAGTTTCTTTGAAGCTTTAGTAACTTCGCGTCGTACTGAAAATTGAACATCACAAACGAAGGAAAAATAATGCCAATACGTTATTTGAAAAGGTTAGTAAGACGGCAGCCCAGGGCTGATGTGGAAGTCTATTGAATTTTTCTGTTTCTCGCAGCCTTCATCAGCAAAAACTGTCTTCAGTGTTGTCACTTGACTTATGTGTATTTAGTCACGTGACATCAAGTATTGTGTTATTGCTGCTCTAAGACTCTATTGTTGTCGTTTTATTATGCTCTCTGTAAGCTATCTTATGACTTGCCATTTTTCGCACCACCCGCATCATAGCATTTTGTTTCCTCTCTCACCTCTAAGCGAAGCTTGACGATTTCCGTGTGATTAGCATGGCTGACATCAGCCAGCTGTTTCTGAAGCTGTCGCACCTCGTCTGCTTTCTCCTCCACTGACTTTTGCAATGCTGCAGTCTCCCTTCTACCTGGAAAACAAAGGAGCTATAGAAGTCTCAGCAAGATTGGGTCAGTTCAGTTATGATCAAATTAGCAAGGGAAGGGTTACACGTCTGAACAGGGAGACTTTGGAACCTATTAAACTCAGTTAACCTTGTATTTGCCTCTGAGAGGTCATAACTGCTTGAATCTGCAATACGCACCTCGTTGGCTTATAGGGACCTCAAACATATCTAAACATATTGCTTCGGTGGTGTTCAAGGCTAGAAAAATAAAATGCCCATCCTCCCGGGAGTAGTCCTCGGAACTTTTGGTGGGGCTGTGGCCGAAAGAAAATGCAAAAAAAAAAACGAAATCGATGCGATAAATAACGTTTCAAACGAGTCGAAAACGAGAACTCAACTCAAATGACTTAAGTTATGTAAAAACCTAGCTTAAGAAACGAAAAGGTGACGAAGAAACTAATTACATACTATATAAGGCGGTAAAGCTTGAATATGTGAAAGTATACAAAAGCAAACTAAGTGTTACGAAATATAAACGGAAAAATAGACGATAATGAGATGGAAAAGTGCGGACGCGAAGCTTAACGAAACAAAGTTTGCAAATGACTATTATTGTTCTAAAATCCAAAAGAAACATTAAAGTCTTTTGTCCAGGCTGTATCGCTCGGTTCTCCAACCCTGGCCCTATTCTAACCTTTTTCAGATTTTTTTGCAAGAATTCAGACCCCTTTTCAGACTTTCAAACCAAAATGGTTAAAATATATACCCTATCTCAGACCAAAACGACTCAAAAACCACACCCTTTGGTGTCACACAAGCCCATTTAGCTTATATAGGGGGGTATCCTCGGGGAAATGCCTCCTTCAATTGAAATTGCCTCGCATCTCCAACACGCGCGCACTAGTTTTAAACGCTGCGTGACAAGTTGCTGGAAACAGCGCTTGGGTAACAGGCTAAGTCTTATGTAAAGTTAAATTCCTACTTTGTTGAAGAGTTTCTTCCCTGACTTTCACGACCTCCTGTTTGTGAGCTTGATCTGCTTTCTCGAGATTCTTTAATGCCTCAGAAATTTGCTTCTTGTGTTCCTTCAAAAGAAACAAAAGTAGAACTCTTAACACCCATTGTTGTTATGTAATTAAGAATGACTGTCTAGAACTTCTTACCTTATAGAGTAAGAGAACTGTCCCTTATCAGTTTCACAGAGCTAATAGAGCAGGGCCGGGTCAGTTCGAAAGTCGATTAACGCTAATCCACGATTAAAAGTTAACCGAGGTTTTCATCTCGCCCATTCAAGACGATTTTAAAGGCTCATTTTAAGCTAATGGTAAAGGAAAGTCCAAGACAGAACTTAGGGAAAAAAATCTTTTCAACGAATCGTTACGGATTAGTAAATATACTCGAATCAAAGTTCACGTTAACCCAGGATTAGCTTAATCGGGCTTTGAACATCTGGGGCCAGGTGAATCGAACACGCGAGGTCGCGCGTAAACTTTATGTCTCCCGGGCTGGGTTGTTCGAAAGGCGATTAACATTAATCTACGATTAAAAGTTAGTCAAGGTTTTCATCTCGCTCTTTAAAAGTGATTTCAAAGCCTAATTTCAAGCTAAAGGTAAAGAAAAGTCTAAGTCAAAACTGAGAGCCAAAAATCATTTAAAAGAATCTTTATTGATAAGTAATTAAACTCGAATCAAAGTTCGCGTTAATCCAGGATTAGCTTAAACGGGCTTTGAACAACTGGGCCCTGATCTTCAATTCGTGGGGGATGATTTTCGCGCGCACTTGCTGTTTCGTTTATTTTACTGCTTTCTACTTAGGTTGTGTTCGATCGTCTATTATTCCGGAATAAGGATAAGGAGAATAGCTGTTGGATTTATTTCTATAAGTAACTTTGGGAAAAAGTTTCTGCAAACTTTCAGTTGACACAAGGGTGATCATGTACTCCAATACTTCCAAAAACCACTTATGAGGGATTTATTGACATCATTGTATGTATTCTGTTGCCGGAATAGGGTCAATCGAACACAACCTTAGTCATATGCCAGATTAAGCCCTATCCTAAATAAGATGCTAAACACTTGCACACTTACCATTAAGAAAATAAGTTATATTGAGTTACACAAGAGATCATAACATTCACCTCCTCAAGACTGCTTGATTTCTCTGTCATCTTTGCGATCTGTGATTTAAGTTCCTCATTTTCGTCTGGTGGTGAAACAAAGGAAACATTAAACGATTTTTAACAAATATTATTGCCTTCTTCATTTTTCAACTAAATTCATTAATTCTGTTTAGTGTATGATGCTTTGCTTATCGGGATCACGTCGCAAACAAGCAAACAAACATGGAGAATTTCCTTGTTTTTCACATTACTTACATTGTAAGACAACCGAAGCATTACACGGCGAGAACGCGCCTGCTACGCGTGGATTCCCTCACGGAGTTTTCCGTTCGCGCGTTCAGGTGTTTGGCCCTCGATCTCCAGAGAGAAGTGAGGGACGGTTGAATTTTTTTTATATAACATGAAAACCTTTATATAGACCTATACACTATTTGACTTTTTATCGAAGCAAGGTATTTTAAAAACTAAGATTTCTTGGACTTATTTTCAAGCTTTTATAATCATACATATGACAAATAACAAAGCTTACTATCTGAGAAGAGAAAATACTAGATATGTTTGTTTCAAACGAGTTAGAAAAAAAGAAACAAACAAAAATATCCGCGGCCATCTTGATCTATCTCCCAAGTGGCTGGTTTGCTCAGTTCAATATATTTGTTTACCTTCCTGATCACAGCGTTTGGAAAGAACAGCATGAAGATTGTCTACCATTCCTTTTAACTTTTCAGCTTCTTTAAAATTAAAATCAGATAAGAAAACAGAAACAAGTTATTCTTTTAGATCACAGTTTTGCATCATGTTCTTTGAACCCACTTTAACGAAGATTAAAAAACAAGCAAGGAAATGTCAATGACGCAAAATATCCAGTACAGTTTCCCTACGTGCTACCCGAATCCCTATATCCAAAGCTTTATCGCCGATCAATTCGAACCTTCAACACCTCTTCCCCCCCTGGTGGGGGGGGGGGGGGGGCATACCCCGACCATTTGACTGCATACCGGGGAATTTGAACGGTATTTTTCTTTTGATCTAGCGGAATTCGTGCATTGGATTTTCCTGCTTTTTCAAGGGAGTTAAGGACAGGACTTATCCTTTGTGAACGAATGGCTCACTCAAAACGCTTTGAAAATAGTTTTTGAAGGTGACATTAATATTTCACTGTTTGCAAAGCAAGAACAGTGATAGATTGATTGATTGATTGATTGATTGATTGATTGATTGATTGATTGATTGATTGATTGATTGATAGAAGATGGAAATTTGTCCTCGAGGACAGGTCTTGGACTAAGCACTTAAGGATAGGGCATTTGAACTTTCGTGAATTTGAACAACCTAATTTTCAAAAGTTTAAATTCCCGGGGATTGGGGGGGGGGGGGGGGGTTGCTCAGGTGTGGGTTGTGTTGAAGTTTCGAATTGATAGGTGCATCTTGAGATGGTAAAATGGAGTAGGTCACGATTATAACTTCCTTGCTCCATGTTAGCAATTTCTGCTTTCATTATAAAATTTTGGAAATTTGAAGTCATTTTACCATACAAGAAATTCGTAACACTTCACAAGCAATACAAACATCCAAACAGGACGTGTCTAAACTGACCTTCCAATGCGACCTTCTCAGCTTCCTGACTGGATTGAAGTTTCTTGACGAAGGAACGTATTTCCGTTTTCAAACAGCTATTCTCGTGAGCTGCGTCCCTCAGTGTCTAAAAGTAGAAAGAAAAGTAAAATATCTCGACGAAACAAATAAGGCAAAAAATGGCTTTTCCGTAAACTGAGAAATCGTCGGTCGGTCTGTCCTTAACGGCTTTTCGTCTGTCAAAATTTCTTAGTCATGACAAACGAAAGCCGATGAGCTCCAAAATTGTTGCAATTACTTTACCAAGGAGCCTCTAGCTCACAGGGTATTGTGTTGATTGTCAAAAAAGGAACATGCTGAATTGAGAGTATCGTTCGTTCTCTAAAACATAGGAAGTTTAAGAAGCTACTATACGGCGACGGCAACGAACTCGTCACAAAACAATTGGATTTAATGAGAAAAACAATGGCTATGCGCGTGTGTTATTACTTATACTGAATTTTCGTACTTTTCTTCGTCGTCCCTGGCCAAGGCAAACAACAACGTGAAATGACCAAATTTAAGGTTTTGTGGAGAACGTGAGCACATGACGGTAATTTTTTTATTCTCTGTCTTAACTTGAACGCGCCGTTCCCACCTCTTCTGTTACTGGATAGTTCGACCGTATTGTACAAGTGGAACGAATTGGAATAATCGCAAAGTAGTACAGTAACGCGAACTTTATATATTTTGAAGCGATGTTTTCGTTGGCGATGCCGTCGTGGTTTCTAAAATTCTATATTCACCAAAATTTCTGTGGACTGACCACAACAACAGACAACAACAATTTAGCTTACAGCAATAAAGATTAAAACCTAATTCCTTAGCTACCGAATAAAGTTGAACAAAAATATGTACAGACAAGACTTAACAAGAACAAATATTCTTAAGATTACCTTTTGCCATTGTATAAATTCTTGAATG
>NW_028145544.1:3525000-3530000 GCF_977016875.1 Pavona decussata
CTTTCGAACTGTCTCAAATGAGAGCCAACAGAAGTTGCACTTCCGTTGGTGCTATAAATGCATTGCTTTCTAAAATTGAAAAATTGACTGAATTGTCTTACAATTTTTTCACTCAGTCCAAATTGGAACAACTTAACAAATATTATGCACGTGTAACTGTCTTCTTTTTTAGCACTCATGTTTTTAAATACATAAAAGAGTAAAAAATGCCGAGCTGTGAACACATGTATCTCTTGTGTACCTATTTTTACCCTTCATTCTATTCGTCCCCAGGTACTTCTCCGAGATAACTTAATGATGATGAACAGGGAACTGTTTACGTATTCCTTGAGGGGAAACCGACGCCTCTTGCTACCGCGTGCGGGGGAACCGACGCGTCACCTTCTATGGCAGTGACGACAAATTAGCGAAGTCCATAGCTCGCTACTGCGTGCGGGGGAACCGACGAAGTTTCACTTTCCACATCAATAAACAATGGCGGCGAATTGATTACAAATATGCATCCCAGCAACTAACTGGACTATACTTCATAACGGCATGTTCGGCTCAGAGTCGGATGAATTAAAGCTTTAGAGCACGGTATTGGATAAATCAATTTTACGCCGGGCCGTTTCCAACTCCTTTGATTTTTAGTAAAGGAATAAAGAGTGCTCATATAGAACTATTCTTTTGAACGTTTTTTAGTCGCCACTTTAAGGAAACCTTAAAAAAGACGAGCACCTCTTTTCTTGAAAATTGTTACAGAAAATAGATTCCAGTGTATTGTGTAGGGTTAATTTCTTGGGTGCAACATTGCAAAATGAATGCAAATTGACACATGCGCACAAAATTTGTGCTCTTAACGCACCAATCAGTTACCAAAGGAAGCCCATGTTCTTATTGAGAAAAGATTTTACAGTTGAATACCTTTACAAAGAAGAAGTTCTGCGACTACTCACATAATTTACAATAAACAGTTCTTTAACCTTAAATTGGGGTGTTGCTTACTCTCAATCATATACAAAGCTGATGGAAGTTATAACTTTTCCAGAGAACGTTCCCTCTTACAGCGTCTTAAAAAATCCACAACGACAATTTACTCAGTGTATAATTATAACTTTATCGCTGTGGCGGCAGCGCAGATGCTGTCGCTGAAGACACGGACGAGTATTAGTTACAATCGTAGCATTTTAGCCGCGGGGAATGTAATTCAATTCGTACAAAACCGGAAATAATCAGTCCATGAACGCCATAATCAGCTTGGTTTCCACGTGGTTCAGGCGGGTCTTTATATTAGCAAACAATAAGCAAGGAACCGCACAACGAAAATGCTGCAGGTATACGCAGGATCTGTAAAAGATCTAATCAGCTAAAAATATAAATGACTCAAATTTCTGCAAGGCTGATCGGATTGCGTAGAAAACTTAACACGACGGCGACATGACCTATATTACATGATTTATATTAGGCCTGGGTTCTATATTCGCGCGCGCCGGGTGACGTCATTGAACCAACTGAGAGTCTGCTACTTGATACGAAACTCGACTGCGAACTTCGGTTCCTCGGGTATCTTCCGTAAGGAAAATAAATAGTGTGATTCATGTTAAACCTTTCAGAAAGCTTTCAATTTTAAGCGTTGACATGTAGACGTGACGGACTTGAATAGCCCATTTTGTAGAAGAGTTCCTAGTGTCCTGGCCTTTGAGTGAAAGCAAGGCAAGAGTTGACTTTCTTTCAGTCCTAAACTAGTAAGCTAACTAGCAGCAACGTCAAGGCTCATTCACTGGCGACATCTAATGACGTGGTTCTTACATAAACTATCTGTACTTATTCCTACACCACTGTAACTGAGAGGGTCTGGGTACAATTAACCACTTTAATCAAGTGTCCCGTATGTAACGTGTGTAACCGCTGTACATTAGATTGCTTTTAAATCATTCACCGATAAGTCATTGTTTTGCGTGACATTATTAAACTATAAAGTAACTAAAAGAGATGTTCACATTCTCAGTGAATGCTATGCGTTCTTTGCATGACAGAAAATGAACATCACGCATGCAACTCTTTCAATTGCATTGCAAATAATTATTGTTGTAACACTGAGTCCCAAAGCAGTAAAAACGTTAAAACCGTTTTCTCTTTGCAGCCGGCATCTGTTGTGCTGAGAGCTTTCTTTCAAGTTCAGCAACCTTGCCCTTCAGTGTGGCAATTTCCTTTTGTGCCTCATCTTTGGCAAATTGGAGTTTCTGAACATGAGACAAACCGAAAACATGTTTTAAAGTATTGCTACGGACCTTGACTGGAAGAACAAGTTGACAATAGAGTACGATGTTTTGTTATCATGATTCGGTTCGTTTTAGGAAAACCGACCCTTTAACATTTGTTATAGCTAAAAGCAACGTATGATAAAGAAAGAAAACAACAGCCTTAATATATATCTCCCGAATGTTCCTATGCCTCATTTGCAAAATCAGGGGCCAATTTAATAAATCATTTACACTTGTAACCTGACCAACAATCTGGGCCATACACGCGCATGCATGCCCTCCATTAAGGTACCAAAAGTAAATAAGCGCCCCCTGGTGGTAAATCGAATTACGGTGTCGTGCATACGTGCAGTGCTATCACCAGTATACCCAGACTGGTGATTACATTTTATGCCCACTTCAAATGGTGGTGTTAAAAAGGAAAAAGGAAACAAAGCTTCCAACATTTCACAAACTGAGTGGATTCTAACTTATTATTGCTTATTCATTAAAATTACACCAGCGATTTGTCGGTTTTTGGAACAAATAACGTCCACAACATGTCCTTCACTACTTTTGTTAGATCTAGTTCATCAAATTTTTGCCTTTACGAAAATACCAACCTTTTCAGGTTAAACATAAAAACTAAAACAGTACTTGGAACTTAAAGTGCACCTAACAGTAGATCTTTTTATTCGACGAAATAAATCTACTTTCTTTCTAAAGTGTTCCAGCGAAAAAAATTTTTGATTTGGTTGAATCCTCGATTTTTGGTGCTTCAGCGAAGGTTTGAAAATCGCGCCATTTTTGTTGCGCGGCCGTGTTTTGGCGGGGAATGGATCGAGCTGCTGTGACGTCACGCCAGGGACGCAGGATCTTTCGCTTTCCAGTCTTTCTACTCATGTTTTGCAATTACATCAGTCATTACATGACCTGATATGCCTTCCCGATGTGTTGTTGGAGGCTGTGGTAACGTACCAAATTTAGAAAAGGGGATAGGTCTCCATTTACTACCATAATATGGTAACGATCGTACCGTTGCCTTGAAGAGACGGAATCGATGGGTGGATTTTGCAAAACTCAAGCGAGCGAAGTGGGAACCGACGGAATATTCTCACATTTGCTCGGCTCATTTTGAGAAGGACTGTTTCACAAGACAGTTCTACAATTTTCTTGGCCAAGTAAAACCATTCTGGCCACATTTAATAACAGATGAGATGGGATTCACTGTCTGGCCAAAAATTCATGCCGTTGGAGCCCCAGTCATGTGCCTCAGTCTGACCGAAACAATAGGAAGGTGAGAAAATCTTCGATTCTTTGTATATTATCCAATGTTGTGAAACCAATTTCTTCCCTTTATTCGATCCTTTCGTCTTACTTTCGTTTCTATAGGTCTTAAAACACTTGTAGTGTTTAGAAAAAGATGTATTGCTGATGCACTGTATATAAAAAGACATTTTTAAGCTTCAAAACATTCAGAGGAAATGTCGCTGCGGGCGAATTTTTCGAAAGTGCTTAAAGACTTCATAAATTTGAAAAATTATTTTGACTTCAATTCGCTTGGCAGAATAAAAAGAAAGCATCCAGCAATTAACTAAATTATTCTAGTATACAGATCAAACAGTGTTAGCGAAATAGAATCGGAATTATAAAAGAAATCACCGAGCGCTGTTTGTATCCGCGCCTCGCTAAGGCAAAATTAATTCACAACAAACAGAATTATCACACTCGAAAATTCATATCTCTGCGAATTCGTGTTCAAATGGTTTCATTTTGGTCTCTTTCGAAAGCTTAAGACATGTACTGGATAGAAAAAGGAATATTCCTGATGCGATGTATAAAAGAAAGCTGCTTTTAACCTTGTAAACACGAGAGGAAATGACACAACGGGTGAATTTTTCGAAAGCGCTCAAGACTTCGTAACTTTGAAGTATTACTTTGACTTCAATTTCTTTCGCCGAGTAAAAAGAAATCACCCAGTAAATAACTTCACTGTTCTAGTATACAGATCAAACAGTCTTAGCGAAGTAGAATCGAAATTGTAAAAGAAATCGCAGAGCGCGCTGTTTGTGTCCGTCCCTTGCGAACGCAAAATTAATTCACAACAAACAGAACTATCACACTCGAGAATTCATATCTGCGAATTCGTGTCCAAATGGTTCATTTTGATCTCTTTCGAAAGCTTAACAATTGTAGTATTTAAAGAAGGATGTATTGCTGGTGCGCAGTATAAAGTGTTTTGTATCTGGCTGTCTATTCCGGGTCGGCACGCGGCTCATCCGTATTAAAACAGGTCTTGTTCGAGGTCGCTGTTATCAAATGGGTTTGCGCTTGCTGAAGCTTCTTGTCGATAATCGTCCATTTCGATTTCGGAGATGTAAATCATTTTGGAGTCATCCGAATCTTCTAAATCCTCCTCGATCTCGTCAGACTCCTCGGGCTCCTTGGACTCTTCTGATAACCGTAAAGAAGAAGACAAACACATTCTGAAACGGACTATGTGGAGTAAATCGCAAAGAAATAAACCGAAAAATAGACGCATTCGATATCGTGTGGTCCCTGGGGTGACGTCACAACCATCCTCGTCCCAGGCTTCCTAAAACGCGGTGGTGCAACAACACAGTCCCAACTTCAAAAGCGCATAGAAAATCGAGGATTCAACCAATTCAAAAAAATTTTTCGCTGGAACAGTTTAGAAAGAAAGTACATTTATTTCGCCGAATAAAAAGATCTGCTGTTAAGTGCACTTTAAGAAAAAAGAAATAAGCTGGCCGT
>NW_028145544.1:3535000-3647139 GCF_977016875.1 Pavona decussata
CTAACATCTGGATTGCAAGCAAATGGTAACTTTGCAGCATTAAAACTTCACTAAAAATTAAAATTTGGGGTTAAACTCAGCAAAAAGTACAACTGACCAGAAGTTCAACATGATCGATAAAGCATTCTTACTATCATAGTTGAAAAATGGCAATGACAAACCTCTTTGTTATCCATTGTACTTTTTTGTTAGCATTTTTGGCCTTGAGCCTGCACAAACCAACTGACCAATAGAGCCCTTCCCGTTAAGATATTCAAACGTGGTGTAAACGTTAAAACAAAGGATTGTGTACAGTTGTGGCCCTTTCAACATTTGTGGTACCATTGCTGACATGGCAAGGTTTCATAACCAGTCCCTCAATTAACTATGATGCTATCAACTCTTCACTAATTCAAGTTTTCAACATACACCACAAATAGAACGTTGCTCCCACCTTGTCACCACTTGATGTGAATATAACCTTAGTTGGACTTCCAAAAGATCTGGCCAGTCCAAAATCTCCAATCTTCAGCACACCTTTATCATCAATCAGCAAGTTGTTTGGTTTTAAATCCTGGCAGCATGAATAACAACTGAAATATTTATCAGAAAACCAGAATGACATAAAAAAAAAGTAGTGACTATCTATCTATGTATCTATGTAGTGAAGAAACTACAGATTGTCACCTGTTGTGTTCATAGTCCTGGGCTCCGCCCTGAGATTCAACTCCTTACCCTTAAACATTCCAACTTTCACTGACAGAAATGCTATCTGTTTCATATTATACATAAAACAAAACTGTACCCCTTTTTTATACCTGAAAGATAAGCCAAGGTCTTATATTTTTCCAGAAGTAAGGCTAATTTTTGCATTACAATCGCTGCCCTTTCTAATTTACTTGATTTAATTGCCGCTAGTCTTCAAATTCCGGTTGACATTCTATTTTTGGCACCCTTAAATAATAAAAATTTTAAATCACACCCAATGAAATGTACCATGTATTAAAATATACTGCGAATTCAAGTCACTTAAATAATTTAAGTGGCTTTACTTAATTAATTAATTAATTAATTTATTAATTACTTTAATTATTAAAGTTACCTCAAGATCTGTCTCCATAAAATCAAACACAAGACTAACGTTGGATTTTTGACCAAACACATCCCGAAGCTAAGAAGAAAAGAACCAGTAATACTTAAAATTGCTTCATTATTTTAGTACCTACAGGATTGTTAGTAACAGTTATTTGCACAAACTATAACTGAAAGTAGTTATGTACTTTCACCTATTTTGTGAAAATATTAACCAGTTTAGTTTTTATTTTTCTGTCTTTAAATCTTTACCATAATCTGGACACACAGCAATAAAAATCAATAGTTCTGGTTCTAAACTTTCAAACCAAAACAGAGATTTAGACCATAAATTATAAATATATGCAAGTTGCAGACACCTAAAAGGGAAGAGGATGAATTCATGAGCGCAGAGTGTAAGACACAAGCACTAAGTGCAAGGAAAGGAAAACAGGGGAGGGGAGGGTAGGACGCCCCTTTTTCCAACCTTGCATTTGCACCTCATGATTCACGCACTTCCTAATATCCTCCCCTCCACCACTTTTGACACCTACTACGAAGGCTACTACCAGTCTATTAAGTTACTGTTTCTTTAATTCACACACTAAAAACAAAGATATTATACTCAAGACACTATGCCTTCCTTTTAATGACTCAGCTAAAATGGTTATCCCTGGTGAAAATCTTTTTAAGATCCTTGAGGATCTTTAAAGATCTTTAAAGATCCACATGAGGATCTTTTTGAGGATCTTTAAGGATCTTGATTCATGTCCTCAAAGATCTTGCAGGATCCTGTAGCAGGAACCTAAAGGATCCTCACAGGGCCCTGCCAAGATCCTTAAGGTTCTTGTAAGGATCTTTACAAAAATCTGCAAAGATCCTGAAGGATCTTAACGGATCTTTGCAGGGACATGAAGGATCTTTGCAGGGACTTCAAGGTTCTTACAAGATCCTGCAAGATCTTTGAGGATATGAATCAAGATCCTTAAAGATCCTCAAAAAGATCCACAAAAGATCCTCATGTGGATCTTTAAAGATCCTCAAGGATCTTAATGGATCTTTGCAGGGACCTGAAGGATCTTTCTGGGAACTGAAGGATCTTAACAGGGCATTAGCAGGATTCTTCATGGTGCTTGTACTGTAGGATCTTAAAGGTTCTTTGCAGGGACCTTAAGGATCTTGACAGGGGCTTTGCAGGATTCTTCATGGTCCTTGTAGGAGCCTTGCTGGGACCTGATGGATCGTTATAGGGTTCTGCTAAGATCCTTCAGGTTCTTGCAAGGATAGTAAAAAATTTGCAAAGATCCTGAAGGATGTTTAAGGATTTTTGCAAGGAAGGGACGTGAAGGATCTTCTCAAGGTTTCTGCACAAATTCTCAAGGATTGTAACTACTCAGTGATTTTCTGGAAAAATGGTAGAAAGATCCTTTGTGCATCTCTCACAATACTCTTAATTTTCATGCACAAAATAAGTATCCTATTTAACAAGCAGTAAATTTTATGCCAAATGTATTTTATTTCTCAGATTATTGTCATCTTTTTACAAATAGATCTTTGATGTTTTACACTTGTAAAAATCTCATGGTTTAAAATCATCAATCCCTTTCCATGAAACACAACAGTTAATGCAAAATGTAAAAATCTAAAAAAAGGGTAAAAATGTCTCATAAAGCTAACTTGTTTTTTTCTTCTTATTTCTTCCTTTTGTGTGAGCCCTTTGTTTTCATGAAAATGAGGCCACTTACATGCAGAAAGACATGAAAAAATTACTACAAATAGAGGATGAGAAATACAGACAGCATTAATTATTTTTCTTTTAAGCTGTAGCACAACATTGTTATGACTTGAAAGTTGAAAGACATTGTTATACCTACATGTATTGCAACCGGTGTTGCAAGTTGCAGAAACGTGCTGTACAAAGTTGAACTAATGTCTACTTCAATGTACAATGTTATCACAACTTGCAACAGGGTGGTAACATCCACAACAACACTTTTACACGATTGGATGACAAGTTCAAAGAAAATGTTGCCTACAGTGCCTAGTACAATGTCAGCTATCAAAATGATACCCTTCAATAAATTTGTAACAGTTATGCATTTATGAAAAAAACTCTTCTTTTAGCCACAAGTCTCACTCTCAGGCAAAGGCATAATCAAGACTCATCTGGTTTTGAACTGTTACATTGAAAATTAAAAGAAATCATTCACTCTAATAAATATGAATTTTGACAAAATTGAAAATATGTCAAGTTTACATGCACATTCTCCTTTAAAGTAACACTCTGTGCAGCTCCATTTTAAAGCACAGATAATTGGCATTCTCATTGCACACTATTAAACCAAAACCCATGAAAATTTCAGTATTTTTTCATGGTAAATCCATAGCAGTTCCAACACTTTTTGAGGGGATTTTCAAGGTCATGAGTAAGGACATTTTCATGGCATTTTTTAACCATGAAGTTGCCATGGAAAGAGCATAAAAAATCCATGAAAATAATGTGAAAAACAGCATGGCCCATGAAATTTCCTGCATCATGTATCAGACTATGAAAAACTCATGAAAAGTCCCTTTAGGACGGTGCCTACTTTTGTTACTGCACATACGTTCTGCACATCTCAAGATTCCTATGGGTGGTGCCTACTAATACAGGGGTATTTTTGTGTAGTTTAAAACTGTGCGGAGAAAGCACAGAAAAATTACCAACTGCTCTTTGCATCCAAAAAGAAAATTTGGGGTAACCATACATTTTTCAGAGATAATAAAGCTTCAATTTGGAGTAAAACGCCATACATTGCTTTGTATTTCACTGCTGCCTTAGAATAAGAAAGAGTAATTGTTGCTGAATTATCTCTAAAAAAATGCGTGGTTACCCCCAATTTTCTTTTTGGATTCCAATAGCCCTTGCTAAGATCTGCTTTTCTAACGGTCATAAAAATCGCAAAAATACTTTGGTTTTAGTAGGCACAACATGGAATTCCCATTTAGCTTTTCAGGAGATTTTCAAGGTCAAATTTTCAAGAGGTTTTCATGGGATTTTATATGAAATTGAAAAGCTTGTGAATATAATTTAATGAGAAAATGAAATAGGCTTAAAATAAACATAAAAAAGCGATAATTTAATGGGGAAAAAATGGAAAATGGTACAAAAATACCTTTAAAACAGGTTTAAAATAGGGCATTAAATGTATGTCATGCAAGTTAAAATAGCACTCTGCTGGTTTATAGATCCAGAAATAAAATAGCTATAAAATACATGTAGGTTGAAAATAGGTGATGGTTTAAATCCTTGTTTTAAGCCTAGAATTATCATAGTTCATGTGTTTTAATTAGTTGTAGCATTTGCCACTGCAAATGATTTCATGGTCAATACTTCATATATTCCTGCACCTAACTTTATCTGGATGGTTAATTACATGCATTACACACAATATAAATTTGTCATTCACAGACCGTATTCCACAGCCAGAGCTACAAACAAGTAACAGCGAAAAACAATTTCACAGTAAACTTCTCAGGAAAGAAACATTCAGAAAATGACTTTGTCTTGAATTATGTAAAGGTTCAGGGGAAGTGCTAAATAAAAAAGAAAAATGATTGGATATTTCGTAAAAAAAAAAGATTGATTGTACCCTTGCTGTTTTCAACTACATGTATATGATATCAAGTAATGACCAATACTCCATTATGCAAGTTACAAAAGTTTATTTGGTAATAATTATTGTTTCTCAGTAGCAGTAGCAGAAGTCACGATTTGCAACAAAATCAAATCAGTTAAAATAGAGTCCAACGGTCATAAGTGACTTAGCTTATTGAGCAGGATTTGCTGACTTGACTCTGAAGCTGCACGAGTGAGTATCAGCCTTGACAACATTATTGAGCTGAAAATCTGCAGTACAACAGAAAAAAGTGCATTTTAAGTCAGTTCTTCTGAGTGACCAGTGGTTACTCAGTGATCACTGTGACAGTGATCTGGGCAGTGCCAAGTATACGCTTTTAGACACATGTTTCAGTGAGCTTCTCATCTGTAACAATCTTGATTTCTGAGCAAAACAAGGGTATCCAACCTTTAACTCATGGTGCTACAGAAAATATAAGCTTATACACTCCATGAAGTTGATCATGAACTCCAGATCTTCATGCAACGTCAATCAAACCAAGATCACTATGTCTTCAGCTTATACCAAGACATTGTATCAACCTGGCTACAAATTACTCTGTAAAAACGTTTGCAAAGGCTTTACATGTATAAGAAAAATAAATAGGGAATGTTTACCTTAACAATCTCGAATTTGCAGTTAAGCTCAAATAAGATTCAAGAAGCACATGCATTCGAAATTCCCATAGAAGATCTATAAAATCACACATTTTCATGCAGTCTTTTTCATCAAAATTATTGATTTCAAAGCTTACCTCTTGCTAAAAGTAGTTATTCACATTTTTTTGCTTGAACCCAACATTTTGAAGCTTAACAGAGGTAAAAATCCACGGGAAATGTCTCCTGTTTTCTTGAATATTCCGCCTAAATCGAAAATGAAACGGTCTTTTCCGCGAGCCTGCAGTGGCATATCTGCTGACCAAAATGGCCTTGTTCGTGCCCAGTCTACCCAGTCTGAATGAAATCCAAGATGGCTGCCGGTGTTGCTGTGACCCCACGTTTTCTTGCTCATTTTAAAAGCTAGCACTGTGCATGAAAGTTGTAGGAATTATGATTGAAAGCATTGTTGTTCTTTTTGGCATCAAATGGAGTCGAGATCCATCGAAGAAGGTCTGAATGTAATATTGTTTTCACAAATGCATTTCAGTGACGTGTACTACATGTAAGTCAAGTTTAATATAAGCTTCATTTTTTTTTAAAGCTTTTCCTGGAAAGCAGGCCAGTTACAGATACTAATATCAGTTGCTCATCTTGGTTTTATGTGTTTATTTGCCCAATTAAAATAACAAAAATACAGCTCAATCTTGTGGTATAGAAAATAAGTACATCCTTGCTCTTTCTTCCAAACCATTTGTTATTATTGCATACATAAGCTTAAAGTTTATAAGTTTATTGCAAAGAAGTACCTGGTATATGTAATTGTTAGATTGAGCAAAAAAGTGTACATGCAATAAGAATACATCATGCATTTGTCTTTTTTATATGGCTCAACATTGACGGTGTATACATCAACAATGATGAATACAAAATAATAGTAACTTCACCTTAGATTAGGGAGATGAAGTTTCCCTTGGTGTATACAAAATATGTACATACAACATGTGATACAGACAATCTAACTGGCCATTGCCTATCCTATTTGTAGAAAAAATATAAATAAAAACAGTGTATTACTATTTTATTGAGCAATAGTGATATAGGATTACAGGCTGTTTTACAGGCTATTTTTTTCAGTTTGTTATGAGAAAATAGTAATAAAATACAACACCTTGTTCTATCTTGCTTTAAAATAGGCTTAAAATAAAAATAAAACACAAATAAAATAGATTCTCAATTTTTTCCCTATCAGGTAAAATAGGAATAAAATGTAACTCATGCATTGATATGGCTAACATCAGTTGTTACCTGAAAATTCCACAGTATTGGCCCATTGCAGCTCCAAAAATCACAAAAATTAATATTGAATCGACTAATCACAATCTAATGTTGTAAAGTTTCGTCCTTTAGCTTCTTGTGTTGTCAAAGTCGAAGAAAGAGATTTTCAGTCATTGCTTGTCTTCACATTTTGTGAAAATATTTGTAGACCCAGGAAATCTTGTTTTGTTGAGATTTTATGTGGCTCATCACTTTCTTTGCAAGAAAAAAATATTTAGTTCTGTTGCCTTTGAGGTGAGGTTTATAACTGCATTGCCATGTGACTGTGTATAGTTTATGCATGATTGAAAGGTGATTTCATCCACGACTGCAAAATTGGTACAATTAGCCTGTTTGGTTCCAAAGCAACCCCAATTAATTTTTAGTGAATTGTTTATTATTCTATATTTTAGTTAATCACAAGACCATGATTTGCAAAGTTCTCTCTAACAACCTGATAAGATTCTCATTACAAGTTTGTCTAAAGATCCTTGCAAGATCATTATAATAATTATAGCCTTAAGGATCCTGACAAAAATCATTGAAAGGATCCTCAAAAATCTTTCTAAGATCCTCTTTGTCTCCTTGAAAGGATCTTCTTTAAATCCTTCTAAGATTCTCATCAGATCCATGATGACTGTTACGGATTTTGGGAAAGTTCTTTGAAAGAGATAAAATAGGATCCCTTTAAGATCCTTGTAAGATCCTCATCAAACCTTCGAAGATTCCTAAGGATCCTGACAAAGATCTTTCAAGGATCCCTGATAGGATCCTTTGAAGATCATTGTAAGATCCTCATCAGATCCTTGAGGATCCTTAAGGATCCTGACAAAAATCTTTTATAGGATCCTCTAAAGATCTTTTTAAGAACCTCTTAGGACCCTTGAGGATCCTAAAGGATCCTGAAAAAGATCTTTGAAAGATCCTTGAACAGTTCTTAACAAGAACCTTGTAAGATCCTCATCAGATCTTTGAGGATCCTTAAGGATCCTGACAAGGATCCTTTTATAAGATCCTCTAAAGATCTTTTTTAAGAGCCTGGTAAGACCCTTGAGGATCCTAAAGGATCCTGACAAAGATCTTTGGAAGGTCCTTGAACAGTTCTTACCAAGAACCTTGTAAGATCCTCATCATATCCTTGAGGATCCTTAAGGATTCTGACAAAGATCTTTTATAGGATCCTTCTAAGATCTTTTTATGAACCTTGTAAGACCCTTGAGGATCCTTAAGGATCCTGACAAAGATCTTTGAAAGATCCTTGCACAGTTCTTACCAAAAACCTTGTAAGATCCTCATCATATCCTTGAGGATCCTTAAGGATCCTGACAAAGATCTTTTATAGGATCCTTCTAAGATCTTTTTAAGAACCTTCTAAGACCCTTGAGGATCCTTAAGGATCCTGATAAAGATCTTTGGAAGATCCTTGAACAGTTCTTTACAAGAACCTTGTAAGATCCTCATCATATCCTTGAGGATCCTTAAGGATCCTGACAAAGATCTTTGAAAGGATCCTTTAAAGGATCTTTTTGAAGATCCTGTAGGATCCTAATGAAATCTCTGAGGATCCTGTAGGATCTTTTAGAAGATCTTTGAAAGGATCCTCATCAGGATCTTCAAGAGATCTTTATAGGATCCTCAAGAAATCCTCTAGGATCTGTGAGGATCTTTAAAAGATCCTTGTCTTCAAGGATCTTTAGAAGACCTTTGCAGATCTTTGCAGATCTTGGAGGATCTTTGAAGATCTTTGAAGATCCTCCAAAGATTTTCACCAGGGATGCAACCATCAATGTGAATTATTTCCATCATTTTTTATTTTTTGGTTTATAGAATGTATTTTACACTTCTGACAATGTCCATGGTGGGTCCCACCTCTCAATAACCTTTCTATTACCTACCCCAATTATGTTAGGATGTCTGAGTTCCTGTAGAAGCTTGATTTCATGCCACGCAGTTCTGTTAATTCCTACAAATAAGACCACCATGGTTGAAACATCATATGTCCTTTGAATATCAAATGGTCATTTCTGTCAAAGGATCGTTGATGACCGCAATAAAACCCCTTAGTATTCTCTATACGCAGATAATTTACAAATTTGTGTTCACAGACCAATGGACACCAGACAAAAAGCAATCATGAAAAAAGTTTCAGTTCCAAAAAGACATAAATGATTAATGTAGATGCCTTACAATCTAACATATGTTATAGTGATGACTGGTAAAAATAATAATAAACTAACTGTTAACCAATAAGCACAATCCAGAGAAACATCTATTTATCTTGTTTTTGTTTTATTATTACTATAAAGGAAATAAAGGGAGATGTAAAGAATCGACACAACGAGTCCTCAGTAGCTCAGAGGTTAGAGCATCCGATCTAGAACACGGAGGGTCGTGGGTTCGAATCCCATCTAGGGCTAGATTTTTTCTGTGCCCTCTTGTGTCAATTCTTTCCATCTCCATTTATTTCCTTTATAATATTCATATCATGCAGTGGCATATGTTTTATTATTATCATTATCATTATTATTATTATTATTATTATTATTATTATTATTATTATTATTATTATTATTATTATTATTATTATTATTATTATTATTATTACTGACTTTACTCCTTTGCCTAAGTTTGATCTGTAAAACAAACATTACAATAAAATTTACATAGCTTAGGACATAAAGAATCCAGGCAAATCACCAGCTTCCATCAACAATAAGCCAGTGTACATTAGTATACTACATCCAAGCCAGCTGGTAGAATAATTCTGCCAGCTGGCTACAATTTGTTTTATAGACCCCGGGGTATAGATAATTAAACTCGTTGAAATTCTGCAGCTGATCAGCAAGATGAGATATCACATGACTAGACAAAACAAAAGCCCTTTCATCTAATTTAAACAACAACAAAAAAAAAACATGCCAAACACAGAAAAAAATTGATCAGCCGCCAGCTATAGATGGAAGTACTTCAATGTTGTATAATTACCTTCTTCATTGCTACAATCGAATGAGTTTCCTGATCTTCAAACTGCCCAAAAAATATCTCTTTTAGAATATACAACTATTGGATCGATCAATGAACCTCACATATTATTGCATTTACCTGTCCTTCGCCCAAGAAATCAATCTTCTTGTCTTCCCTCCATTTTGTTTTCATGATATGGGCCGGTGGTGGGCCTGAGTACTAGCAGATCACTTTAGAGCCCAGTGCCCAGGACGAGCCAAACTCGTCTCCAGAGCCCGCGCGTAATTGTTAGGTTCGTTTTCTATCTGTCATTTTTTTTTTTTTTTTCGCTTTGTTCAAAACTATTTACTTCATCCTTATCTTTCCATAGGAATTTGAAATTTAACTGATTTACTTCTTTTATGATATTTTCAGGAATGGGCCTGAACAAAGGATGTATAAACAAATTTTGGTAGAAGCAGGAGCCAGTACGCACAAGTAGAGAGAAGAAGTAGCAAATCACTCAGGGCTTTTCGTCGTGGAGAAATTCCCTGCTAATCCACCCTTCGTTTACCATTCTTTATGTGGATACGTTTCTTCAATTACCAGATTTTGGTCTAGTCTCCCACACAGTCTTTAAAAAGAGTTGTATATGTGAAAAATTAACGACACCACCAACTAACGACTAAGTTTGAGCAATGTGAGGAACATCCGTAAGGCTTGTATTGGCTCTGAGCCTCCAGCATCAGGCCATTTCATAACAAAACGTTAAATGAGAGGATGTTTCCTGCCACCAACTCCCCTTCCGAGAAAAATAGTCTGCAAAGTCCAACAGTGTGTATTACGACTGTCTGTGTACCGTATTTTGCTATAGACTGTTACGGCTGGTGTCGAGTTTTGAACTAAAAATGTACCCATCGTCGAAGATGTGGCAATAAAAAAACGAGGACATATAAAGAAGTTTATAATTAATTATAATGTATAATTCTTTCCAAGTGTATTAACATTAGCAAGGATTCCGAAGGCTTCCGCTCATCACAGGTTTCACCGACTGTAGTCTGAATTCACTAAAATTTTGTCCCGCAATCCACCAATCATCACCCGAATTCACAAAATGACACTCTTGCAAAATTTCGTGCTACTGGCCGGTTTTCGTACTGTTAGGTTTTGCTTTAACTCCCATGATACACATAATCATTAAAACACGGTCAACCAAAAGACGCTAAAAAAAACCAGGGATGGCAGGGGCAGGATCGTACAATTGACCAGGTACAGGGATAGAATATGTCAAAGTGATTGTGCAAAAGGTGAAATATGTGCTCAGTAACAAAGTTGCGGAAGGAGGCAGTAGTTAAAAAACTGGTAGGGGGTGAGAATTTACAGCTATAGTTCCAGAGCTTAACAATACGATTAAAGTAAGAGGCCTGAAAAGTGCTAGTTTTACATACAGGAGTTTTAAGGTTATAAGAATTACTTAGTCTGGTTCGGCCGTGGGAAACAGGAGAAACAAAATCATAAACATTAAGATCAGTAAAACCTTTCCGACATTTGTAAAAAAACCCAAGATCTTTGAGTTCGCGGTCAAATGTCAGAGGAAGGAGTTTCATAGTTAAAAGTCTGTCGCTGTATGACATCACGCCTACACGTTGTTCGAGGATCCACCTTGTGGCCCTCTTTTGAATCCTTTCAATTTGTGTTTTTAATGCAATCTTGTCCGGGGACCAGACTTGGGTCGCGTAGGATAACTAAGACTTCACAAGTGCAAGATAAAGTGAGCGTCTAGCAGAGACATCGTTTAATAGTGGGCACGTGCGTTTTAAAAGTCCAAGTAACTTGTTGGCCTTACTGAGTAGTGGCATGGATATGTGTTTTCCAGGTGACGGAGTTGGTGATGTTAACTCAATCGTCTTCCTCCGTGGACACATGCTCGATCTCTACATTATCAAGCTTGTAAATGAAGTCTAGCGAGCTCTTATTTCGAGTGATGGTTAGTGCCTTGCATTTAGAAGCATTGAACCGGATATTGTTGTGCCGAGTGCACGTGACCATGTTGGTCAGGGTTTTCTCCATGGACGATGGTATTGATGTTGCGATATACTTTGGTGACTAAGTATATACCAAAGTAAATAAGTATATACCAAAGTCACCAAAGTATATACTTTGGTGACTAATAACTGACAAACGCGTTTGTTAACTGAACTTGTTTATTTTGAATATTTCATGGTGTTACAATACTTTACTGGTGACATTTTTCAGCGCAATATGTAAAAGGCAAAGGCTGGCGAACGGTCTTTTTTCAAACTGAAAAACTGACGAGCGGCGTCTTTTGCAAGGCTAAGAAAGTCTGGAGTTATGTAGCATGAAATTATGAATTTTTTCTCCACCACCCTTTGCTTTAATTTGGTCTGTGGTTTCCACAGCATAAGAGGCCTAATGTCAAGTTACTAAAGCCAGATTAACAAAGAATCAAAACTGCTCTATAGCTACAAAATTTCAGCTCAGGCCTCAATTAATACAAGTTTTAAAAAACAGTACAAAAGCAACCATACCTTTGAAAAAAAGACAATACAAGTATACTTACGTAACTTTCACCGATTGAGTTAAACTTACAATTATTGCTCAACTACTGCGTATGTACATTAACTGTTGGAGCAGCAGGATTTTGTCGATTTGGGGCGCAATCTAATTGCTTTACGGTAACGTCATTTCCTATTTGGATTGCCTGAATGTTTCCTTTGGATAATTGGTATCTTATCCTGTGTTTGACTATATTATAAAATTATCAAATAGAAGAAAGGCCCTTGAAGTTATTTACGCAACTTAGAAAGTTGTGAAAATAAGGTCTAAAAAAAATTAGTCTTGAAAGGGATTCGAACCCCTGAACTTTGCGATACCGGTGTAGTGAACTACCAACTGAGCTATCAAGTCAATTGGGAGAGTTTGTAATATACCCTTGCAGGATGAATGAATGAATATGAAGACATTCACAGAAAGCCGCTAAGTTGCATTAGTAACTACAAGGGTCTTGCTTTTATTCAATCTTTCACCCGCAGTTAAATATGTCTCATATATTCATATTTATGTATACCTGGATTTATGAAAACATAGCTCCAGAAATATTGCCTTATGTTAGTTTTACTTATGAGATTGTAATCTTTTTTTTTTTTTTTGCATTTTTCTTTTGATTCATAGTCATTAAGTAGAAAGCATACAAGGGCCATTAGCAGACATTTACATGGTTTGTTTTTCAAACTGAAATCTCAGGTGATTTTTGTACAAATATTTTTCCGTTCATACATCCAAATTCTTTGTTTTCGTCCTTTTTTTTCTGCTGTAAGGAGCAGCCTTGCCGTCTGTAATCTATTATCTCTGAAAATACTGAACATGGTCAAAAAATGTAAGTAAAATCAGTAAGTAAGTAAGTAAGTTTATTAACGTGACTAAACACTTAGCTAACCAGCTACTTTACAGGAATAGTCACAAAATAAAATAGTAATAATAACAATAAAAGGAAAAAGTAATGAAAATGATAAATGAAAATACTGAAAAAGATGAGAAAGATACTATTTACAATGTTTCTAAGATTATTGAATATATAGTATAAAATTGTATAAAATGTTTTAAAATATATCAGCATTTGATTACAACATGTAGCGGTATTACACAACAACTCTATAACTAGACTTGTTGGCCGGGTAACAAAATATTACGTTTTGCAATGCAATAACTGCGGATCTTTGTCATCTTTCATCAACATTATCATCCAACGCTAGGAATGTTTCCTGCAGTATCCTTTGGATTATCAGAGTGTTTTGCCTGGCTGTTCTGGAACTTAACAGACATCGTATGATTAAATGTTGACATGGTAATCACAGTATTCAACAAACCCAAATTACCAAGTACCACTGCAACTACTCCCATAACTTTTATGCTATATAGGTATATGCTGCTGCCGAGGGTATTGTTGAAGCAGTTAGGTCTGGGAAAGGGTATAAAAGTCGGAGAGTTTTGTTGTAGAATAGGATGTCAATGAGAAAAATTTGGTTTGAAAAAAGGTCGGGGGAATAAAAATTAAGACTCAAGTTTAGGATGGGGGGGGGGGGGGGGATGTTTTGTGTCTGATCTAGAACATGGTTTGGTATAGGATAAAGGTTTCAAATTAAGTCCCAGTGGAACACTTCCATCTAAAGCTATTCAAAACTCCACTCAGTACCCCCCCTCCAACTCCCGGGGGATATAACCTTAATGAAAATCCAAATTCAGTTGAACACTCCCAGGTTGTTTTTGGGACGTGTTCTGTTCAGGGCCCTGTTTGCATAAAGCCGACCCCCACACTCCAGTGCATACTAAAGGGTTTCCACAAATCTGAGTTGCACAGTGGAGAACAAACATACTCTTGTGAACAAAAACAAAACGTTCTAGTGTGAGAGAAAAATTCACTGTCATCATGATTGGAATTAAACAACTCGGCTCGTTATTATATTTCCCCCATGCTGAGATCAGACCATGTATTAAGTGGTCGCTTATCAGAGGTAAAAACTAGAGAGATTTTCAAATCATCAGCACCCAAAGTTTTCACGGTTCAACTTTTCGTGGTTGTTTGTGTGTATGGAGGACGGTGTAGGCGGGGGAAGGGGGGGGGGATTGATTTTTCAATTGTTGTAAAGTTGCCGTTTATAAAGGTTGGTCCTACAGGTTTGACTGAATCCTTTTATGATGGTGACTCGGACTGCAGTAATCAACACTGTTTTATTCTCTTGTATGACAGATAACGGAAGAAAAGTTCACATTACTGCAACTTACCATCGTCGAAAGTTCTTTCTCCGTGATCTGAAACATTACTGACACAAGAAAGAAAATAACACATGTATGACCATCCGTTCACAACAACAACAATAACAGCATCAACAAAAAAACACCTTTTAATGAAGGTAACCTTTAGACAGCAACAAGGACACTACACCGGCTTCGAATTCGATTTCGATTTCTGGGTATTGTCAGAATCTTACGAATGCTCACAGCACTGAATAATACCAAGGTGGCAGCCACGGAGAGCTGCTTTTTTCTTTTCACGACACACACACCTGCCACAAGTGGCCCTGTTATACGGATCTACTTCTCCATACGCATTGCCGAAGATGATTTTGCAATCCTCAGCCAACAGCTCCCACAACGAGTTTATGGAGATGTAGTTAAAAACGTCACTTGTGGCCACCACTTGCAAGGACAATGTAACGCAGTGGCTTTCGTGTTCCGCTCACGGCCTGGGCCTACCACTGCCCTGGTAAAGGGATCGTCACTCGGGAGTGGGGACAAATATTTGGTTTTATTAACAGAGCTGAAGACGTAATTTGGCCACCATAAAGTGAGATATGAGTGCTGACGTTTCGAGTGTTAGCCCTTCGCTCGAAATGTCAGCACTCGAATCTTTTTACCGTGACAAAATTACCTTATTTACTTGGTTGATAAAAGCAAATATTCATAAATGATATAAGGCCAGTCACCAGGCTATAAAACTTTAGAATTCGCAGACGAAACTTAAAGTTGTACCCATTACGCGAATGAAAGCCGCTCAGCTTTACGTCTCGAGTTTGGAGACCTAAACTGATAGGGTTGAGAGGTTTTCAAATCCTTTAAATTAATAAATATCAAACGGTGACTTACCTCAAGTGACCAAAACTCAATGTTACGTCATCACCGATCAGCACAAACGGAGCCCAGTATTTAATGTCACTGAAGTTGCCAGATTCCCGCATTTGTTTCATGGTCTGGTGGAGAGCCTTACTAGCACGTTGTCCTTCCGCCAAATGCTCGTAGAAGTATCTCATAAATTGCAGAGTAGCTTCGTCATCAATGGCCCAGAGTGATGCAAGGACAGAACGAGCACCGGCACCCAAAAAAGCACGCGCAAGACCCACCACACCCTCGGCCTTAATCTTCCCTCGGCCGCTATGGCAGCAGCTTAGGACAACCAATCTTGCTCGCAGTTTGGCATTTAACACATCAGCCATAGTCAAAAAGAAATCTTCCTGTTTGAGGTCTTTCTTGGCCACCTTTGGATTAGGAGACAAGAAAATTTCACCAGTTTCCGCACGGCCATGGGCTGCAATGTGTACCAAGGCCACTGAGTTTAGCCTGCTCAACACTTTAGCTTTTGTTGCCTCTTTTCCAGTCAGAGGTTTGATGTTCAGAATAGCACCGATCATTTCCACCTCCTCTTTGGCAGCCGGAAGCTGCAGGATTCTACTTCCTCTGTAACGGATGCCTTCCACCCATGGATCACCAACAAGCAGTGCACCAGACGTACTGTGGTACCTCTCAGGGCACTCTGTCATAAGCTTCAAACTTGTCAGTGTAGGAACCAGTCGAATTGTGAGCGTTTCAGACAAGTACCTAGAATGTTGGTCCAGAAGTGCAGCATAGGGAACCAAAAATAGTGAACCATCAGGAACAATGATAACTTCATCGCTTTGTAGCAGATGTGAAATCGGTCCCAGGACCACATCGGACAACGCCTTTAAAGCATCGCCTTCGCCTTCTGTAGATGCCTTTGATTTTTCATCGCGATTTCGATAAGGAACCTCTTCAGATTCTTCATCTGCTGGCCCATCCAAGGAGCGATTCTCACACATGACTTTTTTAAAGACTCCAATCTGTTTGTATGTTTTGTGAGTCAGAGACTCCAAACTATCACTGATTTCCTTTCCCTCGCAATGGCAAAGATTTCCTTTTTGCAACACCCAGAAGTTAAGTAAACTGGGGATTTCAGCAAAAAATATCGTTTGCGATGGAAGATGGATTGGAATGGAAGAGATTATACTCGTCTTCTCAGCAGACACTGGATGAACTGATTTTACGCCGTACTGTGATTCCATAAGATCCATCATAGCCTGTGCACGTCCACGCTCAGCTGTAAAAAGCGCCTCCATTGTCTTGTTCTGTTGTAACTGAACAAGCCATAACATGTTGTAGGTAGCCTTATGTTTGTTCCGGAAGTCGATTTTCCATCTGTCATTCGATTGAAGAAGACCCCTAAGTTCATCAAATAATCGTACACTACATTTATAAAAATCCTCAGCTGTACAAACATCGTAGAGAAAGTGATGATCATTACCAAGACACTCATATGCCGTTGCTTCGAGCATTTTGTTTCCAGTTTCTTTAGCGATACTTAGAGCTTTCCGATGGTACTCGATAGCTGTCTTGAAATCTCTACGCTGGAAATAAACAGTTCCAATGTTCTTATAAGCACTTCCTTCTGAATCTTTGCTACCAACTTCTTTAACGATCCTAAGACCTTGCTCATAGAGCTCCAAACATCCCTTAAGGTTACCAAGAGAGAAATAAACAGAACCAAGATTCATATGTAGAACTCCCTCAGAGAGCTTCATCCCACCTTCTTTGGCGATATTAAGAGCTCCCTGATAACACTTAGTAGCTTTCTCATAATCCCCTTCAGAGAAGTAATCATTAGCAAGTGCACCGTATGCAGTTCCTTCTGAAGTTTTGCTCCCAACTTCTTTTTTGATACTAAGAGCTTGCTGATGGAATTTGATAGCTGTCTTGAAATCACCAAGAGAGTGGTAAGCATAACCGAGGTCCGTATATACGGTTCCCTCTGAAGCTTTGTTCTCAACTTCTTTCATGATACTCAGAGCTTGCTGAAGGAACTTAATAGCTGTCCTGAAATCACCAAGAGAGTAGTAAGCATTACCGAGGTTCGTATATACGCTTCCTTCTGAATCTTTGTTCCCAACTTCTTTCATGATACTAAGAGCTTGCTGATGGAACTTGATAGCTGTCTTGAAATCACCAAAATAGTGGTAAGCATTACCGAGGTTCGTATATACGCGTCCTTCTGAATCTTTGTTCCCAACTTCTTTCATGATACTAAGAGCTTGCTGATGGAACTTGATAGCTGTCTTGAGATCACCAAGAGACTGGTAAGCTACACCAAGGTTCGTATATACGCTTCCTTCTGAATCTTTGTTCCCAAATTCTTTCATGATACTAAGAGCTTGCTGATGGAACTTGATAGCTGTCTTGAAATCACCAAGAGAGTGGTAAGCTAAACCAAGGTTCGTATATACTCTTCCTTCTGACTCTTTGTTCCCAACTTCTTTCATGATACTAAGAGCCTGCTGAAGGAACTTGATAGCTGTCTTGAAATCACTAAGAGAGCGGTAAGCATTACCGAGGTTCATATATACGAGTCCTTCTGAATCTTTGTTCCCAACTTCTTTCATGATACTAAGAGCTTGCAGATGGAACTTGATAGCTGCCTTGAAATCACCAAGAGAGTCGTAAGCATTACCGAGGTTTCCATAAACCCTACCTTCTAAATCTTTGTTCCCCAATTCTTTACTGATTATAAGAGCTTGTTGATAAAACTCGATAGCTGTCTTGAAATCACTAAGAGAGTAATAAGCATTACCGAGGTTCATATATACGTCTGCTTCTGAATCTTTGTTACCAACTTCTTTCATGATACTAAGAGCTTGCTGATGGAACTTGATAGCTGTCTTGAAATCACCAAGAGAGTGGTAAACATTACCGAGGTTCATATTTACGCTTCCTTCTGAATGTTTGTTCCCAACTTCTTTCATGATACTAAGAGCTTGCTGATGGCACTTGATAGCTTTCTTGAAATCACCAAGAGAGTCGTAAGCATTACCGAGGTTTCCATAAACCCTACCTTCTAAATCTTTGTTCCCCAATTCTTTACTGATTATAAGAGCTTGCTGATAAAACTCGATAGCCTTCTCGAATTCACCGAGGCGATAGCAATCAATACCACGGTTCATGTATGACGTTCCTTCCGAAGCTTTGCTTTCAAATTCTTTGGTGATACTACGAGCTTGCTGGTGGTACTTGAAAGCGATCTGGAAATCACCAAGAGAGTGGTAATAATTACTAAGGTTTACATACGGCTTTTCTACTAACTATTTGCTTCCAACAGATTGATTCTTTGTCGCACCTTCTTGACGTGATGTGTATCGTATTTTTCGTAATTCCCAATGTAAGACGTCATGTAACGTTTCTAATTTTTGTTAAAGTAAAATGCATAGGGGAATGGCTCATCGATGTCATGCAAGGAAATAACAATGGAATTTAGTGAGGTTGAATACTTTGGCACTGAGCATTACGAGATATATTGCAGCTAGTTGAAGACACAAACTCTATCGGCTGGATGAAAAACCTAAATAAATCACAATCAAAGTTCACTATTAAACGAGAAGAGCAACGGGATTTCATGTAGATGTTTAATAATTTGGCACCCGGTAGATTGCAGCTAGAACCCGCCGTGCGGCACAGTTCCAGTGTCGGCGGATCCATGGGAGGGTTTTACGACTTGTTTAACACTTAAATTCTTGCATCGACAGCAGAGCGTATCACTATTCAATTGCTTGGTTTTTTAAAATCATTTTGCCATTAAACTAAATTCCAAGAATATTCAAATATGGATTTTTTTTTTTTGAGGAGGGGGGGGGGGGGGGTGTACCCTCTGGTGGTCTGCTCGCGTCTGCTCGGAAAGCACTATATTCCTTCATATCATTCACATGGGGCAGGGAGACTACAATCAAGGCACCAGGCCTGAAGACCTTCGGATTCATTTTTACCTTTTTACAGTCGAACCAGGTCAAGCGTACCCCCCTAGATTCTATTAATGAATCTATTATTTGAAAATTGAACCCGTTAGTCGTTTCAAGTATTCAAATCAAAATTAGATTTCTGATTGGATTATACGAACCAGGGTACAAATAATGCATGAAACCAGAAAACCAGAAAGCCCGCGGGAAAAACTCCTCTCAATATATTCAGAGCGGCAATTCTTGATTTATATAACAGTGGATTTTCCAAAAAGCAGATTTCTCGTGATTTACAGCAATCAACGCCTACTGTCAGAAAGAAAATTCGCCATTTTAAACCAGGCACGGTGGGTCCTGTCGCGTAAATTTAAACTCACTTATGATCACTAAATGAACATTTTACGTTTGTACACTTGCGTTTTTTCCGTTAGTTATTCAAAAACAAAAATGAAAAAGGACTGGAAGCCGGCGTTTTATTATAATAAACGGTTCTCTTTTTGAGGTATATGCAAATTAATTTGGCGAAAAGTATGCGAACTCACAATGGAAGATGTTCATTTCAGTTGACCTTCGACAATGGCAGCACATGTGTTGCGCTATTCGTCGACGTATAATGGACAGTCTGGTGAAATAATAATATATACCAAACTTTTTCATGCTACAAGGTAGGTAATGCTATACATGAAAGATAAATTGGAATTTTTCAGCCCGACTCATTTGCAAGCGCTTGACTTTGTGCTCTTGCCATGACCAAATTTGCATAACGAATTATATGAATGTGTCAACAACATGCAGGAACAGTTTGAACGAACGAGCTATTTCAAATGTACTGTAGTTTGAATTTTACAGGCTATTGCTTTTGCGCGGATCTATGTTCTGCAAATTTTAATTTGATCATTGATCCGCGTTAACAATGAATAAATAAATGCATTCTTTGAAACGACTAATAGGTTCAATTTTCAAATAATCGATCCATTAATAGGGTCTAGGGGGGTACGCTTGACCTGGTTCGACTGTAATTATAATGAGTAGCCTAGAAACACTCAAACCCATTGCAGCCAAGCTTCAACAGAAAGAACAGGATGCCTTCCAAGTTTATTCTATGATTGACGACACTATTAAAGCAGTTAACAGGGTGAGGTCAAACAGAAGAGGAATGCCATGAATGGTTTAAAGACTCCTCTAGACTGGCTGACAAGATTGGTGCTAGAGTCTCAGCGCCAAGAATCACTGACTGGGAGGCACGCACTTAAAAACAATACAAACCAGGAATCGCATTATCGTGTTAATGTTGCCATACCATAGATCATTTGTTAGAAGAAATGAATTCAAGATTTAGTGAACACAGCAAGGCTGGAGCCGAAATCTTTGCCTTGCATTGGTTTGTCTGCCTTGATGAAGTATGACAGCCTTCGTAATTTGGTAGAATGGCAACACGACTTACCAACACCGTCCACACTTCTTTTTGAGTTAAAGGAATGGCAAAACTTTTGAAAATAGTGCACACCAAATTTACCACTACTGGGTAATCTTATCGAGTGTGCAAAACATGCTGACGA
Source organism: Pavona decussata (assembly GCF_977016875.1). Classification (NCBI taxonomy): domain Eukaryota; kingdom Metazoa; phylum Cnidaria; class Anthozoa; order Scleractinia; family Agariciidae; genus Pavona; species Pavona decussata. The sequence continues at coordinate 3,555,715 of NW_028145544.1, forward strand.
GGACAAATATCTGAACATACGAGTTTTGCTTATAATTGGGTGTACACTCCTTGTTAGTTCTGCCAAAACTGAGCGTTCATTCTCCGGCTTGCGAAGAATCAAGTCACATCTCAGAAACAGGATGTCTGAGGAGCGGTTGACGGGACTTGCGCTCATGCACTTGCATCATGACCTTAACGTTGATATTGACGACATCTGTACAACCTTTATTACCATGCACAAGAGGAGGATGTTCCAAGGGTGCATCCTTTACTAGAAGAATTCATGTACACGGCAAGGGGCTATGAAACTGGTGTTAAATTGATTATAACGTGGATACGCGAGCGAGGGAAGAGGGACGGGAACTCGGAGGTCTGGGGGATAAGTAATTTGCCGCAAAAGAATTCCAACATTGTTTTTGAATCAAAGTTTGGACCCCCCCCCCCCCCCCCCTCCATCAAAAATTTCTGGATCCTCCAGTAAATCCACGGTCTAGATGACATTGAATCGAGGGGTCGAACTATTTTTCTTAACCCAACACTGCTCTGGTTCACTGTACGAAGGCAAACAGGTTCTCGAACTGAACCTGAGGGGTCACTTTGTGTTCCCTCCCCCTTTCGTAATTTTAAAGCCATTAAGGCTTCAGCAGTGAAACTCGGATGGTATATAACATGTCCAAAACGCCTTCCTTTGAGCTCCACAAAGTGGACTGGTGACGTTATATCACATAAAAATTGAATCATTTGTTCTTCACAGACTCCATTTTAGATCTGCCACCTGTATTTCCCGATATCTCCGAAACCGCAGAAAATCCTCCAAATTGGTTTAAAACTTATTAAAAGCAATAAATAAGAACCAAATGATGTAAAATTGTAAAAGTTATGACATGAGAAAAATTGGGCAGACGAGATCTTGCTTCTATGACAACAGCAAGCCACGTGAACAAACAGTTATTGTATAAAGTTGTTACCAAATAAATTTTAGGAAAATTCACCAAGTTTGATGGAGTTTGCTTTTTTTATTTGGGAAGTTATACGTATTCAACGCCAGCTTGACGCTGCAGCACGCAGCCTGAATAGGGTTAAGAGTATAAGGTCTAGTCCGGATCGCTCGTGCGCTTAACCTTTTTAACTGACATTTATTCTGTTGGAAATTATAAATAATGAAACTGTTTTCTATCCTAACAAACAGGGCCTACCAAGAGTAATTTACTGCTAACACTTATTTGCTTTAAAACGGGAAACCTCTATGCCTTAAATTAAATAAATTACAATACCTTTAGAACGCCTTTTTTAAAACGCTTAAAAGCTGAGAAGACCTGTTTGGATTTGTAACCGAATATCAGCTCCTATACGAAACCTATACGAACAGCTGGATGGTGTTGCTATGGGTTCGCCACTGGGACCTCTTATGGTTAACGCATTCACGTGTAACATCGAGAAACAGTTAGAAACCGAAAACAAGATGCCTGCCTTTTACAAACGCTATGTAGATGATACGCTTAGCGTAATGCCTGATTTGAACAACAGTCATCCTTCTATCGATTTTACAATGGAGCTTGAGAATGGATATAATCAGGAATGGATGCCGGTTAGACACGAAGGTTTACAGGAAACCAACGCACACTGGGCTACTGTTACATTACCACAGCCAAGTGAACAGTAGATATAAACGGTCATTGCTGAATACCATGCTCAATCGTGCATTTAAGCTCTCATCTACGTGGAAGCTTTATCATCAGGAATGTGAACGCCTCAAAGAGATCTTTACCCGACGGCGCTACCCAGACAAACTTGTGATCTCTACCATCCGCCAATTCTCTTTATTCATGTAAAAGTATCTGAGGATTCACGTACCCAACAGCAAGTACCAGAAAAGCAAGAAGCCCCAATCAGAATAGTGCTGCCTTTTAATAAATCAGAAATCTGCAAACGCAGTGCGCAGACAACTTGGTGACCTCAGTCGGAAGATCAACGTGGATATCAGCCCTTTGTACACGAGTCGGAAGATCAAGGATGAAATAAAAGTGAGGGAAGACAAGCCACCCCTTGTAAATCAACAATGCGCTGTGTATCATTTTCAGTGTGGCCTGTGCGATGCAGGCTACGTCGATCGGCTACACGTGCCGACACCTTCACCAGCGAATTAAGGGGTATAAGGGATCGGCAATCGGAAACCACCTGAAGGAGCAGCACAAAATGGCCCCAAATGACATTGCGTGAAGTTTTAAAATTTTAAGAAATTGTCAAAACAAACTTTATTTTCTTATTTTTGAAATGCTTTTTATCAAAGAACCGAAACCAGGACTAAACAAACAATGCGATTCTATTTGCGCTAAATTGTTTGTTTAGACCAGTTCTAGGCAAGCCTCATTATTACTTCATTGTTTCATGTCCTTTTTAAACTTTCTAAATACTTATCATTGACATGTTTTATCACATTTTAGCGTTCATGACATGCTTACCGATTTTAAAATGTTTGTAATATATTAATGCGATGGCTTTCATTTTTTACTCGCACTTAAAAATGCATGGCCTCGGAGAGGTCGAAACGTCGTCACCTTTTAGCGTGTATTTTTATCACAAAATCTATTTCTAAGAAACTACTCATTAAAATAAAGGAAATAACAATACCTTTTAAGACCTGCTTCTGAGTTCCAACAGCGTCGCATTTTCTTTGTCAATCTTTTCAAAGTTAAGGTTGTTACGTTGTAGAGAAAGCAGGTAAATTCGATGAGACGTTATAATCACCATTTTTAGTTGTACCTGATCGGCTGCTCTTCCCAAAATTAATCGGAAAACTTGAACGTTTGAGGGTCTCCCAGATCTCTAGTGCGAATCGGCCCTCAGCGCCCGGACAGAATGAAAGGCACCTATGTTTGTAGCATTACAGCGAAGCTGGCGGAAAATTTCTTTGAACCTCAGGGTTCTCGAGTACAACGATACTCGATTGTTACCTGACATGGTCTTTGAAACGGTTTTTTGCGGTAAAAGTAGGACCAGTAAAATGGTGTACATTAAAGTGGTTCTCTTGTTTTCTTTTCAACTACTGCAAGCAGATAAGAATGATAAGGCGTATACATATATACTAAAACTTTCTTCCACTTGTCAAATTGTGTTGATCAGTCACTGCTTGGGGAGGAAGAGAGCTGCAGAGCATCCTATGTTTTATACTGTGGCAGTATAAAAACGTAGGAATGCTAATTATGTCATTTTTTATTTATTTATTTATTTATTTGTTTATTTATTTATTTTTTGCAGGGGGAGGGGGGGGGGGGGGGGGGGGCAAGGCACGTTTTGTGTGGGGACATACAAGTAATTCAGTACTGCCTTTCATTATGAAAACAAACTTATTACATCCAGGAATGTTTATGCTGCACTCAAAAAAATCAGTAATAATTCATAAGCCCATTGACCAATCAAACTCGTCCATAAAACATCACGTGAAGTGGTTTTAAAACCCGATAAAACCTCCTCCTTATTAGTAGGCAATGTTTAATAATTTTTTAGTATGCGACTCCTCAACTTTCACAAAAGCATAATTGTTATGAACTCTCCTGACACACGCTTTTCCAGGAATGTTTTTGAAGCCGTTCAAAAACTCGCAGCACGTATTTTATCGGGTCTAAAACCAGATAATACACTGGTGCTCGTGTTCTAAACATTACACGAAAGAACCAAAGGATACTGCTAATCCTTGATCACACCACGTGATTGCTTCTTCAAACAGATTCAGCTCCACACAAGCACTTGCTCCTAAAAAACATATATGATAACTTGATTTATTTTTAAGTCAAGTAAGTTTTCTTCAAAATTTAGTTTCTATGTTTGCGCACATGTATCCTGATAATTACAGTAGAGGAAAATGAAAAAGGATCGCCATTTTGCAATACAGCTAGGGTGCGTTTGATTGACCCTATTCCGGAAGAGGAATACATACAATAATTCCAATAAATTCCTCAAGAGGTTTCTGGAGTTGCTAAAATACAAAATGGCTCTTAAATTATCATGTGTCAGCGAAAGTTTGCAGAAATGTCTTCTCAAATTTACTTAAAAAAGAAATCTAACAGATATTTCGCTTATTCTTATTCTGGAGTACGGTCAATCGAATGCAACCTTTAACATCACTTTATGAACAGCCGCTTAGTCTTCACAATAAGAGGATAATTTTTTTTTAAATGATGAAACCCGCTTAATATGGACACAGAGGCGATGCGAACACTTCATACAATCGAATAAGTTAATTATAGTCTTGGGGTTTATGCAATGCGCAATGTCAGACATCTGCACGACGTGTGATAAAAGTTGGGAGGTTCAAAGAAAATAACATGTTTCTGTTTAATCATTGACTGGCGATGAGCAGCAATACACTGTTTTTTTCAGTTGAAACATATAACATACAAGGTAGCATCTTTTGCAATAACACATCGTGTAATACACACTGATACAGAAAACCAGTTCTAGAAAACGGATGGATATTGTATAAATTCGCGGCTCGTTGGCCTACCTGGTGTAAAAGAGTCATGATCTATATATTAAGTTAATATGGCAAAACATTGGCCGTCACTTAAAGATTGTATGGTAGAAATGATCGTGGCGGTACATTTTTGCTTTTAACTCGTTACTTGCTTTTTCTTTTGTCTAGAATTTTAAGACATCTTACCTCTAATGATTGCTTTGACATAAGATGGTTGTAATTCGGTGGCAACTTTCGCATCACTTAGTGAATTCCGATAATTCCCTAAAAATTATAAATAGATAAATAAATTTATTTACGCTCAGGCTGAAGCAGCTGACCAGACCTCTGCGTTCTCTGAGGCGCGAGGAAAGCTAGTTGGTGCAAAACGTAGTAAAACCGGCTAAAATCGGCGCGAAAAATGTTTTCGAGAACGAGCGAAAGAGCGTCTGGAAACAAATCCAGGCACGGTCCAATTCATTTTCACAACTCAGTTGTGCTAATACAGTGACTAAATAAATGCTGAATAAATAAATAAATTGAAATAAAACATCTCACCTAAACGGAAGTGAGCTGCCGCCCTGTTGCAATACAGTTTGGCTTTCAGTTCTTTATCATTGAAGTTCACTTTAATTCCTTCCGTGTAAAAGTTGACGGCGTTACGGAAATTCCTCTTCCCGTATTCATCATTGCCTTCGTTCTTATAAACCTCTGCTATTGCTAAAATGAAGAAATTAAAACATAGTTAATAAAAGGCAATGGTTAAGCCCGTATGTAGCCCGTCAAACTACTTCATTTTAGTGTTGTATATTTTGTAAGCATTTTTGGCGTTGACCGTGCACAAACCACAATAGATTTTGAAATGTGTTGGAGCAAATCACCAATAGTAAGATATTCAACTGTAGTATGAAAGTTAAAAGAAAGGATTGTGCACGGTCGCGGCCCTTCCAACATAAATTGCAGCGCCCGGCATTGTTAACATGGCAAGGTTTCATAACCGGTCCCTCAATAGCCCAATTTCAATATATCGAAATTAGGCTATTAACTATGATGAAAAGATCTTTGACACCGGCTTGGGAGTACTGTGTTTGTCACGCTGTGTGTGGTTTTGTCATGTTGTTTTAAGCCGTTGTGTTTTGTTGTCGCTTGCTCGTTGGTGTATTTTGTTCAGTGCTTTTTTGTTGGTTATTAAATGGAGAGTTTCACGGTTCAGCGCATGTGCGAGCGATAACGTAAGCGCTGTCAAGCCAATTGTTTTTGAACCAATTAGAAGCGAGTACACAACACCGGCGGGATACGGCGGGGAAGTCTTATAAATTGCTGGCATAAAAATAAAACTGACCGGCCAGTGTTTCGGTCACGTTTCAGAAAGAAACAAAAAGGCTGTCCATGTTAAACACATGGGGAATTTTGCTGCGCCGCTTCGTGAATGTCACATGACATTCAAGAAATGCCAGAACTTATGCGAACGTATACGGTTTTATTTTAGTACAATGTTGATATCTCGCGGCATCGACCGTTTTTTATTATGCGCGGTTCGAAAAGACGAGAAGCTCCCTCAAACTTACCTACTTAAATCCAGTATTTCATCAGCATTCAGTGATAAACTTACTATAGTGTGTACGCTCGATAGCCTGATTTTATTAGACCAGCAAGAAGGCAAAGCACGAGAAATCCGCAAGCTTCAAGAAGCGATGCGACCGTCTAGTAACAACAACACTGAGCGTCCTTCCGAGATGCTGGAATGCATTTGAGAAAACTCTGCCATGGTGGCAAATCAAAACTACGTTTGCCATTCGCAATGACCATAATTTTATAGATAAATGAATACCTTACAATAGATTTTGTAGTTTGCCGCAAATCTTTTGAATTTTTTTTCTGCTGCCCGATATTCGAGCCCGACTACAACTAACTCGCACATTTGATCTCATATTTATTCGCTTTGCGTCTCAGTGTTGTACAATTTTTTCCATCCAAAGCAAAACACTGATGTTTGATGCTGTTTGTCCGTCGAATTCTCCGTTTTTGACAGTTGACTTCCATATGAACAAACAGTAGGATTGAAATCTAGAAAATCCTCGCGAGTTCATCCAAAGCCAGTTGGTGACCTTTGCCATTTCCAGCGAAAGCAGATGTGCCGCGAAATCGTTGTCTATTTTAAACAGACTTATCTCTTTACCAATTTCCACGTTTCGTGGCATATCTTGTTAACCACACAGGATTCCACTCTGTCCGCTTTAACTTCTGTGCTTCGAGAGAGTCCACAGAACGTCCCGTCGCCGGTCGGCCGCGACGTCTCCTTGCCGATCCATCGACAAAAATGTCGTTTTCGGATGCTAAAACACTTTTAACCTTACAAAAACCGAACTTATATTTACAACAGGAAACAAAGATTGTAAAAAGCGAAGAACGAAGAGCGGATGATCCAAATTCGGGCGCGATTTCAACAGATTGTTCCACCACAAGCTCGCATCGAATTTAGTGTCGACCCGTACAATTTATTTTTGAGCCGGTCTGCTCGCGCATGCGCTTGACCGTGAAACTCGGCCTTTAAGTTGAGTGATTTGTCTGTTAGGTCATGGCGAATTGTGTGTATACATTCCCTATACTATTTTTCAGCATACATATTTCAAAGGGGTAGTATCACCTATGTGTGATGTTACTTTGAATGGCCAAAAAACACATTTGCATCGACAGAATCGTTAAAATAACGGTTCAGTTTTGTTTACTGTAACCACACTACTACACAGAAACTAGTGTTAGTTATCATTGGCCGCTAATGGCCAAGATAAAAATGGATTGAAACTTCAAAAAATTGGCCAATTTTTTCAAGTTCTTCCAGCGTATTTGGAGAAAAAAAACTGATTATAGTTAGTTCTTCCCAGGAGAAATCAGTTAATATTTTATTCTCGGTGCTAAAAAAGCAATTTGATGTTAGAGGTAGCTTGTCCAATATTTTAGCAGTTTCGACCAGAACAAAAAAAATTTCCGTGACAGTGACCCTGCAGTAACCTGAACAACGGTCAACTTTCATTTGAGCCCCAAATTATATAACCTAATGTAATGAGACGATACTAATAATGGGGAGGTGAAGGGGCCTATATTGGGGGAAGGTGGTGTTGAAAATAACAACACTATAGGATTAAAGAGGACAGGGAACGTGTTAATAAGTAACGAAAAGGAGGCCTTTACTACACCATTTTTCATTAGCTATCATCCGTAGACTCAACGTTCTTGCAACATTTAATGTTAGTGATAATAGGGCAAGTAAATGACGCGACTCTTTACCTCTCAAAGTGTCATCATCAAAATCCAAAGTATCCTCACCAACTGGTGTGACGTCACTTCCAGGTTTGGCTTCGACTTCACTGCTTGCCATGGATGCTGGGAAAACAAATACTTTAAGGTTTAGCTTAAATAATCAGCGATACATGGAATTATTGTCAACTGTAAGTTAGATACTAGACAAGGACAAACATTCCAGTATTGAGAAGAACTGTTAAATTTCACTGCAGTGTCCACTCAAACCTTGTCATTACGAACAGCATTCTATGTTATACAGAAATATCCAAGTAGAATTACGAATTATCACTAACTATGAGTACACGCTTTACATCCCATAATGAATCAGTAAATAAAGAAATAAAGAAACACCAAAAAACAAACCATTAAGAAACAAATACACAGGCAAACAACAACAACAAACAAAACGAAAATCCAGAGAAAGTTTCTAGCCAATCTGGCGGCTTTTCACTTAGGGGAGGAGAAGGTTCGGTTTACAGTTAACAGGCGTTGGCTATTTCTTAATCCATGGACTTAACTAAGTTCTCTTACAGCTATGAAGATTAAAATTGAACAGTTTTCCAATCTAACGACGAATTTTGGCAAGACAAAAAAATTGAATCCACACCTTTCAAAGTGTCATCATCAAAATTCAAAGTCTCCTTAAAAGTTAACGTAACGTCACTTTCAGGCTTGGCTTTGTTTTTACTGTTTGCTATGGATGCTGGGAAATTCAATCGAATCTTAAATCAGTACTCTAAGATTAAAAGTCAGTTCTCTATCAACTGTGAAAATTAACATAGAACAGTTTTCCAGTCTAAAAACAACTTCTGGTAAGAGAAAAACATAAATCCTCACCTTTCAAAGTGTCATCATCAGACTTGCAAGTCTCCTCACCAGCTGGTTTGACAACATTTTCAGTTTTGGCTTTGTTTTCAGTGCTTGTCATGGATGCTGGAAGATCAAATTTTTAAATTCAATCAGTTTACTCAGCTTATAAGTGTAACTGTAAAATTTATATAGCTTAGCTTTCCATATAATATGATCAAGTGCGCTTTTCAGATGCAAAGGGGAATAGAAAATATATATAAAATCGCAGACAACAACTTAAAATAAATAAAATTAAAAACTCTACTCCATCAAATATATGCTATGTTAAAGTCGTGTGTCTATAAAAGCTTCTTAACGTAAAGCAGAACGGTTTTCCAGTCTTAAAACGACTTCTGCCACGATAATAGAATGAATCCTCACCTTTCGAAGTGTCATCATCAAAACCCAAAGTCTCCTCACCAGCAGGTGTGACGTCACTTTCAGGTATGGCTTCGCTTTCACTGCTTGCTAGAGATGCTGCGATATACAATCGAATACTTAATCAGTACTCAAGCGGCGGCGGCGGCTGATCAAAACCTGGGACTGGATTTGTTTCACCCATTGAGCATGACTGAGAGCTTGAAGCCTCAATGTTTGCTTGGACGTTAAATGAACAAGTGTTAGAAATAAATAAAAAGAAAACAGAAAATGATAAAACATTACAAGATCAATCAAACAAACAAACATGCAAATAAAAACAGCAACACACAAACAACACCGAAAACCGGAAAGAGTTTGTAACTAGTTCTGGCGGATCTACGGAGGAGTTTGCTGTATCCATGGACTGAACTCACTTCTCTTTCAACCGTAAAGATTAACATTCAACAATTTTCCAGTCCAACGACTTCTGGTAAGAGATTAATATGAATCCTCACCTATCAAAGTGTCATCATCAAAATCCAAAGTATCCTCACCAACTGTTGTGACGTCACTTTTAGGTTTCGCGTTGAATTCGCTACTTGCCATGGATGCTGGGAAAACGAATACTTTTAGGATTAGCGTAAATAATCAGCGATACGTGGACTTATTGTCAACTGAAAGTTAGATACTGGACAAAGACAAACATTCCAGTATTGAGAAGGACTGTTAAATATCGCTGCAGCGTCCACTCAAACCTTGTTTTTAAGAACAGCATTGCATGTTATATAGGAATATCCAAGTAGAATTACGAATTATCACTAACTATGAGTACACACTTTTCATCCCATAATAAATAAGTAAATAAAAAAATAAGGAAAAACCAACAAACAAACCATTAAAAAAACAAACACACAAGAAAACAAAACAAAAATCCTGAGAAAGTTTCTAGCCAATCTGGCGGCACTACACTTAGTGGAGGAGAGGGTAGGTTTTACAGTTAAGAGGCGTTTGCTATTTCTTCATTTATGCATTTAACTCAGTTCTCTTACCACTGTGAAGATTAACGTTGAACAGTTTTCCAGTCTAACGACTTCTGGTAAGAGAATAACATGAATTCTCACCTTTCGAAGTGCCATCATCAAAATCCAAAGTCTCCTTATCAGTTGGCGTGACGTCACTTCCAGGTTTGGTATTGTTTTTACTGTTGGCTATGGATGCTAAGAAGTGCAATCGAATACTTAATTAGTACTCCAAGATTAAAACTCAGTTCTCTTCCAACTGTGAAGATTAACATGGAACAGTTTTCCAGTCCAACGACTTCTGGTGGAGAATAACATGGATCCTCACCTTTCGAAGTGCCATCATCAAAATCCAAAGTCTCCTTATCAGTTGGCGTGACGTCACTTCCAGGTTTGGCTTTGTTTTTACTGTTGGCTATGGATGCTGGGAAGTGCAATCGAATACTTAATTAGTAGTCTAAGATTAAAACTCAGTTCTCTTTCAACTGTGAAGATTAACATAGAACAGTTTTCCAGTCCATCGACTTCTGGTAAGAGAATAACATGAATCCTTACCTTTCGAAGTGTTATCATCAAAATTGAAAGTCTCCTTATCAGTTGGCGTGACGTCACTTCCAGGTTTGGCTTTGTTTTTACTGTTTCCTATGGATGCTGGGAAATGCAATCGAATATTTAATTAGTACTCTAACATTAAAACTCAGTTCTCTTTCAACTGTGAACATTAACATGAAACAGTTTCCTAGTCTTAGAACGACTTCTGGTGAGAGAAAAAGATGAATCCTTACCTTTCAAAGTGTCATCATCAGACTTGCAAGTCTCCTCACCAGTTTGCTTGGCAACTGGAAGATCAAATATTTAAATTTAATCAGTATACTCAGCTTATAAGTGTAACTGTAAAATTTATATAGCGCAACTTTCCATATAATATGATCAAGTGCGCTTTTCATAGGCAAAGGGGAATAGAAAATATATATAAAATCGCAGACAACAATAACTATAAAAACTTAAGATCAATAAAATTAAAAACTCTACTCCATCAAATATATGCTACGTTAAAGTGGTGTGTCTATAAAAGCTTCTTAACGTAAAGCAGAACGGTTTTCCAGTCTTAAAACGACTTCTGGTAAGAGAGAAACATGAATCCTCACCTTTCGAAGTGTCATCATCAAAATCCAAAGTCTCCTCACCAGCAGGTGTGCCGTCACTTTCAGGTATGGCTTCGCTTTCCCTGTTTGCTAGAGATGCTGCGATATACAATCGAAAACTTAATCAGTACTCAAGCGGCGGTGGCGGCTGATCAAAACCTGGGACTGGATTTGTTTTACCCATTGACTGAGAGCTTGAAGCCTTAATGTTTGCGTGGACGTTAAATGAACAAGTGTTAGAAATAAATAAAAAGAAAACAGAAAATGATAAAACATTACAAGATCAATCAAACAAACAAACATGCAAATAAAAACAGCAACAAACAAACAACACCGAAAACCGGAAAGAGTTTGTAACTAGTTCTGGCGGATCTACGGAGGAGTTTGCTGTATCCATGGACTGAACTCACTTCTCTTTCAACCGTGAAGATTAACATTCAACAGTTTTCCAGTCCAACGACTTCTGGTAAGAGAATAACATGATTCCTCACCATTCAAAGTGTCATCATCAAAATCCAAAGTATCCTCACCAATTGTTGTGACGTCACTTTTAGGTTTCGCGTTAAATTCGCTGCTTGCCATGGATGCTGGGAAAACGAATACTTTTAGGATTAGCGTAAATAATTAGCGATACGTGGACTTATTGTCAACTGAAAGTTAGATACTGGACAAAGACAAACATTCCAGTATTGAGAAGGACTGTTAAATATCACTGCAGTGTCCACTCAAACCTTGTTATTAAGAACAGCATTGCATGTTATAAAGCAATATCCAAGTAGAATTACGAATTATCACTAACTATGAGTACACACTTTTCATCCCATAATAAATAAGTAAATAAAAAAATAAGGAAAAACCAACAAACAAACCATTAAAAAAACAAACACACAAGAAAACAAAACAAAAATCCTGAGAAAGTTTCTAGCTAATCTGGCGGCTCTACACTTATTGGAGGAGAGGGTAGGTTTTACAGTTAAGAGGCGTTTGCTATTTCTTCATTTATGCACTTAACTCAGTTCTCTATGGTGGCCCACAACTGCCATAGCTGTTTTTCTTGTTTTTTGTAGATTTTTTCCTTAAAAATAGTTTTACTTTATAAAAATAAATAAACTTAAGTTACGATTGATTTAATATTAAATGAAATAAACACAAACATTACCGACAGTCAACTTAAAATAAAACAAGAATTAAATTAAATTTAACTTAACATGAAATAAAAGTTAAATTAAAACCGATTTGAAATCAAATTGAAAGCAAATAAAACAAGAATTAAAATTAAATTTAACTTAAAATGAAATAAAAATAAAATTAAAACCGATTTGAAATCAAATTGAAAGCAAATTCAAAATGAATCTCACCTCATTTCTTTTCAAAACAAAACTAAAAATTCCCTTGGCCCAGAGCTGCCATAGACCAGCATGCTTTGCGAAATTATTTCAGAAATTTAGAAATGGCGGCCCGAATCCGCAATGCGGGTTGGATGGAAGATCTCCGCTTAAAGCAAGATCTTGAAAAGTATGTTCGCCAAGGCCTCAAAAGAGACGAGATTCTAAACTTTATGGAACGAGATTTTGGTGAATACGCTTGGAGCTTACGAACCCTTGATCGACGTATGCGCCATTTTGATATTCGCTATACGGATACAGATGTCACGGTTGAGGAAGTGACAATCGCAGTTCGAAAAGAACTTGATGGGCCAGGTAAACTTTTGGGCTACCGAGCCATGCACAACAAGATAAGGCAAGAATATCTGCTAAACGTTCCAAGGAATTTGGTACATGCCGTAATGTTTGATCTTGACCCGGAAGGGCTTCAAACTCGATGTCCAATTGTAAAGAAGAGGACAACTAAAGGTCATTTCTCAACAAAGGGAACCAACTGGGTGCACTCGATGGATGGTCATGACAAGCTCATGGGTTACCAGAACAGTACGTTTCCTTTAGCTATTTACGGCTCTATTGACACAGCCAGCAGAAAAATTCTTTGGCTCAAGATTTGGACGGGAAACTCGGATCCAAAAAGGATCGCGCGCTGGTATTTAGAGCACTTGTATGAAACAGGAACAATTGCGTCTCACATCAGAATCGACAAAGGAACCGAGACTGGAATTATGGCGACAATGCACTCGTACCTTCGACAAAACCATGGTGACATGAATCCTTTTGACACCGTCATATATGGGCCATCAACTTCAAACCAGGTATGTGATTATTTCAGAAAAAATGAAATTACGCGTGAGTCGAAGTTTTTAAAGCTTTTACCCATAATTATTATTTTTCAACGAATAGATAGAACGGTGTTGGAAGGAACTTCATGAACGCCTGGAGAAGTATTTTAAAGAACAACTAGCAGAGCTAAAGGGTGAAGGATATTATAATCCACATGATGAATCAGACAGGTACATGTAAATTATTATGAACTGAGAATTAGTTGATATCATGTCTGCTTGACTATGTATAACGTAGTTAAGGACGGTGCCTACTATTGTTACTGCGCATACGTTCTGCGCATCTCGAGATACTCGGGTTTCCTATGGGTAGTGCTCACTAATACAGGGATATTTTTGCGCGGTTTAAAACTATGCGGAGAAATCGGAACTTAGCAAGTGCTCTTGGTATCCCAAAAGAAAACTGGGGGTAACCATGCATTTTTCAGAGATAATTAAGCTTCAATTTAGGAAAAACTACCATACACTGCTTTACATTTTGGCGCTTTTTAGAAATATTGTTGCCTAATTATCTCTGAAAAATGCGTGGTTACCCCCAATTTTCTTTTTGGATTCCAATACCCCCTGCTAAGATCTGCTTTTCCCGCATAGTCATAAACCGCACAAAAATACCTCTGTATTAGTAGGCACCGTCCTTAATTAAAAATACTGTGCAAAATTCCTTTTGAGTTTTATACATTTATATACTCTTAACTTCCTCTCCCCTACAGGAAACGTTATCATACTTACTAATTCCTGTTCTCCAACACCAACTTGATGTATTTCAAGAAACTGTGTGGAACAGTCACAGGATCCGCACACAAAAGAACACTGTGCTACCTGATGGAATTCCTGACCACATATACAACTTTCCTGGAGAGTACGGGCTAGTAGAGTGTGGTAAACATCCATTCCCTTCTTGAATGTTGTTATTGTTTTTCTTCTTTTTTTTGTTTTGAGGGGGGGGGGGGGGGGGGGGGAGGAAAGAAAACTCTATGACTTACCTTGTTGTTTGATTTTGTTTCTGACTATTACAGGCTTGCCAGTCACAGAGGAACAGTTGAAAGAGGTTGCTCAACACTCAGGGGTTTTAGAAATAGATGATGACTTTCTTGAACCTGAGTTCAGGACTAAATGTTGCAGAATTATACCTATGCCTGTTGAGCAGCATGTAGAACCAGCAGAATGCGCTGAAGCATACAAGTATTTAAAAAGGAAATTCTCTCAAACAGTTTAACCAACATTGCCTTTTAATTTGCATTAAAAAAAGAAATAGAAGTATAAGAAACAACAAACATTGCAATGTTAATATGAGTTATGTCAGTAATGCATTACTTAACCAAACACCCTCAACACGGATAAACTAGGCCTTTTATAGCCACTTAGATATTTAAAGATTGCTATCTGTGGCTAATCAATAAAGATCAACTTTTACTGATATTACATAAACGGGCCTTAACCTTAGAGTTCATTAGGAAACCAGTCAAACACAACAAACTTGAATTAAGGGACTTAGAATCAAAGTGGGCCAACACCTCAAAACCTGACATACAAAAAAGTCTGTCAAAGTGTCTGCAAGATTCAGAAATGTGTTTTAGAATTTGAAAATATTTCAGTCCTTTTTTGGTAGGGACTTATTTTTATTTTTTATTGCATCTCTAAGCAAATCTTGCAATTTCCAGTTATTAATTTTCGGATACCCAACATTAATTGCCTCTCAGTCCCTCAAATTCCCTATCCCTTTACTGTTACATGTTCCTCATTCAGCTGAAGGTTATTGTTAAACTGCAACATATCAACAACACAAAATATTTGTGATAAAATGAACTAATAACCTTTTGTTAGGCAGAGAACTGAAGTCACTATTTTTTGGTCTCTGTTCTGTTGTCTTTGCTTTGTAATCTTTATCAAGGCAAAGCCTCCTAATTAAGTTTTTAAATAGACAATGGCTTCAGTGCCAAACATTTGCAATAAAAATTACATGTGTGATTGACTTTAAAGTTTTGAATTGCAGTGGAAGAAAGGTTTCCTGTGGTGAACAGGACTTCATTTCCGGTGTCTACTAACTCAGCAGAGGTAATCTCTGGGTCGAATAGTTCATACCCAACACCTTGCACATCCACAAGCATAACTTGGTAATCTGACTTCTCATAAGAGAAGTGAACTAAACATTCTGCTTTTTGGAGCATCACATCCTCTTTATTTCCACAAGGTTTTCCATCATTATTGATGAGTTTTTCCATTTCACCTTCCACAAATTCTTCAACGGTGACAAATTCCCCATCTGGAAGCTTGCCAAGGTAAATGTTTTTGTAGGTGAATGTTTCACCAAATACATCTCTCAGCTCGTCGTCCAAGATTACCTGGGTAAGTTGAGCAGCAAAATTTCGAGACAGAGTGTGCATCTGGACCACTTTTCTGGTGTGCTGTTCAACAGTTTGATTGATATTTTCAATTTCTTTAAGGACATTTGTCTTATATTTCTTTACAACCCACTCTGTATTTGAAAATTGTCGGGTGTTGCTTTTTGCCCTATAGGCCTTTCTAAATCCACCCTGCCCAAGCAGATCTTTTGAAATCTGAAATTCCACTGGGATATCGACAGTTGACCATACCATGTTATCCAAGTGAAAAGTATTCAAGTTAACCAAGGTAGTGCTAGATTTCACCACTCGACCCAAGTTGAGTATGGCTGATACGGAGAGGCTCTTTGGAATGAATTTCGATTTGGCGTTTTCGATTTTGGCCTTTTTGTTTGGGCTTGGAAGTGACTGGGTGACTTTAGGAGCCGATGCAGCGCTGCCCTGCTTTTTGTTCATCGTTTGCTCACGGTGAGTATCTTGGGTGTCGCCACTTCTACCTTCAATTTCGACCTCAGTTTCATCAATAAAGCGAACATGGATTAATTTAGTGTCTGGTATTTGTTTTACTGTGCTACACGAGGGACCTTGTTCACCGGCCAGTATATCACATACCATACCTACTCCAATCTTTGATGCGAAATGGCTTGTGCACGCTTCCTTGATGTTAGCGATGGTCAGCTCTCTTCCACTGAAATCGACAAACTCTCTTGGGCCGATTCTACTGTACTTTTGCTGTTTACCAGCAACTTCGGAACTTAAACGTTGCACAGTTAGTTTCTCCTTACAGTTCTTGTCGTCTTTGCCTTTACCTGCATGTGTACCTGCTCTCTTTCGTTTCATTTCAGCTTGAAACGCTTTCCATCCCTTGTCCGCCATTTTTAATTTCTGAAATAATTTCGCAAAGCATGCTGGTCTATGGCAGCTCTGGGCCAAGGGAATTTTTAGTTTTGTTTTGAAAAGAAATGAGGTGAGATTCATTTTGAATTTGCTTTCAATTTGATTTCAAATCGGTTTTAATTTTATTTTTATTTCATTTTAAGTTAAATTTAATTTTAATTCTTGTTTTATTTGCTTTCAATTTGATTTCAAATCGGTTTTAATTTAACTTTTATTTCATGTTAAGTTAAATTTAATTTAATTCTTGTTTTATTTTAAGTTGACTGTCGGTAATGTTTGTGTTTATTTCATTTAATATTAAATCAATCGTAACTTAAGTTTATTTATTTTTATAAAGTAAAACTATTTTTAAGGAAAACATCTACAAAAAACAAGAAAAACAGCTATGGCAGTTGTGGGCCACCATAGGACATCTTACCTCTAATGATTGCTTTGACATAAGATGGTTGTATTTCAGTGGCAACTTTCGCATCACTTAGTGAATCCCGATAATTCCCTAAAAATTATAAATAAATTTATTTAACCTCAGGTTGACGCACCTGGCCAGACCTCTAGCATTGTCGGAAAAGCGACGAAAGATAGTTGGAGCGGGACATAGTAAAAATCCGGTTAAAATCGGCGCGAAAAAAGTTTTCAAGAACAAGCGAAAGAGCGCTTCTTGGAACTACTTTGTTCCAGGGCCTTTCCAAATGGCTCCCTGATTTAGCGAAAATTTGTCCCCTGTATTATTTTTCTCAATCGGTAGGCAGCAAGGCTGGAGATGAGCTTGAAATTAATTTAGTTTAGGAAGTACATCGAGCTGTTTTCCGACTTACTTGCTGTGATGTATTTTTCAAAAGTTCAGAGAGACGTCAACAATTACTCCAACAAGTAGGATAGCTTCGTATTGTGGTTATTCAACAATGCCGGAACGTTGCATTTATCAGATTTAAGGACCGAATTTTATAATTTCGACATCACTCCGTCGTGCTTCTGTTCGTTTCTTTTTACTTAACCAAAAACGATCAGCAAAAGCTGACTATCATCAGTAAGAATTAATGATGAAAATATCGCATAACAAGGGCCGTAACAAGTAGCCTCGTTTTCTACAAGGAGAAATACGCAAATTGAGAGACATGGTTAGAGAAAAGAGAATAGATCCAGATTCATTTTGACAGCTTAATGCGTAATACCTAAATTACCGTAACTAAATAAATGCTGAATAAATAAATAAATTTTAAAGAAAACACCTCACCTAAACGAAAGTGCGCTGCCGACCTGTTGCAATACAGTTTGGCTTTTAGTTCTTCATCCTTGCAGTTCACTTTAATTCCTTCCGTGTAAAAGTTGACGGCGTTTCGGAAATTCCTTTTCCCGTATTCACCAATACCGTCATTCTTATAAACCTCTGTTGTTACTGTAATGAAACAAATTTAAAAAAACCTTAAATACCGGCTTTGGAGTAGTGTGAGATACTGCGCAAGCTCCAAGGTTGCGTTGCGGTAATGTGAAGTGCTTTACTAGTCAGGTTGTGTTGTGCTGTGTTTTGCGTAAGGTGTTGCATGACCGTTACATTTTGTTTTGTTGTGTTGTTCCAGGTATTTCGTTGTTCTTTTTGTCTCTTTGTGCTGGGTTTTGTCGTGTTCATTTAAGCCGCTGTGTTTTGTTGTGGCGTGCTCGTTTAGTTGTGCTTTTCTGCTCGTTGTTGAGTAGAGTGAAGCGTTTGTTAGAATATGGCGAGTTGTATGTCATTCTCTTAAGTAAACATTCCCTATACTACTTTTCAGCAAGGAAATTTTAACCTTAATAACGGCCACCTTTCATTTGAGCTCCATACTGTATAGCCTAACGTAAAGGGACGATACTAATAAGAGGAGTAGCCTGCGAGCAAGCTCTCTATTACAGGTCAGACGCGAGAGGATATAGCGCGAGCCGGGGCGGGGACTCGCCGCTCGCGCTATATCGTCTCGCAGCTGACCTATAATGGAGAGTTTGCTCATAAGGGAAGGTAAAGGGGACTATATATTAAATTATAACCACACTGGAGGATTAGAGAGGCCAGGGAGGTGTTTATAAGTAAGAAAAAGTGGCTTCTACTACACCATTATCACTCGTGGACTAAACTCAGCGTTTTTGCAACATTTAGGGCCAATTATACAAACGACGTTTAGACAGCGTTTATGAAAGTCGTCGTCTAATCATGTTTAAACCTTGAATACCGATTATTTAAATCACAGGGAGTCCACAAAAGTTGTGAAAAAGAAATAAATTAATAAATTATCGACTTACGTTGTTCGAAGGGTTGTTCGTTTCTTGTGGTTTTCTATAGCCCGTTCATTTGCATACAATTTACGCAACAGCACTAATGTCGTGTATTGAGTTGTGCACAAGCGGATCTGAGCTCTGCTCACCATACTTAATATACAGCTGTTTCGACAAAGGTTGTCCAAAAAGAGCGTAAAAGCGTATGCGACATTGCCGAACGGTAGTCTGGGAAATACCCAATAAATTTCAATGAAAGCTCAGAATCCATATTGCCCGCCATCTCAAGTCTTCGCTGTACGGTCGAGGCAATATGGATTCTGAGCTTTCATTGAAATTTATTGGGTATTTCCCAGACTACGTTTTGGTTTTGTAGCGTACGCTTTCACACTTTTTTTTAGACAGCCTTTGTCGAAACAGCTGTATATAGTGAGCAAAGCTCAGATTCGCTCGCGCACAACTCGGCCAGTACACGACATTAGTGCTGTCGCGTAAATTGTATGCTAATGAACCGGCTAAAGAAAACCACAAGAAACGAACAACCCTTCGAACAACGTAAGTCGATAATTTATTAAAGTGGAAATAATGAAGAAGCGTTCTCAAGTCGAATAACTCGGAAAAAGAATTTTCCTAGGCCCCCAACGGGAATCGAACCCATGACCTTCCTGATACCGGTTGGACGCTCTAACCACTGAGCTATGGGAGACTCATGGTGAGCGAGGCCATATACTAGGTTCTTATGGGTGACACATGTCCTGCTATACTGCAAGGCTCAAATATGTCTAAATGATAAATGTGGTTAAATGATAAATGGAAATGGCTAGTCATGAAAAAAATCGCAAAGCAATTTTTTGGTCATGACTTTATCCAAGTCGCCATTTCATTTATCATTTAACGATAATTTATTAATTTGTTTCTTTTTCACAACTTTTGTGGACTCCCTGTGCACCGTCTAGCGGACAATAAGAACCTGCTCACGGGTAGATTAAAACGCTGTTTAACAGCAATTTCATGACCAGCCATTTTGAAATGGACGGACTACTGTGCTACAGGCAGTTAAGAGAGTACGCCAATCGACTTAATATGCGACAAATTCGGCGCCTTAGGGACAGGTTTAACCCTTTAGAGGAATACGATGACGAACAGTTTCGTTTGCGTTTTCGTTTCCGAAGGGACTCGGTGGTTGACCTGGTCAAAATTTAGGATAAAGATCTTCAACATCAGTCAAGAAGAGGTCTGCCACTGACACCGCCGACAGCACGTTCTCATTGCTTTGCGATTTTTTGCGACTGGAATTTTTGAGCGGGTTAATGGCGATTTATTTGGTGTTTCTGTATTTGCTGCATGCACAGTCATTCATAAGGTTTCAAGGGCAATCGCCAAACGAAAACGACAATTCCTGTCATTCCCTGATGACTTGATTGACACCAAGAGAAAGTTCTACGATGTTGCACGCTTTGCAGCTGTGATCAGCACCATAGATTGTACCCACGTTAGGATCATATGTCCAAACTAAGAAAATGCTATGGCATTTATTAACAGAAAGTAGTTTTATTCCATCAACGTCCAAGCAGTTTGTAATAGTGACGCCTTTGTTACTGACATTGAGGCACGTTGGCCTGGATCGACTCATGACTTACGCATTTTTGAGAACAGTATGATCGCAGACAAATTAAGGGAAGATACAATTGATGGCATTCTTGTGGATGACAGTGGATACGCTTGCAGATCATATTTAATGACACCAATCCTCAAGCCAAATAATTCAGGAGAAGTGCGCTACAATATTGCACACAGGCGTAGTAGATGTGTTATTGAAAGATGCTTTGGCTTACTTAAGCGACGATTTCCACGTCTGAACTTTGGAATGCGTACCGCCCGGAAAATACTCTCGTCATCATTGTGACCACGGCAATATTGCACAATTTCGCCCTTATGCGTCGCGAACAAGACTTCGATGAAGAAATCGAAGATAAAGGTGTTCCATTTGACATTGCTGCTGCTGCAGACGCAGGTGGAAATGCCAAACGTCAGCTAACTATTTCAGAATACTTTGCTTAATGTTATTAATCAATTATATAATTAAATTGCATTTAGGGTTTCTTATCAACAGAATAGGAAATAAACGACAACAATTACTACAATTAATCAATCTTCATGTTGTTTTGTAATTTATCAGTGTTACATAACATGACAAATAAATAAGTTCAAAAACACAAGATGGTGGAAGATTTTTCTTCGTCCATGTCGTACTGATGTATGTGACAAACCAATACCCATATTAGTGAATTGGTGCATCAGCTCCCATTCCTTAGCTTTATGACCTTCATTTTTCAGTTTGTGCTCTTTCCTCGCCATGGGCAAGAATGGGTCCTCCTCGTGAGTTTCTGATCTTTTGCGTTTGCACCTGCAAGAGTAATTTTAATTGACGATCAATAACGGTAAATAATATAATGTATTATGCAATAAACAAATCATAATTGTTCATAACTTTACTTTTGAATATCCTTCTTTTTCGGGTGACTTTAACTCCTTTTGTGTTCATGGTAATGACTTCATCAGCAAGTCCACTTGGTCCCGCTTCGCTTGTGATTGGGTCCTTCTCGTGTTCGCCTCGTCTTATATTAGGTTCCACTTCAGTGCGTCATCATCAAACTCCTGATCTAGCGGATTAACTGAAGATGGTATGACGTCAGCAACTATTTTACACAATTGACTTGGGGATCCAGGAGTTTTTCCTCCACCAGTTTTTCTTGATTCACGACGTTGCAAATTGTGTTCTTTCTTGTTCTGTAGTTTCAGCCGCCTCCAGCATCTTTGGACCTGATTCAGGTACCTCTTGATACCGTTTCGGATTTTGGGAGTTGAATTTCTCAAGAATTTCTTCCCAGACCTTTGCCTTCTTCGTCAAAGTTTTGCTGTGGTATCCTTTATTTCCACATCTGAAAAATCTCTTCTCAATTCCGCCAACAAAAGCTTTTCTTCTTCGCTAAAATTCATCACGTTGAGTCAAAACCTGTAGTATCAAAATGTGCATACAAATTAACAACAAGCAGACGATGCATTCTATCGTGAGGCATTGTTTAGCCATTGACTGGAAAAATCACGGTTTAGTCGCGTTTCAACAATGTATTTTGAACATGGGTTAACCGTTGTCTAGCAAGACAACGTCTAAACCGCGAATTAGACTTAAACAAGGGCTAACTTAGACGCCGTTTAAATAGCCGGCCCATAGTCTCGAACACTCAACAACATTATTGTTAATCAACGTCTAGCTTGGAAAAAACGAAATTAACTTGATACTGACAAAGAAACGACTCACGTGCGCATACAAAAATTTAAAATTCACACTCTAACGCATTACAAGGATAGCGATTAGCGAGTTAATTAACTTGTTAGCGAACGAAAATGCTACTACATGCGTTCAACTCATGAATGTAATTACTAAGAGAAAGCCTACTTGCTATTATCGACTGTCTGCTTACAACAGTCATAAATTGTCTCTAGTGCAGAGTGCATTATGGGACAGGTTTCTACACGTGATGACGTACGTTACACGGTTTGCGCGCCTTACACGTGCACAAAATCAGATTGCTATGAATTCTATGCCTTCTAAGTACTTCCGGTAAAATCTTCCCTCCTCTTCCCGTTATACGGGTGTCTACTTTTATCCTAAAACGTCACTTTTCATAACAGAAAATAAATATCACGCTTTCTTTAAATTGCAAATAGATAAAAATTGTTACAGTTCGAATCGTTTTTTTCTACTAATAGCGCGCGCAGTGCAAATTGAATAATTACGTTTGTCTATTATGACGTAAGAAATCATCACTATAACAACTGAAACTTTTCTCGTTTCGCGGGAAGTTTTATTACGCCGTGAAGCCTGAAGAATTCTGTTAAACAAGTGAAGATTTGACATTTTCGTTAAGAAAAGCTAGCAGCCAATACAAGGTAAGTTACGTATTGATTTTTTTTCTAAAACGAAAAGTAGCTTTCGAGAAATTGCAAACTTTTTCTCACCCTCCGTAAAGGCCCCGTCACAAAAATTATAAGTTAGTCCTAGGGATCAAGCGGTTCATTTCGGAGAATATATATTTTCGGTCTATTTAGGAGGCCTAAATCACCTCAGAAACTGATTTGCACTCAAGGGATAAAGATGGTGTTTGCTTTGATACTTTGCCACTTAATATCGTGGGTGACAAAAACATTTGGCGCAAAATTTCAGCGTTAGTTTATAATTTCGCATGTGAAATTACACAGTTGCTATGGAAACGTTTTAAAAACTCACGATTGTAAACATAATTTGTTCGCCATGATATTTAACGCTCACCAAATAGTATACTCGTGAAAAAAGGATACAATTTCATTTGCGTTTTGTTAAAAATATGCTCGGGAAATTATTGGATTACTTCAAAAAGCGCGCGTGAACTTGATTACCCCACAGTAACACGTAAGTGACATAGGAAATTTAATTCCTTTTGTTATAATTAACGAAAAGACGAAAAGTTTCATCAAGAGAGAAAAGGAAAAAACTCCGATACCGTCCAGATACCTCTCTTTTAAAAACTTTGAAACGATCCTGAAGAAAATACATGCCTCCGATAAAATCTCTGCAAGTTGCACGGATTCATGTCACACATTACAAGGCCATTCAATTTGTCTTACGAAGACATGGCTGAAGTTGCGACACGACGCGTAATAACGACTCTGTCCTTTAAACGTATTGTCAAACGTTTAATTAACAAATTAGAAAGGAAAATAGTTTTCTCGTGAACTTGAAAAATGTCGCAGAAAGGCAAAAATGATTCAAATAAGAATTTATTCGCGGTGAATGGTAGCTAATGGTACACGTTATTTAACCGTCCGTGCAACTTGAAATGTCAACAAGTATCGTTACCAGCCTCTATTATAAAATTGCCTTAAGTTCACGTCGTACTATTATAAGTTTTAGTTTCTTATGCCACAAGGGTGCAGTAGAGAAATGATTTTGTAAGTAATTATCCTTAA
Organism: Pavona decussata; assembly: GCF_977016875.1. Classification (NCBI taxonomy): domain Eukaryota; kingdom Metazoa; phylum Cnidaria; class Anthozoa; order Scleractinia; family Agariciidae; genus Pavona; species Pavona decussata. The sequence goes on from NW_028145544.1 coordinate 3,579,542, forward strand.
TTTTTTACAAGAGAGACATTACAAACCGGGATTTTCTCCTAGGATCATGGCTTCTAGTGAATTATTTTCATATACCCAAGAAGAGCTCATTAGAGTAATAGAGCATCAACATGGCGAAATTCAAAGTCTACTTAATGAAAGACGTTGGCTGCATGAAGACAGCAACATGAGGAGGAGCCAAGCACAAGAATGTTATGACAAACTTCTGGAGTGGCAGGCGTATGGAAACGGCCTTAAAAAGGATCTTGAAAATTTGAAAAAACGAGACGAACAATGGAAGGAGGCGCTGACAAAAGTTGTGGACAAACTAAACACGGAAAGAGAAAACTTCACCAATCTTCAAAACCTATATTCTTCTTTAAAAGAGAAAAGCAAAGAGTTAAAACAAACTCTCGAGTCGGCATTCATCCTCGGGAGAGGCATGTATGAAGAATATTGTGCTTTGTACAATAACTACACGTTTCTTCTCAATTATGCGTACTGGATTCAGGGCGGTTGGAGTGAGCCACTCGCAATTTGTCAAGAGGAAGGAAACCCTACGCCAGCCACCCCTGTAGAAGAATCCTTTCCTGCCACCGCGACCCTTCCTCCCGAAGGCTGGTCAGCCATCTTCCCCAACATGCCAACCACCCAATCCCGTCAGAGCCCACTTTTCATCCGGATCAATTGCCCTTGGAATGCGTTTGTTGAAGCTAACGCCAATGACAAGGTTCCATACATGTCAGCAATTCAAGTTCCACGTGTGCTAGCTATTGAAGCTCCATGCTCATCGGCGGATAACACTCCATGCGTGGCTGATACTCAGACCCCATGCTTGACAGAAATTAAAGCACTATGCCTGCCAGAGATTGAAGCTACATGCCTTTCAAAGGATAAAAGTCTATGCGTTTCCGAGGTGAAAGCTCCTTGTGAATCAGGGAACCAAGCTTTACTCGTGCAAGATAATGAAGCTCTATGCGTGATTGAAAACATTGATACTGAGTCTGCAGGAAGTGCCCATCTGCCCATTAATGAATCGCTGACCGGAAAATCAACAAGCAAGGTATGATACGAGTATAATAATATTTCTTTCCGACCATCGCCGTGTTTTTTATGTGTTAACATGTATAGTTGTCAAGTGGCACATATGGGGGACCCCGGTCCCCATCTTATTATCAAAGAAAATCACTCACAAATGGCTCGAAGCTCTTTTGGACCTCGTTAAAAAATTTTTCCCTTCGTTCACGGGGCCTCCACTTCACAAAAACCTTGGGTTACGCTACTCATCACATTTATGGCCATCGATTTAAATGTTAATTTTTTCCCAAAATAGTCTTTAGTAGCAATGGTACAATGTTTTGAAGATGAGCGACCTATTAACGACACAGCTTCGACTTAAATATTAATAATTTTGAGTGAAAAGTCGCTGTGCTTTATATGGTGACGTGAATTCCAGTTAAGCCTTGTCGAAATTGTGCTTAAAGGCTCCTATCTTTTCCTCCCACGAGGATGGATTCGATTCAATTTTCTGCTTCTCTAATATTATGATGTTCTCTCTGTTATTGTTGTATATTGGTAGGATCCTATGTCAGTTAGCTTTTTCTTTTTTTTTTTCAGCCAAGAAGTCGTTTCCAAAGATTGAAAAGATGGATGAAGAAACATTTCTTGTGTTGCTGCAGCAGCGCAGATAAAGACAACAGATCTGATGCTGTTCCCCCCTCCCCCCAAGAGTAAAAAAAAATTTAAAAAAAATTTAAAAAAAAACATAAAAAGACAAAAATATTAAAAAAAAGAAAAAATAGAAAAACAAAAAGAAAAACAGAATTCTTATCGCAACGGGTCTGACGATAAACCGAAACAAGCCAATTTCAGAATGGTGCGCAGATTGCTGTCGTATAAAAAGGTAAAAGTACTATTCTTTTATTTTCAGTTTCAACGCCTGTCTTAGCAGGTCTTTCGGACAATTTTGGGAGATTCAACGATCTCAAAATCATTATTCAAAACGTGTTTAGTTGGCTACGGTCATCCTGTATCCAATAAGTGCAATTGTAATAATTGCTTTACTTAGTTTTGTGTCGTGTTTGAACACTTTCATGAGATTTGCGCAATACAAATTGCATTATTGTTATTTGTTATTATTGATATATCTTCCAAGATAATAACTAACTTATGCTTGGAGGAGGGGGGAGTGGGGTTCTGTCTTAATTCTTTTATTGTCCTGAATCCATGCTCCAGAAATGACGTACTCCCATTCCAACTCAACGATTTTATTATGAACAGTGCTCTACTGCTTGAGGTTCAAAACACAAGTAAAGATGGAGACTGAGGGAACTCACAGAGCAGGTGCTGCCTGGGCTTGTGTGGGAGCTGACAGAGCTACAAGCCACAAGTATCCTGAAAGGAGACTATATATGATATAAAGATAAAAGGACAGGATTACTGCACATCCAAAGAGAATCAGGTTAGTTTTACACACAATTTTAGTAGACTGTAGAGTGCCTGAGGATTTGAAAAAAGGGACTACGATGAAACAGAAAGCTAGAGGGACCTCAAAGTCGGGATTTCCCCATATTGTTTTTCTATTTTCTCTGTTAATGACGTACTTAAAACAAACCTTTAGCTTTCGAACTGTGTCAAATGACAGCTAACAGAAGCTGCTCTTCCAATGGTGCTATAAATGCATTGTTTTCTATAATTGAAAAATTGACTGAGTTATCTTACAGTTTTCCGTTCAGTCCAATTTGGAAACAACTTAACAAATATTATGCACGTGTAACTGTCTTCTTTGCCAGCACTCACGTTTTAAATACGTAAAAGAATAAAAAATGTCGAGCTGTGAACACATGTACCTCTTGTGTACCTATTTTTACCCTTCATTCTATTCGTCCCCAGGTCCTTCTCTTAGATAACTTAAAGATGATGGACAGGGAACTGTTTACGTATTCCTTCAGGGATCCTTCTCGTCTAAAGAGAGCTATCATTGAATAGATTGTATGTGCAAGTTGACGCACAGAAAATTCCGTTGAAATGAAGAACGCATGTGCAATGCAGGTGAACTCCTCAACCGAGACACTGGTCGAGGGACGGCATCCTCTACTGCTCCCGTTAGGAATACATTGCGGGTAACGATTTAAGGAAAATTCTACCGCGTGCGGGGAAACCGACGCGTCACCTTCTATGGCAGTGACGACAAATTAGCGAAGTCCATAGCTCGCTACCGCGTGCGGGGGAACCGACGAAGTTTCACTTTCCACATGAACAAACAATGGCGACGAATTGATTAGAAAGATGTATCCCAGAAACTAACTGGATTTATACTTAAAAGTGGGTTGTCCAGCTGAGAGTCTGAATAACTAAAGCTTTAGAGCACGGTATTGAATAAATCAATTTTACGCCGGGCCGTTTCCAATGCCGACTGTCTTCGATGGATTTTTAGTAAAGGAATGAAGAGTGCTCATATAGAACTATGCTTTTGAACGCTTAAAAAAGACGAGCACCTCTTTTCTTGAAAATTGTTACAGAAAATAGATTCCAGTGTATTGTGAAGGGTTTATTTCTTGGGTGCAACATTGCAAATGAATGCAAATTAACGCATACGAACAACATTTGTGTTCGTAGCGCACCAATGTTACCACAGGAAGCCCATGTTCTTATTGAGAAAAGATTTCACAGTTGAACTGATACCTTTACAAAGAAGAAGCAACTTATAAAACTTTCGTATCTTTAAATTTAATATCACTTTAACTCAACTAATTGTTTTCGTTAATTCTTAATATGTTCAACGAGAAGCAGAAATATCTAGGACCCTCTTTCAGACAAATGCCCGTCAAAATTTCCGAAGGAGAGCATACCTTGCTGTTAGAAGCCAATCTCTAAAGCAAGTCTTGTTGCGCTCAGGTTTAAAATTCATTTTCCGTCAAGTTCTGCCACTACTTTTATAATTTGCAATAAACAATTTTTCAGGATCTTCAATTGGGGTATCCCTTAATCTCGATCGTAATATACAAAGCTAATGGAAGTTATAGCTCTTCCATAGAACGATCCCTCTGAAAGCGTCTTAAAATCCACCACGACAATTAACTGTGTAACTTAATCGCTGTGGTGGCAGCGCAGATGATGTCGCTGATAGAAGACACGGACGAATAATTAGTGAACAATCGTTGCATTTCAATCTCGGGGAATGTAATTCAATCCGCAGAAAACCGGGAAAAATCAGTCCATCAACGCCATACTCAGCTTAGTTCCCAGACGTTTCAGGCGGGGTCCTTATATTAGGCCTGGGTTCTATATTCGCGCGCTGACGTCATTAAACCCGCTTTAGAGTCCACTACTTGATACGAAACTTCGGTTCCTCGGGTATCTCCCGTAAGGGAAACAAATAGTGTGACTCATGTTAAACCTTTCAAAAAAGCTTTAAATTTTAAGCGTTGACGTGTAGACGTGACGGACTTGAAAGCGCGTTCCTAGTGATCTGGCCTTTGAGTGAAAGCGAGGCTAGAGTTGCCTTTTTTGAGTGCGGTGTGATTGGTCAATTTTACGGGACAAATTTCACTGTACGGCCCGCTAAACTTCAACTATTTTCCTATCCTGCGAACCTGATTAACCTCAGAGATATAAATGAAGAATAAATCTCTTACTAACCTCGTTTTCTCGGTCAGGGCTGAGTTGCTCGAAGCATGGTTAGCGGTAACCATTGGTTAAGAGGTATTAAAACCTATAGGTTGTCATGGCATTTAACTCGGGTTAGCGCTAACCATGCTTCGAGCAACTGGGCCCTGTACTGTAAGTTATGAATCCTCGTTTTTTCCTTTTTTCTCTTTTTCCTCGCTTTTACGAATCCATAAATCAACGGGATAAAACTCGGTCCGTAACTTACAGTACGGACCTCCAGCTCAGTTAGTAAGAGGTATATAAAGAAGCTAAAAGAGCTGTTCTAATGCTAAAACGTCCCTTTTCATAACAGAAAATGAAAATCACGCATTCGATTCTTTCAATTGCAAATAATTATTGTTATAACACTGAGTCCCATCGCAGTAAAACGTTAAAACCTCTTTCTCTTTGCAGTCGGCATCTGTTGTGCTGAGAGCTTTCTTTCAAGTTCGGCAACCTTGCCCTTTAGTGTGGCGATTTCCTTTTGTGCCTCAGCTTTGGCAAATTGGAGTTTCTGAACATGAGACAAACCGAAAACATGTTTTAAAATATTTCTGCGGACCTTGGCTGGAAGAACAAGTTAACAATAAAGTGCGATGTTTTGCAATCATGATTTAGCTCATTTTAGGAAAACCGGCCCTTTAACCTTTGTTATAGCTAAAAGCAACGTATGATAAAGAAAGAAAGAAAGAAAGAAAGAAAGATAGAAAGAAAGAAAGAAAGAAAGAAAGAAAGAAAGAAAGAAAGAAAGAAAGAAAGAAAGAAAGAAAGAAAGAAAGAAAAAAGAAAGAAAGAAAGCAACAGCCTTAATATATATCTCGCGAATGTTCCTATGCCTGGTTTGCAAAATCAGGGGCCAATTAAACAAATCGTTTACACTTGTAACTTGACCAACAATTTGGGCCATAATGATACACGAGCATGCATCTTGGACTGAAACGTTGAAATAAGAAGGAAAACAGCATGCATAAAACAGTAACTGGCTTCCTCTACTCGTTGTAATAATGGGTGTCCTAGATGCTGAGAACCGCAAATATGATAAGCGCCCTCCCTTAAAGATACAAAAAGTAAATAAGCGCCCCGGGCGGTAAATCGAATCATTACGGTGTCGTACACGATGCAGGTCAGCTGGTGCATATGTGTCGTGCTATCACCAGTATATAGGGACCGGTGATTACTTCTTATGCCCAGTTCAAATGGTAGTGGTTTGTTAACTTTTGTCACAAGGAAAGGAATTTTTGTAACTTCCCTAAAATTACACCAGGCAGCGATTTGTCAGCTTCTGGAACCAACTATTTTTAACCGGCGTTCATCGGCGTGTTCTTCACTACTTTCTAGACCTCAGTAATTTCCTTCCTTTGCCTAAACACAAATTCCTACCAGTATTCAGGCTAAACACGAAAACTAACATAGTCCTTGGAACTTAAGTAAAAAAGAAATAAGCCAACCGTTTCGGAGAACATGTCATATGCATCGTTTGTAACCCGGTAAACAACAAGAGGCGGGTCTGTATGTTTCATCCCCAACAAATTTTGGATCCCCGCTCCATTCCTGCGGTCAATTTAATAAAACTTTTACTCTTGTAGTTTGCAAGTTGGAGCTTTGTTCTGACATGTGCACACAAAAATAAACTCAATGAAAATTGCGTAGATTTGTCAGCATTTAAGCTAGTAATTCCTAACATGACCTAGGGGCTAATATATCAAGGTCAAGATAAAAGTTAAGAGCCTCATTCGTAGAATACTCTCTGTCAACTCAAAATGCACATAATTATATTCTTCTGCCAAGTATTATAAATATCCTTATTTAGCTTACCTTTCTAAATATGTCATTATTTGCATTAGACGTTTGACCGGCACCCTGTGTCTTGGCGCAGTTTCTTTGAAGCTTTAGTAATTTCACATCGTACTGAAAATTGAACATCACAAACGAAGGAATAATAATGCCAATACGTTATTTAAAAAGGTCAGTAAAACGGCAGCCCAGGGCTGATGTGGAAGTCTATTGCATTTTTCTGTTTCTCGCAGTCTTCATCAGCAAAAACTGTCTTCAGTGTTGTCACGTGACTTATGTGTATTTAGTCACGTGACATCAAATATTGTGTTATTGCTCCGCTCTAAGACTCTATTGTTGCCGTTTTGTTCTACTCTCTGTAAGATATCTTATGACTTGCCATTTTTCACACCACCCGCATCATAGCATTTTGTTACCCCGCTCACCTCTAAGCGAAGCTTGACGATTTCCGTGTGGTTAGCATGGCTGACATCAGCCAGCTGTTTCTGAAGCTGTCGCACCTCGTCTGCTTTCTCCTCCACTGACTTTTGCAATGCTGCAGTCTCCTTCCTACCTGGAAAACAAAGGAGCTCATGGAGTCTCAGCAAGATTGGGTCAGTTCAGTTATGATCAAATTAGCAAGGGAAGTGGTTACACGTCTGAGAAGGGAGACTGTGGAACCTTTAAACTCAATTAACCTTGTATTTGCCTCTGAGAGGTCATAACTGCTTGGATCTTCAATACGCACCTCGTTGGCTTATAGGGACCTCAAACATATCTAAACATATTGCTTCGGCGGTGTCCAAGGCTAGAAAAATTCGTTGTATAAAATGCCCATCCTCCCGGGAGTAGTCCTCGGAACTATTGGTGGGCTGTGGCCGAAAGAAAACGCCAAAAAAATACGAAATCGATGAGATAAATAACGTTTCAAACGAGTCGAAAACGAGAACTCAACTCAACTGACTTAAGTTATGTAAAAACCTAGCTTAAGAAACGAAAAGGTTACGAAGAAACTAATTACATACTAAATAAGGTGGTAAAGCTTGAATACGTGAAAGTATACAAAAGCAAACTAAGTGTTACGAAATATAAGCGGAAAAATAGACGATAATGAGACGGAAAAGTGCGGACACAAAGCTTAGCGAAACAAAGGTTGCAAATGACTATTATTGTCCTAAAACCAAAAAAAAAACATAAAAGTCTTTTGTCCAGGCTGTATTGCTCGGTTCTCCAAACCCCTTCCCTATTCTACTCTTTTTCAGCCTTTTTTTCGAGAATTCATATACCCCTTTTCAGACTTTCAGACAAAAATGGTTAAAATCTATACCCTATTTCAGACGAAAACGACTCAAACACCATACCCTTTGGTGCAACACAAACTCATTTAGCTTATATAGGGGGGTATCCTCGGGGAAATGCCTCGCTCCAATTGAAATTGCCTCGCATCTCCAGCACGCACTACTTTTAAACGCTGTGTGACAAGTTGCTGGAAACAGCGCTTGGGTAGCAGGGTAAGTCTTATGTAAAGTTAAATTCCTACTTTGTTGAAGAGTTTCTTCCCTGACTTTCAAGACGTCCTGTTTGTGAGTTTGATCTGCTTTCTCGAGATTCTTTAACGCCTCAGAAATCTGCTTCCTGTGTTCCTTCAAAAGAAACAAAAATATAACTCTTAACACCCATTATTGTTATGTAATTTAGAATGACGGTGTAGAACTTCTTACCTTCCAGAGTAAGAGAATTGTCCCTTATCAGTTTTTCAGAGCTAATAGAGCAGGTGAACACGCGAGGTCGCGCGTAAACTTCGTGTCTCCTGATCTTCACTTCGTGGGGGGATGATTTTCGCGCGCACTTGCTGTTTTGTTCATTTTACTGACTTCCTCTAAGGTTGTGTTCGATCGTCTATTATTCCGGAATAAGAATAAGGAGAATAGCTGTTAGATTTATCTCTTTAATTAACTTTGGAAAGACGTTTCAGCAAACTTTCGTTGACACAAGAGTGATTTTGTGCTCCAGTGCTTACAAAAACCTCTTATGAGGGATTTCTTGACATCATTGTATGTATTCCGATGCCGGAATAGGGTCAATCGAACACAACCTTAGTCGTATGCCAGATTAAGCCCTATCCTAAATAAGATGCTAAACACTTGCACACTTACCATCAAGAAAATTAAGTTATATTAAGTTACACAAGAGATCACAATATTCACCTCCTCAAGACTGCTTGATTTCCCTGTCATCTTTGCGATCTGTGATTTCAGTTCCTCATTTTCGTCTGGTGGAGAAACAAAGGGAACATACAACGATATTTAACAAATATTATTACACACTGTTTTTTTGAACTAAATTCATTTTGTTTAGTACATGCTCCTTTGCTAATCGGGATCACATCGCAAATAAACAAACAAACATGGAGAATTCCCTTGTTTTTCACATTGTAAGACAACCGAAGCATTACATGACGAGAAAGCGCCTGCTACGCGTGGATTCCCTCACGGAGTTTTCCGTTCGCGCGTGCAGGTGTTTGGCTCTCGATCTCCAGAGAGAAGTGAGGGACGGTTGAATTTTTTTTTATATAACAAGAAAACCTTTATATAGACCTCTGCATCATTTGACTTTTTATCCAAGGAAGGTATTTTAAAAAGTAAGATTTCTTGGACTTATTTTCAAGCTTTTATAATCATACATATGACAAATAACAAAGCTTACTATCTGAGAAGAGAAAATACTAGATATGTTTGTTTCAAACGAATTAGAAAAAAGAAACAAACAAAAATATCCGCGGCTCATCTTGATCTATCTCCTAAGTGGTTTGTTTGCTCAGTTCAATATATATGTTTACCTTCCTGATCACAGCGTTTGGAAAGAACAGCATGAAGATTGTCTACCATTCCTTTTAACTTTTCAGCTTCTTTAAAATTAAAATCGGATAAGAAAACAGAAACAAGTTATTCTTTTAGATCACAGTTTTGCATCATGTTCTTTGAACCCACTTTAACGAAGATTAAAAAACAAGTAAGGAAATGTCAATGATGCAAAATATCCATACCGGGAATATTAGACTGTTGGTGGTTTGTGCCTAGTACAGTTTCCCTCCGTGCTACCCGAATCCCTATATCCAAAGCTTTATCACCGATCAATTCGAACCTTCAACACCCCTCCCCTACTGGTGGGGGGGGGGGGGGTGCAGACCCCGACCATTTGACTGCATACCGGGAAATTCTAGCGGAATTCGTGCATGGGATTTTCCTGCTTTTTCAGGGGAGTTGGGGACAGGACTTCTCCATTGTGAACGAATGGCTCACTCAAAACGCTTTCAAAATAGTTTTTGAAGGTGACATTAATATATCACTGTTTGCAAAGCAAGAACAGTGATTGATTGATTGATTGATTGATTGATTGATTGATTGATTGATTGATTGATTGATTGAAAGGTCTTGGACTAAGCACTTAAGGATAGGGCATTTGAACTTTCGTGAATTTGAACAACCTTATTTTCAAAAGTTTAAATTTCCGGGGATTGGGGTGGGGGGGGGGGGGGTTGCCTAGGTGTGGGTTGTGTTGAAGTTTCGAATTGATAGGTGCATCGTGAGATGGTAAAAAGGTGTAGGTCACGATTATAACTTGCTTGCTCCATGTTAGCAATCTCTGCTTTCTTTACACAATTTCGGAAGTTTGAAGTCATCTTACCGTACCAGAAATTCGTAACACTTCACTAGCAATCCAAACATCCAAACAGCATGTGTCTAAACTGACCTTCCAATGCAACTTTCTCAGCTTCCTGACTGGATTGAAGTTTCTTGACGAAGGAACGTATTTCCGTTTTTAAACAGTTATTTTCGTGAGCTGCGTCCCTCAGTGTCTAAAAGTAGAAAGAAAAGTAGAATATCTCGAGGGAACAAATACGGCAAAAAAATGGCTTTTCCGTAAACTGGGAATTTTGTCGGTCGGTCTGTCCTTAACGGCTTTTTCAAGTTCTGTCAAAATTTCCTAGTACAAACGAAAGCCGATGAGCTTCACAATTGTTGAAATTATTTTACCAAGGAACCTCTAGCTCACAGGGTATTGTTTTGATTGTCAAAAAGGGAAATATTGAATTGAGAGTATTGCTCGTTCTCTAAAAAATAGGAAGTTTAAGAAGCTACTACGGCGACGGCAACGAAATCGTCACAAAACAATAGAATTTAATGAGAAAAAACGACGGCTATGCACGTGCGTTATACTGAATTTTCGTACTTTTCTTCGTCGTCCCCGGCCAAGGCAAACAACAACGTGAAATGACCAAATTTAAGGTTTTGTGGAGAACGTGAGCACTTGACGGTAATTTCTTTATTCTCTGTCTTAACTTGAACGCTGTTCCCACCTCTTCTGTTACTGGATAGTTCGGCCACATTGCACAAGTGGAACGAATTGGCCGGGAATAATCGCAAAGTAGTACAAGTATAAACGCGAACTTATATTTTCAAGCGATGTTTTCGTTGCCATTGCTGTCGTCTCTATTTACTAAAATTTCTGTGGATTGACCACAGCAACAAACAACTGAACAATGAAGGACAAATAAGCAAGAAGATTAAAGCCTAATTCCTCAATAAATACTGAATATAACGTTGAACAAAAAATATACAGATAAGACTGAACAAATATCAGTTTTAGGAACAATGTTTTTAAGCTTACCTTTTGCCATTGTAGAAATTCTTGAATCAGGTCATCCAAGTCAGTTCTTTTCACTTTTCCATTAACTGCCATGTTTCATAAACTGAAGTTTAAACTTATCTTGCCGGAATTTTCGAAGTTTGTAAGCGAAGTTTTCGGCTGCTCTATGAATATTTAAACTACAAAAGAAACCTTTTGAAAGCTCATAGAAAACTTACCAATTAAGCTAAACTTTAAACAGCGCTGCCGCTTGCCGAATGGTTAGGTTTCATAACTGTCTCCTCATAAGCGCTTCATTTTTCAAAGTAGAGTGCACTGCCGCGGACTGTCATATTTTTGGCGCCAAATTTCCCGCCAAAACTGATGACGGGCAGCAGTCGGCTGCGCAGCGAACTGTGCTTCACTTCGTAAAAAGCAACAAACTTTATTCGACTGTTTTGCATACTTTTAACACTAGGATGAACAAAAGCTAAGAAAGCGAATATGTAAGGAGAAAAGATCTGTTTTTAGACGGGTAAAAATTCTTAGTTTATTCTTGCTAAGAAAAATCAAGACAATATTGCAGTGACGTCGGCGCAGTTTTGACCAGAAAAAAAAATTTGCCTTCAAAGAGGATTTCTTGAATGAAGGTTCGATATACGAATTCAGATCTTCCTTATAGGCCTCGAACTGGCCTATCTGGAAAAGTTTCAAAGCATGCATAATACGAATCCACTTTGAAAATACGGCTTTAGCTGAAAGTCGCCAGTTTTAGCCAACTATCGCAGGAGGGTAACAAAAGTATCATTTCTTGTAGAGTTTGTAAAAGGCTTACTCTTCCACCTAGAAATCCAGTTTTTAATAAACAAACGACAATTCTGAAAACAGAAGCAGGAAAAAAAAAAGGAAAGAAAGAAGGAGACAAAAGTAAAAAAGGTAGCATTGGAGAATCCGGGTATCGATCCAGGTACCTCTCGCATGCTAAGCGAGCGCTCTACCATTTGAGCTAATCCCCCGCACTCGTCAAAAAATTGCATGTGCTTTCATCCCAATGTAAAGCTAGTTCTAATTCTGATATTTTCACTTGTTTTGCACGGTTTCCAAGGCAGGTTTGATCAAAGTGGTTGAACAAACGAGTAAAAAACAGCATTGGGTCACCAAAACCAAGCTTTCTTTAGCTCTATTTGCCGATCGACCACGTGCTTACTGAGCGTGACATATATTATGTCACCATTGTGTGACTCGAAGTCAACCTGAAATCTCTGATGGACTGTTGCCTGTAAATTTTAGTGTCAGTCGACTTAAACGAATTTTGCAATAAGATTACAGAATCAGCATAGTAAAATTAAGTTTCCTCGGTTCCATTAAATTGTTGGCTTGTTTCTTGGTGCTGACGGTTGATGTTTGTCTTCTAAATTTTCTTCTGCTTGAGTGATTTCGGGTGAATATATTACGTGCCAAGCCGGGTATGTGTAAATTCTATCTATTTCAGAGCCTTTAAGACCTTTAAAAATTGCCGCATGTTTCCAGACTTCACTGGCTTCAGTTCGAAGATATCGCGGGTCCGATCAAGGTAGTACATCATCGACCAGCTGTCGGTAAAATGTCGTCGGTCGATGTTTCCGGTAGAGCCTTCCGATAGTCCCGACAGAGAGTCAGCAACGCTTAAGGTGTTACATAATCTTTACTTCAGTCAAAGGAATACTTAACTCATCATTCCTCATGAGTTACCCACGCAAAGTCTCCCCGCTTTCCCCTAAAGAAATATCCGAAATCAATGTGACTAGTTCGGGTCAGTGTTTATGTGATTCGCTGTATAGTTTCCGGGTTTAATTCAAGTTATTTTTTCATGGATGTTACAGTAGTTAATTAATCGCGACACAAAGTGAATTCTCTTTAAATTTTCCACCTATGGAATAAGCCCCTTATTACTATTAAAGTGTCCTTACGAAATCTTCTTTAGATCTTCTACGTGTGAATTTCCACTTCAGTTCTTTGTCTGTTGTGCTATATGATTTAACATTCATAACATTTAGATGGTTTCCACTCATTCGTGCAATTAAAAATTATATCGAAAACGATCCAGTGGATAGAGTCAAGAAAATGTGATATTATAGGGGATAAATAAAGAGGACAGTTCTCCAAATTTTAGGACTGCGTGTTATCCCAAACTTCAGACATTCGTCGGTGAAATGTTCCGTCTAAATTTATTGAGCCCAGTATGGAGCCGCCATATTGGTGTACCTCCGTGGTCCTCCAATATGGCGGACGGGAAATTAGTGTTTATAATAACGTCTTGAATTTTCTTTGGTTATCTAGGCGACTGCTGATTGTCTGAACTGAAAAAACAAACACTTACATGAACACTTTTCTTAATACTTTAACTTCTCAACAGTGGCTAAAAATCACGAGGTTAATATATACATATATTTGATAATAGTATAAATAAGGCCCTTTATTGACTTATACAACTTGATTAGAAAGAATAGCAAAGAGGGTAATTGTTAATTGGAGCGTAGAGGCCAAAGAAACCGTAAAGTGTTCGAGTTAGCCCCTACTGTTTAGAGTTAATTATAATAAAAAAATAGATGCGTCATGCTTCATGATGTTGTAATTAAATGATAGCGTTTCTATCCAAAGTACTTAGAGTATTGTTCTGACGGTGAATAATGTTTTACTTTTTTTTTTTTTTTTGTTATTTTTATTTTTTTTTTTTTTGTGCTTGCAGCTGTAAATAGTGTATTGTAAAAGATTATGTAATGTTGTACGGTTTGTTGATTTGTCAATAAACTTTATTAAAAAAAAAATTATAGCGTTTCTATCCAAAGTACTTAGAGTATTGTTCTGACGGTAAATAATGTTTTACTTCTTGAGCAAACGTTAGTATGGGATTTTTCCAGGCTATAAGGCTGATTGACACGTTGATAAAGCTTCTATTCTATCCTATAAATGCACTGAGGTCTTTCAGGTAATGAGCAATATCATGCCAGAAATCAATTGCCTGATAGAAGGACCGATTTGTTTCCCAATGTTGGTTCGAAGCCGTGATTTGCAGAAATTTTGCCTTGATGCGTACCCTGCGTTGTGTTGACAAAAGTGATCGCAACTTTATGTCATGTACTGGCATAACTCTGCAATTCAAAATGCGCTGGTTTGAAACGAAGAATGCTATTGAGCTGAAAAGTTGTAAACAGATATTAATTTATCACCTCTTATGCACTAAGAGGACAAACACTTTGGTGGCTCCTTTGTTTTAGATGTTAAAATTTGAAGACGTCACGTGAAAATGACTGATCTTATCTTCAATTAAGTCTTTGATCAGTTTATAGCCGATTGATTAAGACAAAGATATCTAAAAATAAAAGTAGACTCTGGTTGTTTTGTCTCAGAATATTAGAACTCACCACACACTCTTCAAATCAAAACAGACGTTCAAATTTTTGAAATGTTTTTCCTTGATCTTTCCGTGAATACGCTGACCTAAAATGTCTATTACAATAAGATGAGAATTAATCATTGCGGTGTAAACAGACTCAGACTCTCTTTAGACACTTTAGGCTTTAGACTTTCCCATTCAATTCGGTGTTGTTTGTTGTAACAATATCTGTCAAATGACTAGTGATCTGCAAACAAATTCTCGGTAGTCAAAAGAGCGTAACTATATAATGAACCTGGAACAGGTCTCGACAAGAACTTTCTTTTGCTGGTCTAGTTAAGATAGCGTCCTAGGAAGCAACACTTCAGCAATGGCCGCCTCTCCAGGAAATGTTTATCAGAAGATGGCTGCCTTTAAAAAGAGGCATACCATGCCAAGCCTACTTCCCTCCTCTGGTACCGTGTCTGCTAAACTGGACAAATATCCCAAGAGAGAGAGAGACATCCCTTTAACTGCTAAACCTCCGCCAAGCCCATCGATAAACCGATCGGCAAGTATGAGAAGATTTAGTCAAATATCTATGAATTCTGACTCTTCAGATGATCTTGACGGGGACCCTACAAGCAATGGCGAACCCGCGCGCCTAAAACGTCAGAAGGTAAGATATGACTTTTTGTAGCCCGCGCTGAACGACTATCAAACGTTTTGAGTAAAGTTTATTGAAAACAGTGTCATGAAGTCTTTTGAAAGAGCGAGGTGATGTTAACATATGTACTTGCATGTGTAATCAATGGACTCTAGCTGAGCTTTTAAGAGAACTTGATATTTGTCATTTAAAGGGAATCATACCATATGCAGTGGGCGTTATAGGCCATCCATCGCTAGTATATATTCAACTTTTAAGTTGAAAAGGCCAGGGCCCGGTTGTTCGAAAACCGATTAACGCTAATACACGATTAAAGGTCAATCGAGGTTTTCATCTCGCTCTTTTAAAATGGGTTTAAAGGCTAATGTCAACTGATCTAAAGGTAAAAAAAAAGTCTATGTTAATACTGAGAAGGACAAAAATGTTTTGGAAGAATCTTTATTGATTTGTAATTAGACTCTAATCAAAGTTCACGTTAATCCAGGACTAGCTTAGTCGGGCTTCGAACAACTGGGCCCTATGCGAAATGTTAAGGGACATTTCTCATATATTTCCCGGAGAATTCAGTTTTATTTTTAGGCTTAAATCGCACAAAGAGCTCAGCCGGATTTTCTGTAGTTATTTGGGCAGTAATTAACGAGAAGTTTAATTTATTATTAATCTCATACCTTTCACGCTTCACAGAAAAAAATAATTTGATCAGAATGACGTATACCGCTTCCAACCCTTTATCGGTAATTCTGTCAGTTTATCTGGCTAGGTTGGCTATCCAAAGCTATTGGGACTTGTCTTATTCTGAAAGAGCCTTGGAGTAGAGATTCTCACAGTCTTGACAAATTCGCGACACTCATGTCAAATTATTACTTTGGATCGTACAGAAGATCGGTGGCGGATATGAAAGTTTGCTAATTATTACAGATAGCGCGCAGTTCTTTATAACCTCAAATTTGGACCTGTACACTGATCATGATGAGCTAGATAACTGTATATCACATACGAGTGAATATTTTGACGGGAATTTCAGTTCAAATGGACGAGTTTAAACTGCTTCAGTTTCACCTGTCGAAAATGACTGATTTCACGCAATAGTTAATTTGGCGTGGAATCGCATCACCGATTGAAAGCTATTTAACAATTAGACGGCAAGCACAATCAGAGGCGATAGAAACCGAACCGTCTAATTGTTTTAGCATACCACACTGATCGATCCATAAAACAAAATAATATTTTTATTTCATAAAGTTTGACACATTTGTGAAATGATCGATGCACGCTAAATCGCGCGCGCTCAGACAAACTGGCGGCATTTGCAAATTTCATTCATCAAAGTTTGTAAGGACTACTTGAATAATAGAACTCAAGTAGTGGGGTATCAGTCTTCTCTATCTGATCCCTGTGCTCTGTCCTCGGGTTTTCCCGAGGGCTCAAGCTTGGGTCCACTTTGTTGTTTATTAACGATTTCCCTGTTGTAGCGTTTAGTCTCACAGTGCAGCATCCAAACTCGTTCCCAGGGTCTGACATCGTCTGATGACGCAGTCATTTTCTTCGCGCATAGAGATGCTGCCGTGTTCGAGAAGTTTTAATTACAAATGAGGAATATCACATTGTTAATGACTGGACACAAAATAACTTTCTCCCGTAACAAATGCGATACAGATCATCTTGGACGCCTACAACGTTGATCGGCCAGAATCACAATGTTTGACTCAAGTGACAGTGCTACGCAAATTTTGAATTGGAATGCACTTGAAAGTCGTAGAAACGAGCATGTTTTTAAGTTTGTCAAGAAATGCATTACTAACACAGTAAAACTGACCCACATATAAGAACCTAGAATTTTCGAGGTCAGGCTGAATAGGTCCTTATATTTTAGGGTAGTTTTTCACAATTCAGGCTGATTAGGTTCTTAATAGGTTCTTATTTTTCAAAGGTTGTCGTAGTGTAACCATTGACAGAAATGTTGTACTACTAATACAAAATGGTTTAGCACTTGTATTTTCGACAACAAAAATGCTTGCCTTGTTTCCTAAACAATAACATACAGAACAAAAACATTTTGGGCTATGTACGTTACCAAACAAATGTAAATCAAAGAAAACACATACACAATAGCTTTTTGTCAGTAGTTTCTCACACAACTAAAATCCAAAATTTTGACCATCAAAACTAGCGGAGTGATTGATTTCGTATAAGAACCTATTTTTTTTTGCCAGGCTGAACAGGTTCTTATATTTTTGGGTATTTAAATGCCAAATTTTAGCCTGTAGGTTCGATTCTTATATCACTAGGTTCTTATATGCGGGTTTTTACTGTACTGTTACACATGCAGTTATTACAAAATTACTTAACTTTTAACCGAAATGTCTTTCCAAGGATAAGTCGACAACTCTCTACTTGTCTTCGTATCTCACAAGTTAGGACCGAACCGCCAAGTGGGCCATTTTTGTAATGGTGCTTCGATTAATAACAAATTTTAAATCAGACCTAGTTATTGTGCTTCTTAGACATTTACATTTTTAAAAATAATAATAATAATAATAATAATAATAATAATAATAATAATAATAATATAATAATAATAACAACTTTATTTATCCACGGAATCTCTATCACTAAAAAGTGGTCTTCTAAAGAGCCGTGTGCATTAAACCTGGTGCTAAAAAGCTAAGGCATTAAAATTAACAAACACAATTGAAAAATCCTATAATAGGTGCTAAAACTAAGTTAGAGAAATTCTAAAATACAGTAGCGGAATAGAAACTATTTAAAGTAGTGGCCTGCTTAGCCTCCGCTGACAGACTGTTCCATGTTACTGCGCCCCTATAACGAAAACTTTTCTTGAGGGCCCCAGTGTTCCGTCGCGGAATAAACAAGTTATGTTGTGCACCTTGCAGATCATGTCTATGAATGGTATTAACGCTAGCGAATTTATCAGACAGGTATTCGGGTACGAGGTTATTTACAGTACTCTTAGAAGTGAATGAAGAGGTAACTGAATCAATCTAACGATCATGCACAGCTAGCCATTTGTGAAAGTTGTAATACGTTTCCTGTTTCTTATGATTTTGTTAGAAATCGCGCAAAGAGACCAAGTTGCAAAAGCTACACCTCGCAACGTTGTCAGGACATGAACAGGAAGTTCAAAAATTGCTTGGAAAAGGTGTTGGTGAGTACGTGCTCTTTAACAAGTCTGCGAGCAAGTTCTCTGACTAGGCTTTCAGATTTTTCCAGGCTTTGCTGCGTTTGCCTTTACTTCGCGTTTGAATTGGTTCATTTCCTACTGACATCAACGGTGTTTGACTCTCGCCATTTTGAAATGACATGCAATAAACTTTCATTTCGGGTGTGGTCTGAGCTTGGAAGAACCCGTTCGATTCGTAGCTGCGGGGCTATTCTTGCGTATAAAACATTCCCGGAATTTAAGGGCACATTTGTAATGAAAGGGTGTATAAGTAGTAAGGAGGGGGGGGGGGGGGCGACATCGTTCCTAACCAATCGGATTGCAGTATTTCAGGGATTAACCAATCCGATTGGTTAGGGACTATATCGCACCCCCCCCCCCCCCTGCATTACTACTGTTGCACCTGTTCTGACTAGACTATTCAAGCGGTCTTCCCAGCGATTTGGAAGCAGGGTAAAGTATCCGCCCTTTTCATAGCAGGTGAAAAAAATTAAATGTATTAGCTGGAAAATTGAGTGACCTTTCTTTATTGATAGTCGTCTTTTGTTCCACAGATGTAAATACTCCAGATTCCTTTGGCAAGTCACCCCTTCACAATGCTATTCTTGGCAAAAATGTCGATATTGTGAAATTGCTGTTGAAGTCAGGAGCTGATGTGAAGCGTCGTGATGAGCGTGGAGATACCCCTCTGCACGCTGCAGTTAGGGTCGACAGCGAGACTATTGTGGTGGTAAGAATGAAGACCTAGCTGGGCTGTTGCCCAAGAATAATGTCAAGGAACCCAATGTTCCCTGATGTTGATAAGAGAGGAACTCAGAATGACAAATGTGAGAAGTTCCAGCCAATGCCTAACTATAATAGGAAAAGACAACAGACAACAGTTAATACATTTTCTCCACTATTTGCAGCTTCTGTTACATGACAGTAAAACCAAAGTTAACGCCAGAGGGCTTGGTTCATACACGCCTCTTCACATTGCCGCTGAGATTGACAACGTCGACATTTGTAAGCGTCTGGTAAGGAAATAGAATCATTCATCTATCTGTAACAACAGGGCCTGTATTCTGCTGGCGAAACTATCTGATTAGCCTATACGTCTAGCTGGGACATGGTGGTGGTGGGGCCGTTTGGCCATGGTTGCGTGGTGAAAGAGGGTCCTGGGGTCGTAGTTAGAGAAGGATGATTCACACGTGGACAAGAATTCATTCGTGCAGACATAGAGGCCACAAAGATTAGTAAATAGACGTACGCACAGACAAACAGATAGACCCATAGACAGTAAAACAACAGTCAGATGGAAAGACATACAAACAACACAGGTCGACAGACCCATGGGACAGACAGAGAGAAAGACAGACAGAAAGAATACAGCCTGACAGACCCATGAGACAGACACATATGCAGACAGACAGACAGACAGAAACCTCACAAGGGGTTTTCTTTTGCTTAGGTGGAGCATGATGGTGACATAACGCAAACAGCTGAAGATAAGATGACGCCTTTTGGTGTGGCGGTATCCAAAGGAGCACAGTCAGTGGCTGAGTACTTCGCTAGAATTGGTAAGTATCTGCCTTAGACCATTTACCCTTTTGAGTAATATTTTAATGTAAACGACTAATCCGTGTACTTGAAAACAAAACCTTCTGATAGTGACGGTTAGGAACCCATCTGTGATCGGCTAAAGGAGGAATGCGCCTGTTCAGGTCTTAGCTCTAAATAAGGAATAAGACAGTATTAAACAACTTTTGAGTGAAAAGAACCACATAGCACATAAATAAACGTCGTTGTTCAGTTGCTAGAGCTACACGTGTCAGATGGTTGCAAGGCTAGAACTCAGGCAGAATATAAGCAAATTTATTGATATGGTCGATATTTCAGTTGCAGAAATAGTCTTGCGAATAGCCATGGCCTAGAGAACTGAATACCTCTTTTCCTAGCGGAAATATCCAAATCGGCACTCCAAATCCCCACGAAATCTGCGAACGCTTTTTATTCGAGTAATTTATTCTTGTTTTCCACGTTACCACGCTCCCACCAATAGCGTAGCTCCATTGCTCACTATATAAACACATACAACCCACAATCCCTTGATTCGCTCTGAAGTAGGGCTAACGCCCGAAACGTCAGCACTCCAATCTATAAAACCATGGCCAATTTACTGTTGATAAACAAAACATTCAATAAATATGCCCTTTGCCGCCCGTAGCACCAGCCCGTGGTATGACACTTCCCACCCCCTCCTCGTTTCTAGGAATTCAGCTGGATCTGCTAGTGATTAACCCTTTGGTTTTTATCGCAGTCGAGGAAAAACAACTGGATGTAGAAAGCCTCATTTATGATGCTGATAATGAAGGAAGCACTTTACTTCATCTTGCAGTGGATAGTGGAATTCTGCCGGTAAGGCGCGAAACCAACATCATTTTAAAAAAAAAGACAAAAGAAAAAACTGAACAAGAAAACGCAAAAAGTAGGCAAGAATAGCCAACAAACAGACATTAATAAATTAACAATTGCAAAAACAACAACAACAACGAACAATACCAAAAACCAGGCCTAAACAAAAAAACAAACAAATAACAACCAAACATAAGTAATTTTAACAAGGAGAAACAAACAAACTCGTTAACAAACAGAAAACAAACAGTTACTGTAATAGACCATTTCCGAGTTGCTTTGAACCTCATTATGAAAGCGAGGCTAAGTGCAAAGTTTTTGTTATGAAAATAAGTTTTCATTCATATGCAACCAAAATTAATTTTCATATGAAAAGTTTTGCACTTAGCCTCGCTTTCATAGTGAGGTTCACAGCAACTCGGAAATGGCCTATTAGCCTTAACGGAGAGTTCATCTTTCCTCAGATTGTTGGGCTGTGTTTGAAGCTGGGATCAAATGTGCGTCGACAGAAGGTAACAATGCATGACTTTGATTAATTAATTGATCAATTGATTGATTGATTAAAATCAAGTCAAACCATCACTTATTAAAATATACATTGAGTTGTCTCTGTTTTCTGTCTATACGAATCCCTAATATTATACATATCTCCATCTCTCACGTTTCTGAGTACATTTTTCTGAGGAGGGACAAAAACGTCTGGATTACAAACGTCCAGTATAATAAGTTGACTCATAGAAAACTTGGCCTTCCGGATACTTCAAGGGGTTTGTTGTTTACCTTCAATTTATGAAAGAAGTTTGAATTTATAATGCATTACATCATGCTGGGGATTCTTGCTCCCTCAAAACTTAAAATTGACAAGTGTATAATAGCTATTTACTTTTTTTTAGGAATCAGACAACAGTACAGCGCTCCACCTGGCCTGTTCACAAGGCTCACTTGAGATTGTTCAATTACTGACTTCTGAAGACAGTGAAGTATGTAAAGCCGGGATCCTAGATGATCAGGGAATGGTCCCACTGCACCGAGCGGCACTAAACAATCACGTGACTGTAGTCAACTTCTTGTTGGACCAGGTATATAACTTAGAAACTACATTTAAGACGTTTGAGTTAGGTACAGTTGTCAAGAGTTCGAATCCTCTATGTCATACCAACTAAAGCAATACGATTTTGTTATGAAACGACTTTCAATTTAGTAAGTTTTCTATCAAATCACAGCAGACTCAAGAAACACAATCAGAGCATATTAAAATACAATTAAACGTGTTTATAAGATCCGGACTGAACGCGTATGAACAAGTCATATTGATTTTCATTAAAGTGCCTTAATTGATGTCTGATATTCTTATCCACTAGCCCATCACTTCTCGCAATACGATCATACGTTCTTGAAGTATTTTTGACTTAACTATTTGTTTTTAGGGTGCCCCGGTGGATCCGCGTGACAATCAAGGCCGCACCCCTCTGTTCTTAGCAGCCTCTGAGGGTGGTACAGCTACTGTTCAGCTTCTCATGGACCAAGGAGCCGATGTCACACTTAAGGATGTAGAACTGCGATCAGCTTTGCATGTGGCTATTGGCAATTCGTCCACAATGGAGGCTTTGATGAAGGTTGTAATCACTGAATGATTACACAGTTTATGCACGTAAAGTTTAGCTTCCTTAGCATTAGGGTAAACTTTTTACGGAACTAAAAAAATTCTTTGATCCCAAAGTTCACCAAATTTGATGATAATTACTGATCACATTTCTAAACCTCCTTCACGGCAGTGATTTCCTTTGTTTTCTCTTCATGAAATTAGTTTGAGAACGAAATATGAGGCATCGATCATGCGTTGTATCTGTTATAACTTGACTCTTTTTTCTCATGCACTTTCAGAGCCCTGCGTCAAAGGCCTTAGTGATCGACAAAGATATGACTGGGTACACACCTGTACATTTTGCGGCTCGTGAAGGTTACTTACAGGTAAGCAACTTACTCAATTGAAGTCCAGCGCGATTTCTTAGCCAATGAGGCGTGCAGCGCCGAATGGGTTTTAAGATTACATATAACGAAGTTTTCGATTGGAAGAATTTTTATCACCAGACAACTGATCTCTGATATTAACCAAAGGACCTTTATCATGGTGATTTATAATTTTGATGTCGGCCAGGTAATTAACGAAAAACCATTGACACTTTTCGAAAGACAGAGCATGTACCTTAAAATTTAGTAAAAACGCCGAGTTTGAGAGTATTGTCTTTAAAAATAGCGAATATGTAGCTCCGTAAATTCACAAATTTATGCAGAATGTTCGTAAGAAGACAGACAAAACGTGACTGGCGTTTTCTCACAAACGCCTGTTACTGATTCCCAGACTTGACGAAAGTATATCTTCGCTATTTTAAAAGATAAAGTGCTGGGTAGATTGGTTTTATCCAGTGTTAGTAATGCCAGTGAAACTCTTGACGGTTTCTCAACAACAACAGCAACAACAACAATGTTCAACAACTTATCATTCGGAATATCGCAATAATTGAATCTAACAACGACTTATTTTCCATAGCACATCGCGCTATTCATCAACAAGAACAAGGCAGCGGTTCAAGTCACCTCAGACTCCCTCGATACACCCCTTCATATCTCTGCAAGGTAAGACATGCGCACTAATAACTATACAGGTTATCACCCACAATACCAAATAACTAAGGTTGTTCAAGGAAAATAGAATGTCGATGGTTCACTTGAGGTCTCCTACTCTCCTCCCCAGTTATCAGGAGTTGATATTTCAATAACTAAAACACAAAAATCAGTATATACTAATTCATGGTAAGGTGAGGGTGACTGTATGGATGATTAGGATTAGGGTTATGTGGGTGACTATATGGTGCGTTAACATGAATTCCTTGCCCAAAAATAGTTCTTTAAAGGGAAATATCAGGTCTTTCGTGGGGATGGGCTCTTTTCTTCACTGTTCTATATTGTACGTAATTGCTTTGCATTGAAAGCTTCACTGGGGAAATTTTCTTTTTTTTTTTGTTTAGGTATGGCTGGCTAGAGATTGCACAAAGACTGCTCAAAAAAAGGAATGTCCGAATAGTAAATTTGCAAAACCACAAAGGGAAGACTCCTCTGCACTATGCTTGCCACGAGGGACATGCGGAGATTGTTCAACTGCTGCTGAGGAAAGGAGCTACTATTGAAAGGTCAGTCAAAGATAAACGGTTTTAAGTAAAAATTAGTAAGTTTAGCAAGTTTGGTTATGTTTCATTGCGAAGTAACCAGGCTGTGACAAGTCAAAAATCGACCAAATTGCGTACAAATGTCTCTAAACCTGAAATGGTGTTCCCCAGAAAATACAAAGTCTGTAATTTTCCGATTTTTGAAAGCCTTCTAAATGGTTGCAATCTAACGACAGAACCTCAAACTTGGTAAACTGACTAATTTTAATGTGATCTTTCTTGTGGTGGACTCCAATTTCTGATTAAATGAAAATATAAAAACTCGTCCCTAGTCTCCATTCGAACTGTAAAACGGCAAATGAGGGAAATATTCACTACTGCTTGTAATATTTATTATTTTCCAGGGATCATAATGACCGCACTCCACTCCACATGGCTGCTGTAAACGGCTCTGAACGCTGTGTGGAGTACATACTGGAGGCACACCCTGAAAGTTTGAACGCTGTTGATAAACATCAGGTAACGGAACATACTTATCTTTGTCAATTTGTCCTATGTAGTAATACTGGGCTAAGTGATTGTTTCGATTTAAAGCATTGTCTCTAAATTGTATCTTCATATTTTATTTCATCTTGTACCCAGAACACGGCCCTGAATCTGGCCGCCACCACTGGCCACGCGTCTCTCGTGTCCTATCTGCTTTCCGTGAAAGAACAAGAAATCCTGTTGAACAAGTATAACCAGAATGTTCTTGATCTCGCTATCGACAATGAAAAACATGAGGTTGCCATGGCAATAATCGAACACAGCAGGTAGGCAAACTTGACGAATAGGTGATCACTATAGCCTTTATGTGCATTAACCCCTTTCTAGACTGGGCTTTTTATTTTTGTCTTCCGGGGCCGGCGCGGGGGGAGGAAGGGGCTGATGTCATAACTTTGCAACTTTAAAAGCTATGACAGTGAGACTTGGAGGATAGATAGCACGTTTAAAGGTGTCTCCTTTGAGGTCCGCAATGTGAAGTGATGACATCATATCACGTGGTAATAAGTTCATAATCCCTCATCTTGGATTCCTGGATTTTCCCAAAAACTTCAGGAAAGCGCCGAAATTGAACGTAAAGTAATGTGCAAAACCAATACAGGAACACTATTATGAGCTAAAACGTAACAATTACGGGAAGAAAAGTGATTTTTCCTCCATTTTTTAAAGGGATTTTCTATTTTCTGAAAAAAAAAACCTGCCGGTCAAAAATTGGTTGCCATGGCCGACCACATAAAATTTTTTCCAGATAAATTTCTAAAAAATATTTGTTTTAGAACGTACATCAGATTTCCGGGAACCAAATACCAGCGTATAGTCCTACGACAGAAACACTCTGTTACGTTAAATAGCTGATGAGGATTGTACGAGGTGACCTCAACTATAAGCCTGGAGGTTTCTAGAGGTCTCCGCGCCACACATTAAACTATGGATAAATTGTAAATATATTGGAAAAAAGGCAAATAAATGTCTATGTCAATATCAATGTGTCATTCAGAAGCGTGCATTCGTAATAAATAACGGTGATTGGGGAGCTTAAGCAACGACGACGGCAACGGCAACGACAACGCCGCAAAACAACAGGTTTAATAAGCAAAAACAATTCACTCTGCACGTCCGTTTTACATTTTGGTACATTTCTTTGCCGTCCTCTGCAAAACAACAACGTGAAATGACCACATTTAAGGTTTTGTGGAGAACGTCAACGGACGACAGTGAATTTTTCATTTTCTTGCTTAACTTGTACGCCACTCCTACCAATTTGGTTCCTGGATAGTTCGCCATTTTTGTAAAAGTTGAGCGAGTTGAAATAATCGCGAAGTAGCACAAATGAAATAAAGTTATATTTTCAGGTGACGTTTTCGTTGCCGTTGCAGTCGTTGCTTAAGCTCTTTATTGTCAACTGACAGGTGGAAGGAAGTGCTAGCTGCTGCAGTTGGTGGAGGATTCTCTCAGATACAGACACTGGTGGAAAAAATGCCGGACGTGGCAGAGGTATTTAATAAAAACTGAAAGAAGACGTCTGAGAACTGAATAGGCCTAATCACGCTTTTTGACGCCATTTGACGAGTAGGCAAACACGTCTGAAATATTAAACAGTGTTTCTATGGAAATCCGATGTCAAATAATTTTTATAAAACATCGCTTCTGAAAAATTCATGAATTGGAAACTTTTGGCACTAGGAAAAGGATTTTAAGAAACAAATTGCTGGGAAGTAGCTGTGCCAGAAAGCGTCCAGTTGTGTTTTGAACTTTCCATACATTTTCCTGTATTTTTTTCCCGCGAACTATTTATAGTCTGTATAGTAGCAGTTCACGGCTGGTTCGCTACACAGACAAATGTCTGGAAAGTTCGAAACACGACTGGACGCTTTCTGGCACAGCTACATCCCTCCAATTTTTGTTTTCTTAAAATCTTTTTCCTAGTGCCAAAAGTTTCCAATTCATGAATTTTTCAGAAGCGATGTTTTATGAAAATTATTTGACATCGAATTTCCATAAAACCCTGTTATTTCAAGACTGTTTGCCTACTCGTCAAAATGGCGTCGAAAACCGTGATTCCACAGCGATGATGTATCACTTACGAAGCAGTATCACATTTCGTCACGGTTGCATCAGTTCATGTGTTTCAGTTATTTTCGCACTAGATAAAATCAGTACTTTTCAAATCGCCAGAGGGTATAGAGTGGATCCACTTGGCTATTAGTGTTTTTTTTTATGCTAAAGCCTTCAGTCCAGGAAAACAATTTCAGATAAGGAAGTTTTGATTTTGAGCCAGTACTGAAGCAGGTTGAAATGAATGATTTTGTTTTCCAGCGTTTTCTTGACCAGTGTGTTGAACAAGATGGCCATCCAAGCAGCAACGATTTCAAGGTAAGCTGACAAGTCATCTAAAAATATTAAGGTCCTCAGTTAATTAATGAATCGAGTTTACCTATTTCCTTTTAAATCAACATATCTCAAGAGGAAAGCTGTCTAGTAAACTTAGGAAGTAATTCAGTCCCAAGCAGAATGGCTTTCAGCCAATTTGGCCCAGAATGCGTATATATCTTTCCCTCTGGTATAAAATACGGTTTAGGTCTTTTCATTTCTAATTTAGAAAATTAAGGGAAACATCCTTTGTACTGTCAGGGTTTCAAGTAATTGGCATTGTAATCCTCGCCAAAATTTATATCGTTGTAATTTTGGTAAATTTTGACAGATAACGTACGATTTAAGTCTGATACAAGGAAAGCAGAGTTCATCAAGTCAGTTTGAGCACTCTCTTGATGCCCTCAAGGTGAGTTCTTTGTGACGTAACTTGTCAGGATGGCCGAGCGGTCTAAGGCGCTGCGTTCAGGTCGCAGTCTACTCTTGTAGGCGTGGGTTCGAATCCCACTCCTGACAGTTCTTTTATTTTTACATATTTTTCTCTGTATTCTATATTTTTGTATTTCGGGGATTATTAAAACACAAAAAGCAGTCATGTTAATTTATTTTATTCACACGCAAAGGTGATGCCGAAATAAGAAAGATACAGTGTGTAACATGCATGAACTGTCTCCATCTCAGCCATAGTTTATACTTGGGCATAAAATGCATCATTTTGCTTTCTTTATCATGATGACAGAAATGTTTGTTATTCCTGCATATACACTTTGACAAACCTGTGAATATGCGGGAAGATTATATTTCTTGTAAAGTTCTTATAAACACTGATAACGTTGCATTCTTTTTTCCTCTAAAGACCATGGCGGAACGACGCCGGGAAAATTGTTTGACGCATCCTGTTTGTAACGTTCTCATGGATATCAAGTGGTGAGCTTTTGGTTCAGTTTGGTTCGGATATGGTGGATTTCCCCATGAACACTGTATTGTTCGTTTTTTTTTTTCAACAGGAAGAAGTTTGGTTGGATAACATTTATCTTTAATCTGTCACTGTATCTGGCATTTCTGCTGCCGTACACCGCTCTGGCAGTTTACCTTAAGATCAACATTTGTGAGATGTGCAGCGACTATCACTTCTGCAACAGTACATTACAAATTCCTACTCTTGAATCAGTAAGTGGTAGGACAATGAGTGTTTGATTTAATAACGTACTGTCACTTGGCATAGTGATTCCATGTTTTCCCGCGCTGTCACTGCGTTGGTTGCATGTTTTCCTACGCTTGGCACCGGATGTACGAGTTTCCCGCGCTTGGCAGCGATTGTACGAGTTTCCCGCGCTTGGCACCGATTGCACGAGTTTCCCGCGCTTGGCACAGGTTGCACGAGTTTCCCGCGCTTTGCATCAATTACACGACTTTCTTGCGCATGGCTTGCAAGTTTATGCTGGTCGTTTTTGAATAGTCATTTGTGTACTTTGGTTTTGGCCTAGAACATCCCTCTCTTTTTTTCTTGTTGTAGTTTTTTTTCGACCTAGCACCTCTTCTGTAACTGTCATCTTTTTTCCCATCATGATTAAGCTGACTTGTACAATTCATCTCTGTAGGAATGGCACGACGAAAACAAAACATGCAACACTGACGACAAGGTGACACAAAAATATTTTACTTAGACTCAAAGTATTGCTGTAGTGATTGGGGGAGGTGGGTATGCAGTGGCAGTAGTGGCGGTAGTAGTAGTAGTAGCAGCAGCAGCAGCAGCAGCAGCAGCAGCAGCAGCAGCAGCAGCAGCAGCAGCAGTAGTAGTAGTAGTAGTAGTAGTAGTAGTAGTAGTAGTAGTAGTAGTAGTAGTAGTAGTAGTAGTAGTAGTAGTTGTAGTAGCAGTAGCAGTAGCAGTAGCAGCAGCAGTAGTAGTAGTAGTCGTAGTAGTAGTAGTAGTAGTAGTAGTAGTAGTAGTAGTAGTAGTAGTAGTAGTAGTAGTAGCAGCAGCAGCAGCAGCAGCAGCAGCAGCAGCAGCAGTAGTAGTATTAGTAGTAGTAGCAGTATGTTCAAACGCAAAAAGGGCTCTGTCTAATACTTATATATGTGCTGTGTTCGATCCTTGCCTTTAGACTGTTGTGGTTCTCCATTACATTGTGTTCGTGTCCGTCTTGATTAATCTCGCAAAGGAACTACTGCAATTCATCAGAAAGGTAAGCGTATTCATTGTTTATCTTTTCATCTCTTTTCAGTTCCAAGTATGCCAGACTTCAAAATTATAAAAAATAACTCTGATTTGCGTGTCTAAAAAAAATCTTGACAAACAAATTTTTGAGATTTGTTATAATGTTTTCGTCTCTTAGGGAATCTTCAGAAGTCTTCCGGTGGAAACAATATAAAGTCTTTGAATGTTCAAAACACCATGGTGACTTTCGGGGAGCTAGTGTGCGATTGAACTATGGTACTCTTTCAAAAACCTCGAGGACTTAATTGCCGTGAAGACCTCGGGCGATTCCGTACTTAATCGAATTAAGCTGATAAATGCTCGGGAGACTTCGGTTGTCTTTGTAAGCCTTGTCTGAACTTCGTTCGCTAGTTTTAGGCTTCAAATCGTGCTCAATTGGGAAACCTCTGGTCAAGTTAGGTCCTTTGGGGATACACAGCTTTTAGAGTGGTTTTTAAACGAAAAGCAAAGTAATTACTCTAGCCAATCACAGAAGACGTAAACAGCGAAAATGAACCAATCAGAACTAAAAGCACATATACGCAACCGTCGTAAAGCGCGGGAGAACGCGTTCGAGCAAGTCACGATTGATTTTTGCTTGGGTCTAGCTTCTCATTGGTTGAGAAAGAGGCACGGAATTTGTCAACCAATCACGGAGCACAGTAAAGAAAAACTAAAGCAAACGCGAACTTACTATTTACCACTCAACTGAAAACTGTCTAACCAATCAAGAAAACAAAACAACAACAACAACAACAATAAAACATTGCATCTTTATTTTTTACTTTTACGTACAGCGCCTGAAATACTTGGCCTCTGCAATGAACTACATCGAGCTGCTGATCTATGTGTCTGCTTTGGTGTTCGTGTTTCCTGTTTGTGCTTGCAAGTCACACCACATGTCTGAAGCAGCCGCCTTCTCTCTGTTCTTTGCTTGGCTCAATCTTGTCCTGTACTTCAGAAGGTCTGTAAAATTACTTTTACCGAACGTCCAGCCTTATGACAACGGAAGCTCAGTTTAATAGAACAGTTTTTGTTTTCTTTGTTAGTGCCTGTTAAATTTAAAAGCACTCATCTTCAGTAAACCTGCACCTTTCAAAAGCTCTATTTTCACCGGACCCTTATAACCTTCAGCTGTAACACTGTAACACTCTAACACTGTTGGAATATATGCACGATATAGTCGACCAAAACGAAAGCGTAGGTTAGATTAGATAAGCAGAGAAATTTTGTTGTGTCTAACGTTTCTAAACCCTGCTTTGAACATTTTCTTTTTCTTCAGGTTTTCGTATTATGGTAAATACGTGATCATGCTCCTGACCATGTTCCAAACGCTTTTCCAGGTAAATAGAGCGGTTTAAAATTGAGTGTCGTAAAACCAAAACCAAAGTAATTACCCTGGCCAATCACAACAGATGTAAAAAAATACAACAAGCCAGTTAGAAGTTGAAGCAAATAAATGTAACTGACGCCAAGCGCAGGAAAACGCGTGTGGCGAAAACACGATTGGTTCTGGTTTGGATTCCCATTGGTTGAGAAGGTGGTGCGAGTTTTGTTAACCAATCACAGAGCTTAGTAATGCAAAACCAAAGCAAACGCGAAATTATTTTCGACACTCAATTGAAAACCGCTCTATATGGTCCATAATTACGTATGAGAGAAACTTACTAAAATTTTGTAGAACAATGTCAGGCTTGGACACACGGCGCACCTTTGTACACAATGCTGCATGTAATTTGCTAAATTTTATTCTGTGTACGTGCATTCTGAAAACGCTGCTTGAAATTTTGCCAGAAATCGCTAAATTGCATCATGTGTCCACCCTGAAAATGTTGTTCGTAATATTATTTTATAAGTAGGCTTTAAATTGCATCATTTCTCCGCTCCCTACGAAACTGCAAGTTGCAATATTGCCCGCTTTTGCAAACTTGCACCATGTCTCCACCTCTGAAACTGCGCAGCAATTTCAGGTAAAACCAGCCACAGCCACTTCATTGCTTGTAAGAAAGCATCGTATGTCCATCCTGGACTTTCGGTAGGATATTTTCAAGTTTGGGCAAAACGACATTCCAGGTTTAACTTGAGATGACCTTTATCTTGTTATTTCTAGGTCCTGCTTCTCTTCGTCCTGTTCTTGATAGCATTCGGGACAACGTTTTTCTTACTCATGTACAACATGGTAGGTGATACAATCATTTGTCTTGTGTAAAATCTATCTTACTAAAATAACAAATCAAGCGACGATTTCTTGTAAAATGTAAGGGGGATGGGGCCTACTTTTGCCACTGCGCATACTGTCTGCGCAGCTTGGGATGGTTCGAGAAACGAGGGTAGGAAAACACCGTTAGCGGCTCATGTTCATCCTTGGCGTAATTGAAAGTGAAATTGGCCACAAATTTCATGAACCCGTAGCGTGTGCCGCGGGGGAGGAGGGGGGGGGGGGGGGATAGGCTTGAATTAAAGCACTGGTGTCGGGTTTCTCTTTCCCTATTTCATTGTCCTTTCTCCTACCTTTCCGCTCCAACAAGCCTGATACTCAGGCTAAAGAAACGCGGACGGTGCCTTCAAATACAAACTAATGTATTTTTAAGAATGATCAGTATTATTCAGTAATGAAACAGAAAAACTCGGAAAAAGAAATTCCGAGTGCTCCTATCAGGAGTCCAACCTAAGACCTTCCGATTACTAGTTTGGATGCTCTACCACTGAGCTACAGGAGACTCGTAGGAGTTAAGGCCATTAAACTAGGTTCATGGGACAAACGTCCTGCATACTGCTAGGAATACTGCTAGGATTGGAATGATTGGAATAAGGTATTTTTGCTACGAATTAGGAGGGACCTGCCTTAACCTAGTGTCCTACATTATACAATACCTTCATTTAATAGATCCTTTGGAATTGTCCGTGGAGGCGTGGTGGTGTAGTAGGTTGTGCGTCAGTTATTTTTAACCGATTGATGGGAGTGTCGGTTGTTTGAGGCTCTGTTCGTCTCTCAGCTGAATTGTCGCGCTGTTTCCTTAGATAAAAAAAAAAATAGGTACGCATTGCGTACATGTGGGTATTGCTGTGCGCTACAGTAAAAACCATCAACTAAGAACCTACATTTTGGGGAATTAGCCTAAACAGGTTCTTATATAAATGATAGTTAACACAATTTTAGGCTACTTAGGTTCTTAAAATAGGTTCTTAATTCAGGAGAAAAGCAAATAAAACTCAGCTGTAAAACAAGATGGTTATTGGCCTATTTTCTATTTTCAGGCTGCATTAGTGTGGTAATCTCCATATTGTTGTGCAAATTTCCATAATGTCTTGCACTCTTTTTTATTAAAAAAAAAAAACCCTCACTTTTACAGTAATGAGAATCTACCTTTTTCTTCAAATAGGATTCTTGCACTGCAGCTGTAATGTACTAATATGATTTTAGAAAACTAATAAGAAGCTGTTTTCAATTTTTAGGTTCTTGTTTATAGTGGTTATAAAATCCAAATTTTAGGCTAACAGGTTCTTAATTTTCAAGTTCTTAGTTGCGGTTTTTTACTGTATTCAGTGGGTGCCGGGCACGTTTTACGCGCAAATGTATTCTAATTCCGAGAATTCCGCAATGCTACACTCTTGAATAATCATCTTCTTTCCTCAGATTTAAGGACGGTACCTACTATTGTTACTGCGCATACGTTCTGTGCATCGCGAGATACTCGGGTTTCCTATGGGTGGTGCTTACTAATACAGGAATATTTTTGCGCGGTTTAAAACTATACGGAGAAAGCAGAACTTAGCAAATGCTTTTGGTATCTCAAAAAAAAATTGGGGGTAACCATGCATTTTTCAGAGATAATTAAGCTTCAATTTAGGAAAAAATCCCATACATTCCTTTATATTATGGCGTTTTTTAGAGATATTAATGTTTAATAATCTCTGAAAAATGCGTGGTTACCCCCAATTTTCTTTTTGGATTCCAATAGCCCTCGCTAAGATCTGCTTTTCCCGCAAAGTCATAAACCGCACAAAAATACTTCGGTATTTGTGGGCACCGTCCTTAACCTTGCTAACTTGTCCTCTTCTCTCTCAAAGCAATACCAAACCCTTCAATTTGCGTTACTGAAAACCTTCACCATGACTTTGGGTGAGTTCGAGTACGAGGAGATCTTCATATTGCCGGACACGAAACTGCGCTTTCCAGTGGCTGCCAACATTGTGTTCGTGTTGTTTGCTCTGGCCATGCCAATCATCCTCATGAACATGCTGGTATGATATTGAGACAATAAACCCCTTTAGGCTGCTGATACATCGAATTTAACGCGCGCTGATTGGCTCGTAGCTATTGTCTATAAGAGTACAGACAATAAAAATGACGTCAGATGTAACGCGCGCGCTTTCTCAACGGAAAATAAAGCCAATTCCGTTCGTACTATTTCCATGCTATTGTAAAAAACAAATCGACGGCAGTTTTCTATGGTCTTTACTCTTGTAGATCATAAAACTTGTAATAATCAAAGATATTAGGGAGTGCGTTCAATGATCTCGATTCCCGGTTCTCTCTCCTTTGCCAAGTTGGTGATGATGTCATCCGCTCCTGCAAAATCTGCGGGGGGTGTCAAATACGCGTCCCAAGATTCATTCGTTCAAGGCAATCAACGTTAGTTGTCCCATACAACCTCGACTCCAATCTATATAATTAGGAGTGCGTTATTTGTACGTCGAACGCAATAATACCTTAAAATGTTCAAAACTTGGCAGCGAAACCACACGCTTGCAGCTCATGATTGGAGTTTGAGTTTTGAACATTTTATGACATCATTTTGTGGTCCATAAGAGCATACACTATAGAGAACTGATTTCGATTTTTGATTGGTTGAAAGATAAACGGAGCTATCCTAGAAGGCAAAGCTCCGGGGACGAGCGAAAACGTTTGTGGACGGCAATTTTACAGTAAAGGACATAGATATACCAGCAAAGCATAAAGGGGTTTATTTACTTACGCATTCATTTATTTATTTATTTATTTAGTTTTGTCCCTCCGATTTAGTTTTTACAACACGTGTCCGTTCTCTTGGTAAAGAGAAAAAGCCTTTAAGTGCAGGTGAATGTAACAAAATTTAAGACTACTAAGTTTAATTCGTTTTCATTTTTAAAAACAGATTGGTTTAGCTGTTGGCGACATCAACCAGATTCAAAAGAAATCCGTCATGGAACGTTACGTCATGCAGGTATACCGGAGCTACGACATGATACCATACGATGCGATACGATACAATAGGGTGCGATGCGATACGATACGATACAATAGGGTGCGATGCGATACGATACGGTACGATATAATAGGATGCGATGCGATACGATACGATAGGATACAATAGGATGCGATGCGATACGATGCGATACGTTGAACACAAGCAAGTTTTCATTGATAGATATGCATTTGAGAAGTTTGATATTATCGTGCTTTGCACGATACGATCCAATACACGTCATTACAGAGGAGCTGCCAAACCTCAATAAAACTACATCTACAACTGACGATACTTTAAGCTTTGGTTCATATCGACACTGTTATATGATTAAGTTTTTAATGGCCAGTTCTAAAAACGAACAAGACAGAATTGACCCAGAACTTTTCAACATTCGCCGTGTAATAATTCCTTGCTTTACTGTAAGACGAATGTCAGAAGGAAAACTTGTTTATAAACAGGTTGTTGCAAGGCAAACAGAGTAGTGGCTGTGGCATGAGCATTAAAGACAGATGAGTTATTTCACAAAGTGTGACCTTTAAAACCGACCTTTTCTCGTCCAGCTTGTGGGAAATATTCCACTAATGACCAACGTTGTCCTGCATGAATTAAGAATTCGATTTATCTGTTTTCTATCAAGGTTGAGCTGTTGATTGAGATTGAAGAGTCTCTTCCTCGATGGATTTTGAGGCGAGTTCAGGTCGACAAACATGAAGAGTTTCCAAACAGGAGTTCCAACCTGAAAACTAAGGTCAGCCTTATATAACAACTACCACACGAGAAAGTTAACAAATTCTTTTTTAATTTCTGCTTAGAAAAATGGACAGCAATATCCGAAGTACTGCATGATACTTGAAATAATCAAAAGTTTGTAAATTTGTAACAATCCTGTAATTTCTATCAATATAGCTTGCGAATCCTTTTTGGTTCTGTATGTTCACTTATTTGTTTACTACTTATTTAAGTTTTATCTTAGTTGCTGCTGTTGTTTTGTAAACTTTGTTAATAATGTCAATTTGTAAACACCAAAATTTTATTTGCATTTACTTTAATATAGTCATACCTACCCGCCTCAACTAGCTTTAGCTATTTGCGGGTAGGTATATACCTCACTCGTAACTCTGTTTTTAATGAAGTGTCGTTGTTGATACTCTTATTTAAATTCGAATGGACGAACTTTGCTTGGTACTTCATTCACGGAGTCATAAAATGGAACTTACCTTGTTCAGCGCAATAAAATACAAAGTTCTATGTGCGGTTATCCAGAACAGTGTTAGGCAAATTTTCAGAACACCCTTACAACTTTTTTAAAGCTTATAAAAAAGTTAACTCTTTCGCTTCCTTTTCAGATATACGAGAAGATCTTTGGTTTTGGAAAAGCAGAAACCAAGGGAGACGACGATGGCCTGCCTCCAGCAATGGCACCGATTATTGAAAAGATCCTGGAACAGGATTCAAAGTACGTACAGTGTTAACGCTTTTAATTCGAAAAAGAGCACAGGGCGAGATTTGACAATTTCCCACTTGGAAATTATTGAAAATACGAGACGCGTCCTTCGACAGTACTGTTCTGGGTGTGAGGGACTCGCACCAGCGAGGGGTTGGTGTTGCCAATAACTTGTAATTTAATTTGAATGGCCATCCACAGTCTCGAAAGCTGAAGCTACATTAAATGCCTGACTGGCATATTACAGCGGTTTTCGTAAACCAAATCCACAGTAATTACTCTGGCCAATCACAACAGACGTAAACAACACAATGAACCAATCAGAATTCGAACAAAAAACGTGTAACCGGCAAAAAGCGCGGGAAAACGCGTGCGTCCAAGTTGAGATTTGTTTTTGGTTTGACTTCCTATTGGTTGAGGAAATGGCGCGAATTTTGCCAACCAATCATAGAGCACCGTAAAGCAAAGCCAAAATAAACGCGTAATGATACTTTTCGACACTCGACTGAAAAAAGCTCTGTTCATTTCAATAAGATGTTATTTTTCATTTCAAAAACATATAGGATTGAGGATATACACCAGATGATGACAGAGCAATCCAAGCTTCTTAAAGCCATTGGCCGGCGTGAAGGTATTGAGGAAGCTGGGAATAGAAAGAGCATCCTTGGATGGTTCTCAAAGAAGCGCTAACCGTCCATGTGAACGTCTCACGGGAAGGTGTTCCGGGACGGGATTAGGGACAACAAACAAGAAGCTTAGAAAAATTCTGCTGATTATGTCAATCATTTACATTACTTGATTAGTTTTGCTGTGTCAGAGAAATGCGAATTTGACGCTTATAGCATACAGCTATTTCAATTAACGTTGTCGGGTCAAGGCTTAAAGCTTTTAAAAAGACATCTTCAAAGAGGTTGCAACCTCATCCATTTGATATCCTAACCTTTGTTTCATCCGAATGGCTCGCCATCGTATATCTTCACTGGACGGACGAGGCATAGCTGATTTTGATGAACTTATTCATAAAAAAAAATCCACAGAAACTTGAGGTCTTGTCTTATAGCTTTATACTTTGATCCGACGTTAATTGAAATAGCTGTATATAAGATAGCAAATAGCTGAATTGAAAGTATTGCTATGTAATATGCATTGTTTCAATTGTGATAAAAAGGAACAAGATTAAAGTGTATCTAAATAGCTTTCGTTTTTACAGTTCAAACAAAAGGAAATTTAAGAACAACTTAAACCTTTCTGTTTTCCTCATGCATTTAAACAAATTTAGATGTAAAGGACAAAAACTTGATCCATGGTAATACGGTAGGAAGAAACATCGATAGGGCTTTGCAACTGCATCGCAAGACTAGTGACCCTGCAAGCGCAAAATTAAAGACAAAAATTGCTTTCATGACCAAAATTTTCAAAATATTAGAAAGATTTAGTTTTTCGTTTACGGCAAACGGCAGAAGTGAACACGTGACCATGTTTACCATACATTTGCCTCTCGCTGTTTTCAGTTTCTCCGTGAAATTGACTGAGAAAAGGTCATAATAGTGTTCGGCTAACGCAATGCTGTACCCAACTCAAATCCTTTGGGCATAAAATGTTTGGTTCTAAGTTTTTCCTTATCATTTAAATGTGAATGCTACATTATAATGCAAATGCAATAAATAAAGAATCTTAACCCCGGGGATCTGAATTGGGTACAACACTATGCTCATCTACGTTCTCGTTTTTTCAAGAAACATACACGCGAATCTCACGTTTGCGGTTTACCGTAAAAGCGACTCTAAATCTCTCTATTAAGTTACCTCTGCTATTTGTCACAATGCCGTAAATCTTTCTCTGAAGGCCATCGTCATCGTCCAAACACCCTGCCTTAAAATGCAACAAATATTCCCCGGAGCTGTCAAACACATAGATAACCCTCTTCTCACAATCGGCAACATAGACACGCCCTTCCTCGCCCATAGCCACGTGGCTGAATTTGCCGCGGGTTTCGGGATCTCCCTCGGGAGCCTTAAACTTCTTTACGAACTCTCCTCTTGAGTCAAACACTTGAACTGAAGCTCCACCCCAATCGGAAATGAAGATCTTTCCGTCTTCGTTGACAGCAACGCATAGAGGTCCACCTCGAAATTCGCCATCATTCGTTCCTTTCTTTCCAAACTCGCCTGAAGAATCAAACACTTGGACGCGAAAATTGTTTCTGTCGCAAACAATGATTCTGTTGTCCTTATCAACTGCTATTCCTCTAGCTCCTTTCAACTGTCCCGACTCATCCCCAGGACTTCCTATTACCAGCTGCGGTTCATTCATATCTTTGTACTCTCGTGTCTCATACGGGACATGCACTGCAAACGGGCTTTCATTCATAGGAAAACCCCGGATGGTAACTTGAATTAGATGGGGGCCTGGTACCGAAGGGGTGTAGCTAACGCTATGCTTCCCGCCATTCTGTGCAGTCACATCGGTAACGATTACGGTATCATCCGGGGCTTGAACCTGAACATTGAAGTCCCCGCTTTCACAGGTGATAGGCCGTCCTTTTCTGTCCCTAAAAAGAAACATTTGACATCAAGGTCAATTATCACGGAGATGAAAATGCTTGTGAGGGATATCAAAAATTAAAACTAACTCATCTCTTATAAGAGTAAAGGCGCTTAACGCAATCATTATTAATGGAGGGGGCACCCCTCTACTAACTATGACACAATGAACTAAGTATAACTCAAGTTAAATACAAAACTAGGGTCATGAGCAGAAAAAAAAAACAAACATGGCTGGGGCTACCCGGATCAAGCTACCCTCTGATTACTGCAAAAAGGCCAACCTCGTTCCTAGGTCTCTTGGCGTTTATCGAAGTAACCGAGCTTTTCACATTTGACTGTGTGGCAAAGAAGACTGGGGAAGGAAGACTGCAAAAAGGCCTGTTTTATACGATTGTTCAGGAGCGAGGAGAGCATGGACTTCTGTTAGAGCACTTGACACGCGGTTTTTTTAAAGGAGGGGAAAATTTGAGTACTTATAGAATAATTTTTAAGAAGAAGAATGAGCCGAACCAAATAGCAAAATCAACTTAATCGGACACCGAGTCTGAGAATCGAACCCAGCCAGAATGGACGGGACGAGTGCTCTCACTGACGCGCCATCCCTAAGTGCCTAAACTTTCCTTCGTAATTAACTCAGTTCAGGATAAGCTTACCCGAAACTAGCTTTTAAAACTGGAGCCCCCAGTTTCATAACATTCTTTTATAATATTTTTACCTAATATTGTCTGCCTGTCACCCCAACTGTATACTAGCCTTCCACGCAGTCATTTTCAGGGGACTCGTATCACCTCCTCCCTAATACGAGTCCCCTAAAAACGACTGAGTGGGAGGCTAACTGTATACAGGTACAACTTAAAACATAAACTAGTTCTAGAACAGCACGTCCCTCCTACTTGACAGGGCGTGAGCACGATCGAAAACTGCAAACTGCATCTCGTACACACGCTTTCACAACTAAGAGGACCGCGCAGCTCTGGAAACTAGAATTGCACCGTTACAGACCTGGTTACCACTGTGAAATAAGCGGGTTGGTCGAGAGATGCCTCTTTAAGGCCACGCCCCTCAACTGTTGTCGTAGAGTAGTGTGCGTATGAAGCGTCTATTGATCCAAACGACTCTATCAGTTGCTGTAGCGTCTCGTTCTCCGCACAGAACCTGATCGCGTGGTCTTCTCGCGCATGCAGCTCGTAATGTT
The DNA here is from genome assembly GCF_977016875.1 of Pavona decussata. NCBI lineage: Eukaryota > Metazoa > Cnidaria > Anthozoa > Scleractinia > Agariciidae > Pavona > Pavona decussata. Next base: position 3,618,863 of record NW_028145544.1, read on the forward strand.
GAGTGGCAAGGAACTCTAGTCTCTCCGACATAAGATCTTTGGCGGATAGCAGGTAAACTGAATCGCCTGCGGATCAGAAGGTGTTCACTGATAAGTATAGAATTAAAGCCGGCAATAGCAGCCTAGAATTCGTGAGTAGAATTTGGCTAATAACTTTTGCTTTCTAAGAAAGATTTCCAAGCTTAATTGTACCTCTCAATACAGTAGGCTGCGCGCAGCCTTCGTGTCTCTTTTCCCGCGATGCGCGAATAACTGTGGCAGACTACGACTAATGTACTTGTTCGCAGGAGTAGTAAAGCCAGCGAAACGTGTGCACGCGAGAGAAAAATCGCCTCACTCGCGTCGTCTCCTCTCGTAGGTGATGACTTTCGCGCGCTCGCGTTTCGCTGGCTTTTAATAAAACTACTCCTGACGAAAACAATGAGACTACTTGTGGTCTAAACTAAGGCGCGTACAAGTGGAAAATGTCTTTACTTAGACACAAATTGGACATGATGTGTCTGGTATTACAGAAGTTTGTCAATATTAGCATGTATTGATAAACCACGCTCAACTATCTGAAGACGTGAGTCCACCAGTGGAGAGGGGGGAGGGGGTTGCGTAATATATACTGGGCATCCTAGACTTGGCCAGGAAAAAATAATTGTTGAAAATTTTCTGTATTACCTTCTTCGAGAACTCTCTTGACAAAGTGACACGATACTCGCAGGGTATCTCTGGAGGCTTGCAGTCTTCGCCTTTGCATTTCCAAAGACGTCTTTCTGTTTATCCGGACCAATTCCACTGCAGATCGCAGCTCGCTTCGCCGCTGCTCCAAAGCCTTGATCTTAGCATTGATACTGTCTTCAATGTCCTTCAACACACCATCAGCTTTCAAATTTACCCGAGCTAACATCCAGTCCAGCATTGGTATGGCGTTTTCCAACTTGATGCACACGCTCTTTGTTTGGTCTAACAACTCTGAAAGTCTTGGTCGCAGCTTGGAGTAGGCGTCCTCAAGGAATTGTGTGTCGTGTCTCTTGTGGTCGATCAACGCGCAGTTGCGACAGATGCTCATATTACACGTGTCGCAGAATAACGCCAGTTTTTCTTCTGGATGAGTTGTGCAGAAATTCGGCCGGTTCAGTTCCTTGAGAGACATGGTTTTCAAGTGCTCTAAAAAGCAGGAATTTCAGTATATAAAATAAGCTTTCCAAAGTCGTATTCTTTTAAGATTAATCTACTTATTTTTGTAATCTTGTTCTGAAACATAAATAAGAAGTTCCAAAACTACTAGAATCTAAGATTCTGAGGCTCTAGATTCCGAGTACTGATCACATTCCCAAATAATGAAATTGTGGCTATTCCATCCATTCATTCTATAAACGGACTACTTTCAAAACGAATACTGCTTTCCTGGATTTTTATATGCCTTTGCTTCAGCAAATCCCTGCTGATCCAGTATTTTTGTTCCGGAATAGTTTCTATAAAACACGCTCTGTTTGGTTTACAGACTGACTAACTAACTGTCCAACTGTCCGACTAAACGACTGACTGACTGTCTGTCTAACCGGCTGACCGAGTGCCTAACTGGCTGGCATGCTGGCTAGTTGTCTGACTAGCTGACTGCTTGCATGCTTGATTGACTGACTGACTGACTGACTGACTGACTGACTGACTGACCGACTAAGTGAATGTCTATCTTTCCGGACCGGCCTAACTGTCTGGCTCACTAATGACTGACTGACTGACTGACTGACTGAATGTCTAAACTAATTGATGGACTGTTTCTGTCCAAACTGCTCTGACTGACTGACTGACTGACTTCCTGGGCTGAGTTGCTCGAAGCATGGTTAGCGCTAACCATTGGTTAAGAGGTATTAAAACCTATAGGTTGTCATGGCATTCAACCCGGGTTAGCGCTAACCATGCTTCGAGCAACTGGGCCCTGGTCGGCTGACTGACGTGATGGATTGCTGTTGGCTGACAGACAAGCTGAATACAGGGCTGACTGACTTGCGGACTTGCTTCATGGCTGGTCTACTAACTCACTGACCCTGACTTGCTGACCGACTGACTGACTAAACTACATACATCAGTGAATGGCTGGTCGGCTGTCTGACAGGCTGTGTGGTTAACAGGATGGGTGGAAGTTTGGACGGAATATATAGGACACAATTTGCCGTTTAGAGTGTGTCAATCAGGTGTGAAACAATAAAATTTCTCTTATATGGTAGAGCTAATAAATAAATAAATAAATCAATCAATCAATCAATCAATCAATAAATAAATAAATAAATAAATAAATAAACAGAATCGCGAACAAGTGAGCGGTCCGTTGTGTGTGTATATTTTCTCCGAGTGGTCGTATCTGAAAATTTTCGGCATATAAAGAATAAAAAACGCGGTTGAACTTACCTAAGGACAGAAGCACGTGTGGCTTCGTATCCCGGGCTCTCTTATGTGCCTCCTCGTGCAATTCACAAAGATACACCGAACATTCTCTACAACGAACATGGGCTGGTGACTCCTCACTAGCATCACAAATGTCGCACCCAACAGCTTCTCCTTCTTGAATAAGCAACAGATCGAGCAGCGACACGAGAAGAGAGTTTGCAGGAAGCTTTCTCACGGACGCACGGCTATCGAGCCCTGAGTCCAGTTGACAACTGGGGCACTTAAGCATTTTATCTTTCAAAGGTCGACTACGAACCAATGATTCGACGCACTGACAGCAGAATGTATGGAGACAAGGCAGTATCCGGGGATCTAGGAATAACTTGTCGCAGATTTGACAAGTCAAGTTCGTTTTGATGTTCGAAACGACATCGTCTTGTTCCATCGTATTGGTTTCTCTTTCTTCGAGGTTTATGTTGATCCAGTAAATCTAGATTGGTGACCAATTCAAAAGAACGTTAAATGTTAAATAAACAATTTCGTTTTTTTATTTTTCAAGTGGACAAAAAATATCCTTACCAGTTGTCATAAGTTTTTCTAAAGAGTATCTTTCATCGAATTCTTCGATTCGTGAGGAGTGCACTCTTTATTTAATACTGTCAATTATATAAACAAATTAACGGTTTGCATAATATGCGAAAAAATTCCTTCTAACATAATGTGATTTTTGAAGCGACTCGTGCGTTCCATTATTGTGGTCGTGGAAGCGAAATGTCCCGCTTCCACTGCTTATGGCGATAGAAGCGAAACGTCTCGCATCCACACTCACAATAAATAAACAGTTTTGTCGGGTGAAAGAAGCGAGTTGTTTCGCTTCCAACAACCAATAGGCGACAAAAAGCGAAACGTCTCGCATCCACACTCACAATAAATAAACATTTTTGCATGGTGAAAGAAGCGAGTTGTTTCGCTTCCTACAACCAATGGGCGACAGGAAGCGAAACGTCTCGCATCCACACTCGCAATAAATAAACAGTTTTGTCGGGTGAAAGAAGCGAGTTGTTTCGCTTCCAACAACCAATGGGCGACAAGAAGCGAAACGTCTCGCATCCACACTCACAATAAATAAACTGTTTTACCAGGTGAAAGAAGCGAGTTGTTTCGCTTCCTACAACCAATGGGCGACAAGAAGCGAAACGTCTCGCATCCACACTCGCAATAAATAAACAGTTTTGTCGGGTGAAAGAAGCGAGTTGTTTCGCTTCCAACAACCAATGGGCGACAAGAAGCGAAACGTCCCGCATTCAATGACTCTTAGGGGCAAGAGCAATATTTTTCCAAGGTAAAACAAGACGAGGAATAGTTTTCGGCTTGGTTTCGTGAAAGACAGGAACTCGTTTTCGTCTTTAGGAGCTTTAATGGATGTTGACAACTGAACTCTCAAACGCTTTGCTTGTTAAACAACGCGGCGCGCACATCCACACAGAGCGCTGTGATTGGTTCATAATGCGCGTCATCTTCAAGTACATAGCGATGGCGGTTACCCAAAATTAAATCATGTTAAAACTTCACGGAGAAATGCGTATAAATCATTTGAATACCAATCACCGCGCTTGTTGTACGTTCATGTCCTTCATGGAACGTGATCTGTATTGACAGAGCTTTTGTGGGAGCTGACATAAAGAAAGATATTAACTTACTGAATACTCGTAAACACCTTAAGAGAAATAGCTTAGTGTTCTTGTTGGAACCCAAGGGATCCAAAGTTCTTGCTGGCTGTCCGATCAAAATAGGAACAGATGAAAGTTAGAGAGACTTAAGTTCTAAATATTTGATTACGTGAATCAGGCTGATAGTTCTGTCACGTGTGGTACATATCACGTTGCGTTATTAAACTCCATAAAATGTTTTCTTTTTTTAAAACGTAATCACTCTTAATGACTCATAATCACTGAATGTAAAATGTTAAAGTACTCTAAAGCATGCAAAATATAAGGATGTTATTATAAAACTCGTAAATATAAATCAATATACTTAATGTGTCTCAACCAAAAGGTAAAAAGAGACATGCGAGTGAGGAGATAATCTCTCTAAATTTTGTGTTCTCTTGAGTTAACCTCAGTGTATTGCTACTCAAATGTATTTCGAATATAACACCAAACATGCCATTAACTCAATTAAGCATGGTAAATATGTCTGTTAACCTAAATAGTTCCCAATTTACAAAAAAATCATCTAACTTTAAACATATCTATGTAATTAGATAGCAATCATAACAAGAAAAGGCTAATGCTTGTCCACTAAAACTATGTTTGCAAAGTCATATAAGGAAGGCTTATACTTCACGGTTCCGCAACTAGTATTTCGCCTAACTAGAGCCTTCCCAATTTGAACGGCCGCTTACACTTTGACGTTGTGACCTAGAAACAAATTATCCCGCGAAATAGAGTTGCCGATTGGTCGCCCAACCACCTTGTAAACATGCCCTGAACGGTCCAATCTGAACAACGGTGACCTAACGACTTCAATGCAATTGTAATCTAAATCGGAATGATATACTAAGCGAACATCCGCTTGAACCAGTCCATATAGGCTATTAACTCGAGTTAACTGGAGCACTTCATTTCACGATTGTGCAAAGCAAATTAAAAACTGAACTGTTTCAGTTCATATATATAGCCTATCGAATTTTCAACATAGTTTAAAGTTTAGCAGACATGTACGATTCTTAAACCATTCCAATTTAGGTTGTAGGTTTACACTGAAGGGGCTTTTTCAAGTCTATCTTGTCCGGCTTGAAGATATTAAAGAGGGAAAAAATAAGCTACCTTACCTGAATATATAAGAAAGGCTTTGCTCATTACAGTCGTGGTACAAATAGGGCGCATTAAGTCGGCATATATCTCCACGAACGGAACAGGATGAAACCACGTGCAATCTCGACTCGAAGAGTACCTTAGCATCTAGTGCCCAGGCTTCACCCAACCACTGCAAAACTAATGCGCGAATTTTTATCACCTGACAAAACTGTTTATTTATTGCGAGTTTATTTATCTTGTCGCCCATTGGTTGTTGGAAGCGAAACAACTCGCTTCTTTCACCCGACAAAACTGTTTATTTATTGCGAGTGTGGATGCGAGACGTTTCGCTTCTTGTCGCCCATTGGTTGTAGGAAGCGAAACAACTCGCTTCTTTCACCCGACAAAACTGTTTATTTATTGCGAGTGTGGATGCGAGACGTTTCGCTTCTTGTCGCCCATTGGTTGTAGGAAGCGAAACAACTCGCTTCTTTCACCTGGCAAAACTGTTTATTTCTTGTGAGTGTGGATGCGAGACGTTTCGCTTCTTGTCGCCCATTGGTTGTTGGAAGCGAAACAACTCGCTTCTTTCACCCGACAAAACTGTTTATTTATTGCGAGTGTGGATGCGAGACGTTTCGCTTCTTGTCGCCCATTGGTTGTTGGAAGCGAAACAACTCGCTTCTTTCACCCGACAAAACTGTTTATTTATTGTGAGTGTGGATGCGAGACGTTTCGCTTTTTGTCGCCTATTGGTTGTTGGAAGCGAAACAACTCGCTTCTTTCACCCGACAAAACTGTTTATTTATTGTAAGTGTGGATGCGAGACGTTTCGCTTCTTGTCGCCCATTGGTTGTAGGAAGCGAAACAACTCGCTTCTTTCACCGGAAAAATGTTTATTTATTGTGGTCATAGAAGCTAGATGTTTCGCTTCTATCGCCATAAGCAGTGGAAGCGGGACATCTCGCTTCCACGACCACAATAATGGAACGCACGAGTCGCTTCAAAAATCACATTATGTTAGAAGGAATTTTTTCGCATATTTTGCTTAATACTGCGTTTTCAAACGACCTTTATCTCGAGATGTTCTGAGTAGTGCGTTCCTTAAACATTAAAGTATCCGCAAACAATGCATATTCTAGATCTTATTCTACGCTTACCTTTCCAAGGGTCAGTTTTCCAAAACGACAACCAGTTCACAGTTGAAACTTCGAGTCAGTGCTTGGGTTCTCTCGTGTCTACGAAAGTCAAACAACACCAACAATAACCATAAACATTCAAATCAAGTAATTTAGTCACCAAACCGACAAAAAAACAATAGAAAGCGCTTTTGTCGTCATGATTATGTTGTCGCCCATGGGATTTCGGAGGCTTTCAAAAGCAATTAAAAAAACCGACGCCTGACGCCGACCTTTGCGTTGGCTCAATGCCTAAATCCTGGTTTACACGTACCACGCAAACACAAGCATAAACACAAGCATAAGCACAAGAAACCTACGTGTAAACCGGTAAGACGCAAGCAAAAGCGCCTTGTGCTTATGCTTGCGTCGTCCCGGTTTAAACGTACGACGCAACGACGCAAGTAAAACCACAAGCACAAGGAAAGGACACTGAAAAACAGTGACAAGTTGTTCGTGTACATTCCAGTTACTCATGCTTTGACATTTGCAAAATGGCGGCAGCAAATTTTTATGCATCTGCGTTTGCGTATGTAACCTTATGCTTATGCATGTTTATGGCACGTGTGAACACCCTTGTGCTTATGTTCGCGTCGTACGTGTAAACCAGGCCTAACTTGCGTACTCTAAATACAACAATTTTCGCACAAATTTTTCAAGATGAACACATGTCATCTGTCAGAACAAGAGATACAAAGATTCTTTAATCCGCCAATGGGCGGCCAGAACACAAATGCTCTTGACATTGACAGCGAAGGTAAAATTAAGTACAAAGAAAACGAAATTAACTTGATAACGGACAAACTACCCACGCGCGCATACAAAAATTTAAAACTCGTGCTCGCAAAAATCTAACGAGTTAATTTACTTGATAGCGAACGAACTACAATTACGTGCGTTCAACTCATGAATGTAAATACCAGCAGGTCCACTTGCTATTATCGGCTGTCTGCTTACAACAGTCATAAATTGTCTCTAGTGCAGAGTGCATTATGGGACAGGTTTCTACACGTGATGAAGTTACACGTTTTACGTGACTATCACGTGCACAAAATCAGATTGCTATGAATTCTATATCTTCTAATTACTAACGGTAAAATCTTCCGCTCCTCTTGCCGTCACACGGGTGTCTACATTTACCCTAAAACGTCACTTTTCACAACAGAAAATAAATATCACGCATACGACTCTTTCATTTTCAAATAATTAAAATTATTACAGTTCGAATCGTTTTCTACTACTAATAGCGCGCGCAGTGCAAATTGAATAATTACGTTTGTCTATTATGACGTAAGAAATCATCACTATAACAACTGAAACTTTTCTCGTTTCGCGGGAAGTTTTATTACGCCGCAAAAGCTTGAAAAATTATTTTTCCACCACTGAAGATTTGATATTTTTGTTAAGAAAAGCTAGCTGCAATACAAGGTAAGATACGTATTGAACGTTTTCTAAAACAAAAAGTAGATTGCGAGGAATTGCACACTTTTTTCACCCTTCGTAAAGGCCCCGTCACAAAAATTATAAGTTAATCTTAGGGATCAAGCGGTTCATGCCAGAGAATATATGTTTTCTGTCTAGTCAAAAGGCCTAAATCACCTCAGAAACCGATTTGCACTCAAGGTATAAAAATGGCGTTTGCTTTGATACTTTGCTACTAATTATCGTGGGTGACAAAAAAATTTGGCGCGAAATGTAATTTCCCGTGTGAAATTACACAATTGCTATAGCAAAGTTTTAAAAACTCACGATTGTGAACTTAATTTGCCCGTTACGATATTAAACGGTAACCAAACGGTATATTCATAAAATAAGGAAATAATTTCAGTTGCGTTATTTATTTATTAGATTACTTGACAAAACGCGCGTGAAATTGGTTACCCATAGTAACACATAAGTGACTTAGGAAATTTAATTCCTTTTGTTATAATTAACGAAAAGATGAAAAATTTCAAGAGAGGAAAGGAAAAAGCTGCGTTACCGTCTAGATATGTCCCTTTTAAAAACTCGGAAACGATGCATGCATCCAATAATATCTCTGCAAGTTGCACGGATTTATGTCACACATTACAAGACCATTCAATTTGTCTTACGAAAACATGACTGAAGTTGCGAAACGACACGTAATAACGACTCTGTCCTTTAAACGTATTGTCAAACGTTTAATTAACAAATAAGAAAGGAAACTTAAAGTTTTCTCCTGAAACTTGAAAAATGTTGCAGAAAGGCAAATATGATTCAAATAAGAATTTATTCGCGGTGAATGGCAGCTAATGTTACACGTTATTTAACCGTCCGTGCAACTTGAAATTTCAACAAGTATCGTATCGTTACCAACCTCTATTATAAAATTGCTTTAACGTCGTACTATTATAAGTTTAAGTTTCTTATGCCACAAGGGTGCAGTAGAGAAACGATTTTGTAAGTAATTATCCTTAATTTTTTACAAGAGAGACATTACAAACCGGGATTTTCTCCTATGACCATGGCTTCTAGCGAAATATTTTCATATACTTAAGAAGAGCTCATCAGAGTAATAGAGCATCAACATGGCGAAATTCAAAGCCTACTTAATGAAAGAGGTTGGCTGCATGAAGACAGCAACATGCAGAGGAGCCAAGCACAAGAATGTTATGACAAACTTCTGGAGTGGCAGGCGTATGGAAACGGCCTTAAAAAGGATCTTGAAAATTTGAAAAAACGAGACGAACAATGGAAGGAGGCACTGACAAAAGCAGTGGACAAACTAAACACGGAAAGAGAAAACTTCACCAATCTTGAAAGTTTATATTCTTCTTTAAAAGAGAAAAACAAACAGTTAAAAGAAACTCTCGAGTCGGCATTCATCCTCGGGAGAGGCATGTATGAAGAATATTGTGCTTTGTACAATAACTACACGTTTCTTCTCAATTATGCGTACTGGATTCAGGGCGGTTGCAATGAACCATTTGTAATTTGTCAAGGTCAAGGGGAGGGAAATCCTACGCAAGCCACCCCTGCAGAAAAACCATCTCCGCTTACCGCGACCCTCCCTCCCGAAGGCTGGTCAGCCATCTCCCCCAACATGCCAACCATCCAATCCCGTCAGAGCCCGCTTTTCATCCGGATCAATTGTCCTTGGGATGCGTTTGTTGGAGCTAACGCCAATCACAAGGTTCCATACATGTCAGCAATTCAAGTCCCACGTGTGTTAGCTATTAAAGCTCCATGCTCATCTGCGGATAACACTCCATACGTGGCTCATACTCAGACCCCATTCTTGACAGAAATTAAAGCACTATGCCTGCCAGAGATTGAAGCTACATGCCTTTCAAAGGATAAAAGTCTCTGCGTGGCTGATGCTCAGCCAATCCCATGCTCGACAGAAGTTAAAGCACTTTGCCTGCCAGAGATTGAAGCTACATGCCTTTCAAAGGATAAACGTCTTTATATGGCTGATAATCAAATGCTTTGCGTTTCCGAGGTGAAAGCTCCTTGTGAATCAGGGAACCAAGCTTTACTCGTGCAAGATAATGAAGCTCTATGCGTGATTGAAAACATCGATACTGAGTCTGCAGGTAGTGCCCATCTGTCTATTAATGAATCGCTGACAGGAAAATCAACAAGCAAGGTAAGTTGAAGAAATGATACGAGTATAATAATATTTCTTTCCGACCATCGCCGTGTTTTTTTATGTGTTAACATGTATAGTTGTCAAGTGGCACATATGGGGGACCCCGGTCCCCATCTTATTATCAAAGAAAATCACTCACAGATGGCTAGAAGCTCTTTTGGATCTCGTTAAAAAATTTTCTCTTCGTTCCCGGGGCCTCCACTTCACAAAAACCTTGAGTTACGCTACTCATCACATTTATGGCCATCAAATTAAATTTTAATTTTTCCCGAAATAGTCTTTAGTAGCAATGGTACAATGTTTTGAAGATGAGCGACCTATTAACGACACAACTTCGACTTCGACGAACCACGGGCTCGTCGAAATTGTGCTTAAAGGCTCCTATCTGTTTCTCCCACGAGGATGGATTCGATTCCATTTTCTGCTTCTTCAATATTATAATGTTCTCTCTGTTATTGTTGTATATTGTTAGGATCCTATGTCAGTTAGCTTTTTCTTTTATCTTTTTCAGCCAAGAAGTCGTTTTCAAAGATTTAAAAGATGGGTCAAGAAACATTTATTTTGTTGCTGCAGTAGCGCGGATAAAGACAACAGTTCCGCTGCTGTTCCCCCCTCCCCCCAACACTAAAAAAAATAAATAAAAAAAAATTAAAAAAAAAAAACATAAAAAGAGAAAAAATTGAAAAAAAACATACCCTACATGTACAGACAAACAGAATTCTTATCGCAACGGGTCTGACGATGAACCGAAGGAAGCCAATTTCAGAATGGTGACAAATTGCCGTCTTACAGGAAGGTAAAGTACAATTTTTTTTTATTTTCATTTCCAATGCCTGTCTTAGCAGGTTTTTCGTACAATTTTGGGAGATTCAACGATCTCATATATAATATTCATAACGTGTTGAGTTGGTTACGGTCATCCTGTATCCAATAAGTGCAACTGTAATAATTGCTTTACTTAGTTTTGTCTCGTTTAGCATTTTTATCTATTAGTATTAAGCGTGTTTGAACACTTTCATGAGATTTGCGCAATACAAATTGCATTATTGTTATTTGTTATTATTGATATATATTCCAAGATAAAAACTGATTTATGCTTGGAGGGGGTTGAGCGAGGGGGGTTCTGGCTTAATTGTCCTGGAGCCATGCCTCAGAAATGACGTACTCTCATTCCAGCTCAACGATTTTCTTATAAACAGTGCTCTACTGCTTAAGTTTCAAAAGGCCCTTTCACAAGTAAAGATGGAGACTGGGGAAATCACAGAGTAGGTGCTGCCTGGGCTTGTGTGGGAGCTGGGAGAGCTACAAGCCACAAGTATCGTGAAAGGAGACTATGATATGAAGATAACAGGACAGGATTACTTCACATCCAAAGAGAATCAGGTTAGTTTTACACACAATTTTAGAAGACTGTAGAGTGCATGTGGATTTGAAATAAGGGATTACCATGAAACAAATCGAGGTCATGGTCAGAAAGCTAGAGGGACCTCAAACTCGGGATTTCTCCATATTGTTTTCCTATTTTCTCTGTTGGTGACGTACTTAAAACAAACCTTTAGCTTTCGAACTGTCTCAAATGAGAGCTAACAGAAGTTGCACATCCGTTGGTGCTATAAATGCATTGTTTTCTAAAATTGAAATATTGACTGAATTGTCTTACAATTTTTTCACTCAGTCCAAATTGGAACAACTTAACAAATATTATGCACGTGTAACTGTCTTCTTTGCTAGCACTCATGTTTTTAAATACGTAAAAGAATAAAAAATGCCGAGCTGTGAACACATGTACCTCTTGTTTACCTATTTTTACCCTTCATTCTATTCGTCCCCAGGTCCTTCTTCGAGATAACTTAATGATGGTGAACAGGGAACTGTTTACGTATTTCTTGAGTGGAAACCGATGCCTCTTGCTACCGCGTGCGGGGGAACCGACGCGTCACCTTCTATGGCAGTGACGACAAATTAGCGAAGTCCATAGCTCGCTACTGCGTGCGGGGGAACCGACGAAGTTTCACTTTCCATATCAAAAAACAATGGCGGCGAATTGATTAGAAATATGCATCTCAGCAACTAGCTGGACTATACTTCATAACGGCATGTTCGGCTCAGAGTCGGATGAATTAAAGCTTTAGAGCACGGTATTGGATAAATCAATTTTACGCCGGGCCGTTTCCAACTCCTTGGATTTTTAGTAAAGGAATGAAGAGTGCTCATATAGAACTATTCTTTTGAACGTTTTTCAGTCGCCACTTTAAGGAAACCTTAAAAAAGACGAGCACCTCTTTTCTTTTCTTGAAAATTGTTACAGAAAATAGATTCCAATGTATTGTGTAGGGTTTATTTCTTGGGTGCAACATTGCTAATAAATGCAAATTGACGCATTCGCACAAAATTTGTGCTCTTAGCACAGCAATCAGTTACCAAAGGAAGCCTATGTTCTTAATGAGAAAAGATTTTACAGTTAAATACCTTTACAAAGAAGAAGTTCTGCGACTACTCACATAATTTACAATAAACAATTCTTTGACCTTAAATTTGAGTGTTGCTTACTCTCAATCATATGCAAAGCTGATGGAAGTTATAACTTTTCCAGAGAACGATCCTTCTTACAGCGTCTTAAAATCCACCACGACAATTAACTGTATAATTATAACTTTATCGCTGTGGCGGCAGCGCAGATGCTGTCGCTGAAGACACGGACGAATATTAGTTACAATCGTAGCATTTTAGCCGCGGGGAATGTAATTCAATTCGTACAAAACCGGAAATAATCAGTCCATGAACGCCATAATCAGCTTAGTTTCCAGGTGGTTTAGGCGGGTCTTTATATTATTAAACAATAAGCAAGGAACCGCACAACTAAAATGCTGCAGGTATACGCAAGATCTGTAAAAGATCTAATCAGCTAAAAATATAAATGACTCAAATTTCTGCAAGGATGATCGGACTGCGTAGAAAACTTAACACGACAGCGACATGACTGTGCGCGGTGATGTCATTGAACCAACTGAGAGTCTGCTACTTGATACGAAACTCGACTGCGAACTTCGGTTCCTCGGGTATATCGTAAGGAAAATAAATACAGTGAAACCTCTCCTTACGGACATCTCTTTAATACGGACACCTCTCTATTACGGTCAGTTCACTTGATCCCTGAGAAACCGAAATCCATATAAATTCTACCTCTCTAAAACGGACACCTCTATAATACGGACACTTATTCCTGTCCCCTTGGTGTCCGTAATAAAGAGGTTCGACTGTAGTGTGATTCATGTTAAACCTTTCAAAAAGCTTTCAATTTTAAGCGTTGACATTTAGACATGACGGACTTGAATAGCCCATTTTGTAGACGTGTTTTCAGTGACCTGGTCTTTGAGTGAAAGCAAGGCTAGAGTTGACTTTCTTTCAGTCCTAAACTAGTTAGCCAACTAGCAGCAACGTCAAGGTTCATTTACTGGCGACATCTAATGACGTGGCTCTTACATAAACTATCTGTACTTATTCCTACACCACTGTAACTGAGAGGGTCTGGGTACAATTAACCACTTTAAATTATTCACCGATAAATCATTGTTTTTCGTGACATTATTAAACTATAAAGTAACTAAAAGAGATGTTCACGTTCTCAGTGAATGCTATGCGTTCTTTGCATAACAGAAAATGAACATCACGCATGCAAATCTTTCAATTGCATTGCAAATAATTATTGTTATAACAATGAGTCCCAAAGCAGTAAAAACGTTAAAACCTCTTTCTCTTTGCAGTCGGCATCTGTTGTGCTGAGAGCTTTCTTTCAAGTTCGGCAACCTTGCCCTTCAGTGTGGCGATTTCCTTTTGTGCGTCAACTTTGGCAAATTGGAGTTTCTGAACATGAGACAAACCGAAAACATATTTTCAAATATTGCTGCGGACTTTGGCTGGAAGAACAAGTTGACAATAGTGTACGATGTTTTGCAATCATGATTCGGCTCGTTTTAGGAAAACCAGCCTTTCAACCTTTGTTATAGCTAAAAGCAACGTATGATAAAGAAAGAAAGCAACAGCCTTAATATATATCTCCCGAATGTTCCTATGCCTCATTTGCAAAATTAGGGGCCAATTTAACAAATCGTTTACACTTGTAACCTGACCAACAATCTGGGCTATACGCGCATTGTGTTTCGGATTGAAACGTTAAAATAAGAAGGAAAACAGAATGCATAGAACAGTACCAGGCTTCCTATACTCCTTGTAAAATTGGGTGTCTTAAATGCCGCGAACTGCAAATACGATAAGTGTCCTCCCTTGAGGTACCAGAAGTAAATAACCGCCCCTGGTGGTAAATCGAGGAAACAAATCTTCCAACATTTCAAAAACTGAGTGGATTCTAACTGTTTTTTGCTTATTCATTAAAATTACACCAGCGATTTGTCGGTTTTTGGAGCCAACCATTTTTAACGTCCATAACATGTCCTTCACTACTTTTTCGACCTAGTTCACCACTCTTTGCCTCTACAAAAATTCTAACCTATTCAGGCTAAACACAAAAACTAACACAGTCTGACTTGGAACTTAGGAAAAAAGAAATAAGCCGGCCGTTTCGGGGACCATGCCATCGTTATATTGTAACCTGGTAATCAACAAGAGGCGGATCTGTATGTTTCACCCTAACAAATTTTGGATCCCCGCGCCATTCCTGCGGTCAATTTAATAAAACATTTTTACCTTTGTAGTTTGCAAATTGGAGCTTTGGTCTGACATGCGCACCCAAAAAGAAACTCAATGAAGATTTGTCAGCTAGTAATTCCTAAGCCGAGATAGGAACTAATATATCAAGGTCAAGATAAAAGTTAAGAGCCTCATTCGTAAAATACTCTTTGGCAACACAAAATGCACATAATTATATTTTTCGGCCTAGTGTTATAAATATCCTAATTTAGCTTACCTTTCTAAACATGTCATTATTTGCATTAGAACTGAGAGTATCACTCGTTCTCTGACAAATTGGGAGTTTAGGAGGCTACCTGACGGCTACGGCAACGAGAACGTCACAAAACAATAGGATTTAATGAGAAAAAACAACGGCCATGCACGTGCGGTATAAATTTTCATACTTTTCTTCGCCGTCCTCGGCCAAACAACAACGTGAAATGACCAAATTTAAGGTTTTGTGGAGACCGTGAGCACATAACGGTAAATATTTTATTCCCTGTATCAACTTGAACGCCGTTCCCACCTCTTCTGTTACTGGATAGTTCGGCCACATCTTACAAGTGGAACGAATTGGAATAATCACAAAGTAGTACAAGTATAAACGCGACCTTGAATTTTCAAGCGATGTTTTCGTTGCCATTGCCGTCGTCTCTACTTACTAAAATTTCTGTAGACTGACCACAACAACAAACAACTGAAAAATTAAGCAAGAAGATTAAAGCCTTTTTCTTCAATCACTAAAAAAGAAGTGTAAATATGTTGGAATGAGCTGTGTGCAGAGTAGATTGGGTTTTTGAGCAGCGATTTCTATATTTTGAAGTAATTACTGACCGGCCATGATTCCTCAGATGGCGTACCAAGAGTTTCAAATATTTTGCTTAGTTGGTCTAAATCAGAGCGGCCAGGTAAGAATGGAACCTTAATAAAAATGAGACAAATGAGACAACAATGTAAATATCTTAAGTGAGCTAACACTGAAGGCAGTGAATAATCAAGGATACAGAAAAGTCACATACTGACCAAGATAGAAGTAAAGTATTAATGTCATGAATGTTACGTACCCGAAGGAGAAGTTCAGCTAAGATACATCCAACAGCCCGCATATCAACAACTGTACCATGTGTCCTTGCTCTAAATAACAGTTCTGGAGGCCAATATCACCTATACATTAACAAACAGAAAGTTTATAAGAATGAGTCCTACATGTAACATCTGGATTCGAAGCAAATGGTAACTTCGCAGCATTAAAACTTCACTAAAAATTAATTTGGGGTTAAACTCAGCAAAAAGGGCAATTGACCTGAACTTCAACATGAAGAATTCATACTATCATAGTTGATAAAAGGTAATGACAAACCTCTTTGTTATACATTGTACATTTTTGTCAGCATTTTTGGCCTTGAGCCTGCACAAACAACAATAGACAATAGATTGTGTGTTGGAGCAAGCGACCAATAGAGCCCTTCCTGTTAAGATATTCAAATGTGGTGTGAATGTTAAAACAAAGGATTGTGTACAGTCGCGGCCCTTCCAACATTTGTAGTACCATTGTTGTCAAGGCAAGGTTTCAGAACCAGTCCCTCAAAATAACTATTCACTAATTCAAGTCTTCAACATACACCACAAATACAACGTTCCTACCTTGTCACCACTTGATGTGTATAAGCCTTAGTTGGACTTCCAAAAGATCTGGCAAGTCCAAAATCTCCAATCTTCAGCACACCTCATTAATCAGCAAGTTGTTTGGTTTTAAATCCTGGCAGCATGAATAACAACTGAAATATTTAACAGAAAACCAACAGACAATGACATAAACAAAAACAAAAAAAAGTTGTGCAGATTTAACTACAGATTGTCACCTGTTGTGTTCACAGTCCCGGGCTCCACCCTGAGATTCAACTCCTTACCCTTAAACATTCCAACTTTTACTGACAGAAATGCTATCTGTTTCATATTATACATGAAACAAAACTGTACCCCTTTTTTATACCTGAAAGATAAGCCAAGGTCTCATTTTTTTCCAGAAGTAAGGCTAATTTTTGCATTACGAATTCCCTGCTCTTTCTAATTTACTTGATTTAATGGCCACAAGCCTTCGAATTCCAGTTGACATTGTATTTTTGGCACCCTTAAATAACAATAAACATTTTAAATCACACCCAATGAAATGTACCATGTATTAAAATACAGTCGGACCTCTATTAAGCGGCCACCCTGGGGACTTTGAAAACTGGCCGCTTAATAGAGGTTGGCCGCTGAATAGAGGTATCGAATACAGCACTTTACTGACAAAATAATAATTCGGGACTTTGGAAAGTGGCCGCTTAATGGAGAGTGGCCGCTTAATAGGTGGCCGCTTAATAGAGGTCACTTAAGGTGGCCGAATACAGTTTGTGCGCGCTTTACAGATTCTTTTAGTGATGCTATTAATTGCGCGCTAGGGCTGTGGTACGTAAATACGGCGGTCGATAAAGTGATCCCTCAATTTCACATGAAATGGATAATAAAGTTAAGCTTTGATCCTTATAAATAACTAAGTTTCTCATTTCCAGACTCTTTTTCTTTTCTTTCCGAGCAAAAAAGTCGTTCACCAAGACCTTTTGCATGCTTTTCATCTTTGCCATGAAACCCAATTTAAGCCACGCATGCGCATTGGACCAAAAAATTGCGACTGGTTGTTTTGGTGGAAATGAGCTGTTTTTAAGGAACCGCTCATTAGAATTTCGTGAAATTTGGCATAAAAATAGTGCCCTAAAAGCGTAACTCGTCTACAAAGAGAAACCTAAATCTAACAGAGGGTATCTTCACAAAACATTAAAATGCGAAATCAATATTTACAGGAAATCTCTCTGTTAAAATTACATGAAAATAGTGCAACTGTGTCCGTTTTTTGTGAGTTTTTCTGGATACAAAAAATGGAAAAAATCTATTGAGTACATTTTCTAAAAATAAAGGAAACCTACTTTTTATGGATGTTTAATAGTTCGCTGCATTGCCATGGAAACGGTACTTAGCTCAACAAGACATACGAAAATACATTCCTCCTTAGTTAGTCTTACACCATACCAATTTTGGGCGTCCAGAAGTACATAGTTTCCAAATAACGTCTTCTAACACCTGTACACTAAAAAACTGTATTCGGCCACCTTTAATTAAAGTTACCTCAAGATCTGTCTCGGAGTCCATAAAATCAAACACAAGACTAACGTTGGATTTTTGACCAAACACATCCCGAAGCTAAGAAGAAAAGAACCAGTGATACTTAAAATTGCTTCATTATTTTAGTACCTACAGGATTGTTAGTTAACAGTTAATGCACAAACTATCACTGAAAGTAGTTATGTACCTTCACCTATCTTGTGAAAATATTAACCAGTTTAGTTTTTATTTTACTGTCTCAGAATCATTACCACAATCTGGACACACAGCAATAAAAATCAATAGCTCTGGTTTTAAACTTTCAAACCCATGACAACTTCACGTCGATTTAAGTGTGTACCCACGTTTTGTGGGTTGTTAAGTATTCATGTTTCATGCTATTGTTTAGACTCATTTTCCGATTCATCGGTGTTCATGTCGGATGTCACTCGGGAATGTAAGACAACTATAGAAATCGGAAGGCCCTTTGAGGAAATGTGTGACAATTTCCTTTTGTTTATCATCTGAGAACGAACAATAGCTCAGTTCGATTCACAAAAAAAGTTTTTTAAAGCTGTCAGACTGCAACTTTTCTTTGATAATCTCTAAACTTTTAAAGTTTATTTTATGCTTATGATCAAGCACGCGCTTATCGGAACGATCTCGAATATCAAACGTAAGCACAGCTGTTAATATCAAGAACTCAGGATGCTCAGCGTTTCCAGTAATATAAAAAACCCAGGCTTCATTTGATTTATTTAAAGAAGAAAGTGAAATTCATCAAACAACATTTTTACTTTGTAGTGAATAACTTCAATAATTCAAAATCTAAACGAGAAGGAGCAGTCGGCTGCAGAACTGTCAGACGGCGCGTCGTTGAGAAATCTCGACCACAGAAACTCATTCAGACCACATTTTACAGCCATCAAATCGACCTTCTCGTTAAAAAAAAATACAAATAAAAAGGCAACGTTTTCGGGATGAACTTAAATTTCATTCAGGACTCAGGAACATGTACCTTCGGGAATCCACACACGCGTCGGACGAAGACGGCTTCGCATAAATTAACTTTGCAGTTTGAACTGCCGATCAACAAACAAACATCAAACTTCGGCCTACATTGACCAAAAAGCCTCGTTCAAGATCTCTTTTCGAAGCTCTCAAAATGCTCTATTTTCATAAATACATATCGAACTTGGAAATATTTTGCGAAAAAAACTAATTGCATGTTAAGTCCCAAGTCATTCTATGCAGTTTATTCACACATCAAGAACAAAAGGATACGATAATAAACTCTGCCACTTGTGGTCACATTATTGCGCTATTGTTCCATTCCTTTGAAGTTGCTTTAAGGCTGGTTTCCATATGATCGCAGATCGCAATAAGGTCTGCGATCGTCTGCGATCCTGCGATCGTGATCGCAGACGATCGCAGAAGATAGAACCATGTTCTATCTAAAGGCTGGTTTCCATATGATCGCGGATCGCCGATCGCAGATCGCAGATCGCAATAAGGTCTGCGATCGTCTGCGATCATATGGAAACTACTTCTGCGATCGTCTGCGATCCTGCGATCGTGATTGCAGACGATCGCAGAAGATAGAACCATGTTCTATCTCCTGCGATCGTCTGCGATCAATTGCGATTGTTTGCGATCTGCGATCTGCGATCTGCGATCCGCGATCATATGGAAACCAGCCTTTAGATAGAACATGGTTCTATCTTCTGCGATCGTCTGCGATCACGATCGCAGGATCGCAGAAGTAGTTTCCATATGATCGCAGACGATCGCAGACCTTATTGCGATCTGCGATCTGCGATCATATGGAAACCAGCCTTAACCATTGCCTTTTATTAACTATGGTAAAACTAAATGAAATGAAATCCAAAAAGAAATAAAGGGGAACCACACAGTTTTCAGAGAAAATTAAGTTTCAACTGGAAAGAAATGCCATGCATTGTTATGTATTTTAGATCTTTTTAGATTTATCTAAATTATCGCAATTTAATTACCTCTGACAAATGCGTGGTTACCTACAATTTTCTGTTTGGATTCCAACAGCCAATGCCAAAATCTCCTCTGCCCGCACATTCGTAAACCGTGTAAAAATACCTTTGTCTCTAACAAGGTTTTTCTAAGGCTTTTTGACGACTAAGGTTAGATTTAGTTAAACATCTAATGATAAAAATAAGCGTAAGAAGTTTTACACCACGTTTCGATGACTCCATGTCATCATTTTCAAGAGAAAATAAAATAAAATTGACAACTTAATATAAACCGTGCAAGGCGATAAAACGCAAACACATACACGCAAAACTATTTATTTAAAATTGTCACCTTTACTTGCAAAATTTACGTTTTGTCGCCTTGCAAGGTATATATCAAGTTGTTAATTTTATTTTATTTTCACTTTAAACTGTTGACATGGAGTCATCGAAACGTGGTGTAAAACTTCTTTCGCTTATTTTTTTGACGACTATTGTAAATATTTCAAAAAGTACAAACTTTACCTTGCCAGATGTACCACACCACATAAGACCGCCATCTTTACTTTTCGTCATAAACAGTTTAAGGTCCATCTTTCTATCGCTAACAAAAAACAGGATAGCTCAGTCAGTAACACCAATATCAATAGGAGTATTCTCCTCATGCTCTCTCCATGTATTTCTAGTACTTGTTGGGAGAACTTGTTGGAAAATCAGGGTTTGGTGACCATTGCTATTATTCTCATAACCTCTATGGTTGATCCAGTAGCGACATTGTGAAGAGAAAGTCGATGTTAATCACTACTGCGGCTAAAACACACGGTCAGCGGAAGGTAATTCAGTTTACGTTGCATTTCGAAAGAAACCGCGAGTATTACTCATTAACACTTTTGAATTCAATATGTCTTCAAGTTCCAAAATGATGGACGAGCTAGTAACCTTTGATCGTTATTACTTGTTTTGAGGTTGCTAGTTTCCTTTAGCCAAAGGTAAAACGTAAAATGAGCCTATCTATCTTCAATCTATCTAATGCCAAAGGCGACAAAACCTGCACGAATTATTCTACAAGGTATCAATGAGGTGCTTTTTCCATGACAAATGCAAGAAATCAGTCTTTATCGGGACAGTTCCTTTGCATACAAACACAAGTTATGCTGAAGATCCCTTTTCCGCGGGGTTGTTAGTTTCTGAGGGTCAAGCAACTTTTGGTTATCAACGACCATCGATGTAATCGTCGCCGGCTTTCGAAGGGGTCGCTGCTTTCGGAAGCTAACAATTACTACATGAGAACTTTACGGTATTTATATTATCAAATTCTGCATCACAATGACCAATTTTAAGTCGCTTTAAAAACGATGAAAATCTAACCAACAAAACAAAAAAGAATGGCAAGCCAGACTTTCAAAGGGTCATCCTTTTAAGCTCCTGTTTGCTCCCGAGTCCTAAGACCTTAGATACTCCTGCCCTCAGTCCTTACCATGTATTTCTGAGTCTTATTTTCAGCGGGAACCTCTTCTCCACTAAAACTGCATCTGGGATTTGGATGACACTCATTTTGATGTCTAACACTGCGGGAGGCTGGTAAAATAAACACAACTGACATTCAAGGACTAAATTACAGAATACAGGGATACCTTTTACCGTAGACCAAACGAGCTGGCTCGTTTGGTATACGGTAAAAAGTGGCCCTGTATGTACTCTGTAGTTGCTCCTATTCAAGAACGCTTGTGTAGTTCTTTACTCTCTTACTATACACATGTACTAAGTCACACTTGAGATCATTGCTTTTGGGGAAACGTTGCAACCAGAAGGTCACTGCTTTCTGATGTGTGAGTTCCATATTAAAGAACCATTAGGCTATGTCTGCACTATGTTGGATAGTATTTTGTGCCGTTGTGAAAAATACTCCGCCCTGGTGTGAACAGAAGTGGCCCAAAACCGCCGCCATCTTTTCCACTAGAATCCAATACTCGTTCCTCGTTGTTGGCTTCCGTTTCGGTTCGATTCTCTGTTCACACTACTCAAGTAAGTGTCACGAAAACCAATCCGATATGCGACGATTCACTTTAAAGACCGAAGCAGTGCAGCATCGCTCCGGCGCAGAAATCGATCTGAAATCGGTGTTTTGTGTGTGAATGAAAAACCTATCCGATATGTTTTTGGTGCCCGCACAAGTCAGAGCTATCTAGTATAGTGTAGACATAGGCTTAGATTATTCCATTACTTGCAGGGGCTGCCATTTTCTGGGAGGAGACTGCTTTTGGACTGGGTCTTTATGTCTGAGTCCAATGCACTGGCCTGCGATAACTTGGTAACCGTGTGTGACCCCACAAGAAGGCAAGGGAAGATAACACATTATAAAGGACATGCATATGGTACAGAATAGCTTACCACTCTTTGGAGTTGACTGGTTTGAAGTCTTCCTCTTTCCCCAAACGCTGTTCTCCATATAATGTCCAATTTTCCAACAACATTTGTGACCTAGTTTTGTGACAAAACGGACCTTACAGTCAACCCAGGTCACGCGTGAACGATATTTTTGAAATTTGAACGGAGTTTTGAAATTTACATGTCAGTTTTGAAAATCGCCAACGAGATTTAAGAGTTCCCGTATAAATTTCCCTAGCTTATTGATGGTATAAAGCTATGAATTTTTCTTTACATTGCAAAATGGAATATTTCAAGAATAACAATTGTTTCCCAAGTATTTTGAATTGTTTTTTCAGTTAATGCGTCTTTTTCGGAACGATTTCCAGAGAAATGTTCAACATTCCATTCACACGTCGGACATTACAAAGAGAAATTCGAATGTTCATTTCAATCTTGGAAATACTGTTCACGCGTGACATGGATTGACTGTAAAATTTGATTACGACTATGACATTGAGTATGAATACAACTTTCACATCACATTTCTTTCACATATACCACTTATCGACATTCCAATCCTAGCAGTATGAAGGATGTTTGTCTCATGAACCTAGTTGAATGGTGTTAGCTCCCACGAGTGTCATATACCTCAGTGGTAGAGCATCCGAACTACAATCAAGGACAAAAATGCTTGGGACAAAGTATGCTATTAACTGCTAATTTAGTGTGACCTTACTAAAGAAACCATGTTATCTGTTTAGGATACATTTTACTCCCTACACCTTCCCCCAATAAAAATTCAAGACCTCTTTGCATTTTTCTTACATGGGCTCAACATTGTAAAGGGGGTGGGGGTCGGGGAATGGAGATGTTCGGGCGTACCCTGTTTCTGTCGCGTGCGCAGGGAAACATCATAAATCCAATTTTGTCCCAACCCTTTGACCTTGCATCAAAGAGTAAAATCTCGACTTCTTTTCTGATACTTGATACGGTTGATTACCCCATCTTTCTTGTAACCTTTTTAAGTTTATAAATTAAACATCTCCGTAATCTAAAAAAAGAATTGCAGCTAAGCTAAGGGGTTGGTATAGTATACAGTCAAGTACGTAATGGCCACACATTTTCAGCTCAAAAGAGGAAGGAAAGAAGCAAGGTTTTCGTTAAAAGGAACCTCCACTCCGACAACTAATTGACTCCAAATTGTTAAAAATTGCGTCTAAATTCTAAATTTTAGTTTAAAAAGTAGAAATAACATCCAAGTACACGTGCTAAAAATTAGATATGATTGTCGCCTATTTTCGCTTTTTTATTTCCCGGGCGCCGCCATTTTGGATTTTGTGACGTCGCTTACCGCTATTGTCAGTAAGCAGAAGTTCTTTTGTATAAAACAATGACGGTGCCCGGGAAATTCAAAAGGGAAAATAGGCGGTAATCAAATGCTGCTTTGTTCAACACAAAAATCTTATTTCCGTGTTTTCCAACGAAATATGAAATTAGATTGTATTTTCAACAATATTTTCAAAAAAAACCTTTAATTTATTTTAAGAGTGGAGGTTTCCTTCAAGTTAACAGGAAGGGTTCTTAATCTAAATGGTGAATAGACGGGCATCTTTTCACGATTCGTTTAGTTTGGACTGAAGTTCAACCTCTTCAAAGACACGTTCCATGTTTAGAGTACATCTGTAATGGTGCCCAGGTCTCCCCTTCTAATAAAACTTCTGGAGAAAGATGCTTATGGCTTAAAGGGGAAGTATCATAAGGTTATTGGTATCTTTTGTTAAAAATGATAAAATAAGACCTTCAATCAGCTGCCAAGTAATTCTAGAATGACGAGAGAAAAGAAATCAACTCAATTCTTGAAAGGAACAACTCGTGATCTGTTCTGCCGCATTTTGGATACAAAAATGCGAGAACTCATGAAAAACATTAGGCTTAAATTTTTCAAGTTTCAATAAATACCGACCTGCTCTGTCTGTGGCCAAAGGCACTAATCAACAGTTTTATTGTACTGGGATGATAATTTATAACAAACTTGACAATCATTTCGTTGTTTCTGCTGACAGACAAACATTTTTAGGTTTTCAGTGAAATGACAGCAAATTTGCGTGATACTTCCCTTTTCAGCCCATCGAAGAGCTCAATTCATTTAGAGTAAATTCAGTCGGGACTCATACCTTGACATTCTTGAAAACAGGTGACACTGGTGTCAGTTTGTACAGATACTGTCTGGTGTCATTTGGATTCATGTATGATCCTTGTCCAAATATGCTCTCTGTGTTGGCCTCCTCCCTATCAAGTGTTAAAAAATTCCATTTACCATAAAAACGCTAGTTGCTTTTTAATATTGTTGACCTCAAGAGGCAGCCGGTTATTAGAGACAGAGAGGGGGAGGCGGAGGGGGGGACGAGACTTATTACCGGGGAGGAGGGGGAGAGGAGACTTATTACCAGTCACAAATCTTGAACAAAAATAATTTGAACTAATGTTTCAAAAATTGAAGGATTTGTGCAAAAAGGGCACAATTATCACCTTTTAGCCAAAAAGTCAGAAAAACTCTCCAAACTTGCTTAGCAGATTTTGTATGCTAAGCCCTGCAATATATTAGATTACTTATTGTGCAAAGACTAAATTACAAGGAAGTTTGCCTCTACTTTAATGTTGAGGCAGTTTCATGTGATTACTGAATCCTTTGAAATCCAGCCTTCAGGCAAAAAGAAAGTAATATGGATCCATATTTACAGTTAAGGTAACGTGTGGCACTCAAGCATAAGTGGCCAGGGCTCTGTAGGATGAAACAACAAGGACTCGTATCACTATTCCCTCCTGAATATGATGAAATTCCATCACAAGGTTACCCCCAGCAGTATGTTGCCAGTACTCATTTATACCCCTGGCCCAGGTTGTTCAAACAGCAGATAACTCTCTCCAGTGGATAAAGTTATTCACCCATTGAACAACTGGGGCCAGGGTGGTGAGGAGAGACAATGTGGAGAAGAGTTTTTTGTCTAAGGAGACAAGACAGCAATGAAGAGACCAAGCTAGACCCTCTAATATTCTGGCCATCTGATTGAAAGTCAGAAGCGCTAAGCACCACTGCACTGCCACAAGAAGGGAAAATAGGGTGCAAGGGCTGGGGGAGTGGGGTATTAGCTTTTTACATCCAATCAGGGGGCTTAATAAATAATTATCATGATGATGATGATGATGATGATGATGATGATGATATATAAAATAGGGATTACATACCCACTCACGTCCCTTTTAGGGTTGGCAGGGATGTTATTCAGGTCCGTAACAGTGTAAATGGCTGATGGCTCTAACTTCACAGCCTCCATCACCATGGGGCTTGATGTTATGTTCTGTACTTGTGCTTCAAGGAAGACTTCATCATCCTGTGAGCAAGCAAGGTGGTTATTGTCTGAGAAAGCTGTGACCTGGGCCAAAACAAACTCAGCCCAGCGCTGGAGTATTTGTAAGAGAGTGTTAGGAAAAGTAGTAAACAAAAGGGCTGTGACTATTAAGCTTTGTAGAAGGAAGTAAGGTCTACCGAAAGAAGAAGCTAGTCATAAATTAATATATAATTTCTAACACTCATTAATTATTTATCAGAACACAAAAACACAATTGCTACTGTGAAGGAGGTTTGGAAATGTGATTTTAATATTATTATCATATAATTTGGTGAAATTTAGCTTTGAATTTCTCCAATAGACCACAAATAAAGAAGGATCAGTATGCATAAGAATCACATGCACTACTTACCGCAGCATTGTAAAACTTTGTTTTTACATCAAGGGGTTTAAGAACCTGGAAACCAAACAAATTGAAATGATAAAAACTACTTATATTAGTTGCAAATGTAAATGACTTCAAGCTTAGGGTCTTTCATCTATTTAATCTAAGTTGACCTGCAGTTCAAATATATGTTTCATATGTTAATATTCATTTATTCATCATTCACAGGCATTTTACAAACTCACAATATGACCAGCTCCATGTAAGCTTGATAGCCCCAGCATCGCAGAGGTCATGAGTTTGAATCGGGTGTTTAACCCTAAATTCTTTTCAGGCTTTCATTATTTCACAACACTGCTTAATATACATGTAACAAGTTGGCATACCTAAACAACTGTGTGGGTCTTTCTTCTATTTAACCTTTCACTCGCAGATCAGATGTTTCAGTATAAATTACATCCTTGGAGACCCAGGGGCAGTTAGTTGGGTAGCAGGGATTTTCGTGGGCGAAAGTTTACTGTAAGAATAGTACGAGCGGGGCAAGTACCGTTCTTACAGTAAACTTTTGCCCATGGAAATCCCTGCTACCTGACTAACTGCCCCTGGGTCTCCGAGGATGTATAAATCATCCAAAATCGAAATCTAATACTATACATGTACTGGTAATGTAGCAGTCAAAAAGAGAGCAGTTTGTTATAGTTTATACTTATATTGTTAGTATCATTTTGTCTGTGTTCAGAGTAGTTTTTTCACAGTCATTTCCAAGTAAGATCATTTGATGTCAGTAATGATAGGACTTCATGTATATTAAGTAAAGATTATAAATTGAAGGTAAACACAAATCACCTGAAATTTGAAGAACTTCCTAAAGTACATCTTCTCCCCTGTGAGGGTTGCATAGCTCACTGCACAGACAAGACTGAGAAATAAAATTTTAATCATTATATAAATTATTAATAGTAAAAACCATGCTTAGTACAAAGATGAGTCAGAACCTGAAATCTGTGACAATAATACCGACAATGAATTTTCATTTGTTCAAATACATTGTAAAGTCACTGTGGTATAAAACAAACCCTTTGCAAATTTAAAGGAGACCAAAATAATTATAGCCTCATGATAGACACATCCGACAAACACCACTTTTCCAATGCATTTATTGTGACCAAGACTGCAATATTGGTGTCAGTTTATGACTGGTGTGCTTTTATTTCTCCTTACTAGGAAGGGCCTCAAATTTCTGGGGTTTTTTTTTCTACCTTGTTTTAATGAGGATTAACAATCTTATGGTAGTTGACCCCTCCCTCTTCCCATTTCTTGTCTCTTCCATCACTGAACCTGTAGACACTCTTACAGTCAGAGTTTATTTAGACCGGAGGGGGGGGGGGGGGGGATTCTGCCTTTAACTTTGACTTTTTTTTATTTTGAGCAAAATAAATATGATTCTTCAGAATTTTATTTGGGTTCAGTAATTTTCTATGGTGTGTCAACATCCACTGAATTTGATGTCACTGTGGCAACCAACTTGTGACTAGGAAGGTTTTCAAATATTTGAATATTCCCATTTTTAGGGAATAAAAATTACCTTTTTTACAGTTAACTTAAATTTATGTTTTAGCTACCGCTAAATCTGAGATGTCGAATTCAAGAAGGTCGCTATGTGGAAATCATGATGTGATAATCATCTGCTGTCATTCACTTCCTGTTGCAGAACTCAGAGGAACCATTTTTGGTTTTTTGGTTGTATTATTAAATAAATGTCTTCCAAGTGTTGTTGTCATAATCTAATCTTCACCACACCCCCCTCAGGGCTCCCCACTCCTAACTTTAATCAAGAAGTCACCAGGGAGGTGGGGTGGGGGGAATAGGTATGGTCCAGTTTCCCAGAACATTAGTTCAACAGGTATCCATTTCCCTGTAGGCCTTTCTTAAGCCTTTTGGTTAATACTGTTTTGGACACCTGTGCTGAGTGTTCTGGAATAGTGGAAGGTACGTTAATGGCCTTTGATCATACTTACATGTGCGTTCCTAGTTCTTTCACTTCATGTTGGATGACCTGATCAAAACTCTCCTCAGGATCCAGTTTTGCGACTGGCATGTTAGCTGTCCCTGAAAGGGTTAATCTTTGGGATGATGTCTGCAAATCAGTCTGAAATGTTTGAAAAATTATGAGTACACTGTAAATCTAGGCCTACAGTCTAAAAGGAACTCCCAGCACAAATGCATGAGAGCATCAAAACTGTCACTGTCAGTACTTATAATAACCAAGATATTAACTACCCAGCCAGAATTCAAGAATGATCCTGACCCTGCTGTTAAACAAATGCTCCAATTAACAATGGACAACAGTTTTCTATGGTCTACACTCTTATAGACCATAAAATGATGTCAT